>NW_026683202.1:324372-648744 GCF_027579445.1 Ammospiza nelsoni | reverse complement strand
AGCCTAGGGCTTGGATTTCTTTAACCAGGAAGCCCTGAGTTCCAGGCTTACTTCATCTGCCAAAGGCATCCCAAAGGGAGTGCAGAAGTGCCACAACATGGCTGCTTTCACGGCTTTTCCCTTAGGAAGAACCCTAATACCCGGCTGATTTACCTTCCTAGGGTTACTGTTAGGCTTAGGCCTAGGACTTTTAAAACCAGGAAGCCCTGGGCTCCAGGCACACTGCAGCTGCGAAAGGCATCCCAAGGGGAGCGCAAAAGTGACGCAACTTGGCTGCCACCACTGATATTTCCATGAGACCATCCCGAACCATAGGCTGATTTTCCTTCCTAGGGTTAAGGTTTGAGTTACGCCTAGGGTAAGGGTCTATTAACCAGAAAGCCCTGAGTTCCAAGAACACAGCAGCTGCGAAGGACTAGCCAAGAAGAGCGCAAAAGTACCACAACATGCCTGCCTCCACAGCTTTTTCCTTGGGGACATGCCTAATTCCTGGCTGATTTGCCTTTCTCGTCTTAGGGTTGGGGTTCGGCCTAGGGCTAGGATTTTTAAAATCAGGAAGCCCTGAGTTCCAGGCACACTGGAGCTGTGAAAGGCATCCAAAAGGGAGTGCAAAAGTGCCACAACATGGCTGCTTTCACGGCTTTTTCCTTGGCAAGAAGCCTAACACCAGGCTGATTTCCCTTCCCAGGGTTACTGTTAGGCTTAGGCCTAGGGCTAGGATTTTTAAAACTAGGAAGCCCTTAGCTCCAGGCACACTGCAGCTGTTCAAGGCATCCCAAGGGGAGTACAAAAGTGCAACAACATGGCAGCTTTCACAGCTTTTTCCTTGGCACCATCCCTATACCTAGGCTGATTTATCTGCCTAGGGTTAGGGTTAGGGTTCAGCCTAGGGCTTGGATTTCTTTAACCAGGAAGCCCTGAGTTCCAGGCTTACTTCATCTGCCAAAGGCATCCCAAAGGGAGTGCAGAAGTGCCACAACATGGCTGCTTTCACGGCTTTTCCCTTAGGAAGAACCCTAATACCCGGCTGATTTACCTTCCTAGGGTTACTGTTAGGCTTAGGCCTAGGACTTTTAAAACCAGGAAGCCCTGGGCTCCAGGCACACTGCAGCTGCGAAAGGCATCCCAAGGGGAGCGCAAAAGTGACGCAACTTGGCTGCCACCACTGATATTTCCATGAGACCATCCCGAACCATAGGCTGATTTTCCTTCCTAGGGTTAAGGTTTGAGTTACGCCTAGGGTAAGGGTCTATTAACCAGAAAGCCCTGAGTTCCAAGAACACAGCAGCTGCGAAGGACTACCCAAGAAGAGCGCAAAAGTAGCACAACATGCCTGCCTCCACAGCTTTTTCCTTGTGGACATGCCTAATTCCTGGCTGATTTGCTTTCTCGTCTTAGGGTTGGGGTTCGGCCTAGGGCTAGGATTTTTAAAAGCAGGAAGCCCTGAGTTCCAGGCACACTGGAGCTGTGAAAGGCATCCAAAAGGGAGTGCAAAAGTGCCACAACATGGCTGCTTTCACGGCTTTTTCCTTGGCAAGACGCCTAACACCAGGCTGATTTACCTTCCCAGGGTTACTGTTAGGCTTAGGCCTAGGGCTAGGATTTTTAAAACTAGGAAGCCCTGGGCTCCAGGCACACTGCAGCTGTTCAAGGCATCCCAAGGGGAGTACAAAAGTGCAACAACATGGCAGCTTTCACAGCTTTTTCCTTGGCACCATCCCTATACCTAGGCTGATTTATCTGCCTAGGGTTAGGGTTAGGGTTCAGCCTAGGGCTTGGATTTCTTTAACCAGGAAGCCCTGAGTTCCAGGCTTACTTCATCTGCCAAAGGCATCCCAAAGGGAGTGCAGAAGTGCCACAACATGGCTGCTTTCACGGCTTTTCCCTTAGGAAGAACCCTAATACCCGGCTGATTTACCTTCCTAGGGTTACTGTTAGGCTTAGGCCTAGGACTATTAAAACCCGGAAGCCCTGGGCTCCAGGCACACTGCAGCTGCGAAAGGCATCCCAAGGGGAGCGCAAAAGTGACGCAACTTGGCTGCCACCACTGATATTTCCATGAGACCTTCCTGAACCATAGGCTGATTTTCCTTCCTAGGGTTAAGGTTTGAGTTACGCCTAGGGTAAGGGTCTATTAACCAGAAAGCCCTGAGTTCCAAGAACACAGCAGCTGCGAAGGACTAGCCAAGAAGAGCGCAAAAGTACCACAACATGCCTGCCTCCACAGCTTTTTCCTTGGGGACATGCCTAATTCCTGGCTGATTTGCCTTTCTCGTCTTAGGGTTGGGGTTCGGCCTAGGGCTAGGATTCTTAAAATCAGGAAGCCCTGAGTTCCAGGCACACTGGAGCTGTGAAAGGCATCCAAAAGGGAGTGCAAAAGTGCCACAACATGGCTGCTTTCACGGCTTTTTCCTTGGCAAGATGCCTAACACCAGGCTGATTTACCTTCCCAGGGTTACTGTTAGGCTTAGGCCTAGGGCTAGGATTTTTAAAACTAGGAAGCCCTTAGCTCCAGGCACACTGCAGCTGTTCAAGGCATCCCAAGGGGAGTACAAAAGTGCAACAACATGGCAGCTTTCACAGCTTTTTCCTTGGCACCATCCCTATACCTAGGCTGATTTATCTGCCTAGGGTTAGGGTTAGGGTTCAGCCTAGGGCTTGGATTTCTTTAACCAGGAAGCCCTGAGTTCCAGGCTTACTTCATCTGCCAAAGGCATCCCAAAGGGAGTGCAGAAGTGCCACAACATGGCTGCTTTCACGGCTTTTCCCTTAGGAAGAACCCTAATACCCGGCTGATTTACCTTCCTACGGTTACTGTTAGGCTTAGGCCTAGGACTTTTAAAACCAGGAAGCCCTGGGCTCCAGGCACACTGCAGCTGCGAAAGGCATCCCAAGGGGAGCGCAAAAGTGACGCAACTTGGCTGCCACCACTGATATTTCCATGAGAGCATCCCGAACCATAGGCTGATTTTCCTTCCTAGGCTTAAGGTTTGAGTTACGCCTAGGGTAAGGGTTCTATTAACCAGAAAGCCCTGAGTTCCAAGAACACAGCAGCTGCGAAGGACTAGCCAAGAAGAGCGCAAAAGTACCACAACATGCCTGCCTCCACAGCTTTTTCCTTGGGGACATGCCTAATTCCTGGCTGATTTGCCTTTCTCGTCTTAGGTTTGAGGTTCGGCCTAGGGCTAGGATTTTTAAAAGCAGGAAGCCCTGAGTTCCAGGCACACTGCAGCTGTGAAAGGCATCCAAAAGGGAGTGCAAAAGTGCCACAACATGGCTGCTTTCACGGCTTTTTCCTTGGCAAGACGCCTAACACCAGGCTGATTTACCTTCCCAGGGTTACTGTTAGGCTTAGGCCTAGGGCTAGGATTTTTAAAACTAGGAAGCCCTTAGCTCCAGGCACACTGCAGCTGTTCAAGGCATCCCAAGGGGAGTACAAAAGTGCAACAACATGGCAGCTTTCACAGCTTTTTCCTTGGCACCATCCCTATACCTAGGCTGATTTATCTGCCTAGGGTTAGGGTTAGGCTTCAGCCTAGGGCTTGGATTTCTTGAACCAGGAAGCCCTGAGTTCCAGGCTTACTTCATCTGCCAAAGGCATCCCAAAGGGAGTGCAGAAGTGCCACAACATGGCTGCTTTCACGGCTTTTCCCTTAGGAAGAACCCTAATACCCGGCTGATTTACCTTCCTAGGGTTACTGTTAGGCTTAGGCCTAGGACTTTTAAAACCAGGAAGCCCTGGGCTCCAGGCACACTGCAGCTGCGAAAGGCATCCCAAGGGGAGCGCAAAAGTGACGCAACTTGGCTGCCACCACTGATATTTCCATGAGACCATCCCGAACCATAGGCTGATTTTCCTTCCTAGGGTTAAGGTTTGAGTTACGCCTAGGGTAAGGGTCTATTAACCAGAAAGCCCTGAGTTCCAAGAACACAGCAGCTGCGAAGGACTAGCCAAGAAGAGCGCAAAAGTACCACAACATGCCTGCCTCCACAGCTTTTTCCTTGGGGACATGCCTAATTCCTGGCTGATTTGCCTTTCTCGTCTTAGGGTTGGGGTTCGGCCTAGGGCTAGGATTTTTAAAATCAGGAAGCCCTGAGTTCCAGGCACACTGGAGCTGTGAAAGGCATCCAAAAGGGAGTGCAAAAGTGCCACAACATGGCTGCTTTCACGGCTTTTTCCTTGGCAAGAAGCCTAACACCAGGCTGATTTCCCTTCCCAGGGTTACTGTTAGGCTTAGGCCTAGGGCTAGGATTTTTAAAACTAGGAAGCCCTTAGCTCCAGGCACACTGCAGCTGTTCAAGGCATCCCAAGGGGAGTACAAAAGTGCAACAACATGGCAGCTTTCACAGCTTTTTCCTTGGCACCATCCCTATACCTAGGCTGATTTATCTGCCTAGGGTTAGGGTTAGGGTTCAGCCTAGGGCTTGGATTTCTTTAACCAGGAAGCCCTGAGTTCCAGGCTTACTTCATCTGCCAAAGGCATCCCAAAGGGAGTGCAGAAGTGCCACAACATGGCTGCTTTCACGGCTTTTCCCTTAGGAAGAACCCTAATACCCGGCTGATTTACCTTCCTAGGGTTACTGTTAGGCTTAGGCCTAGGACTTTTAAAACCAGGAAGCCCTGGGCTCCAGGCACACTGCAGCTGCGAAAGGCATCCCAAGGGGAGCGCAAAAGTAACGCAACTTGGCTGCCACCACTGATATTTCCATGAGACCATCCCGAACCATAGGCTGATTTTCCTTCCTAGGGTTAAGGTTTGAGTTACGCCTAGGGTAAGGGTTCTATTAACCAGAAAGCCCTGAGTTCCAAGAACACAGCAGCTGCGAAGGACTACCCAAGAAGAGCGCAAAAGTAGCACAACATGCCTGCCTCCACAGCTTTTTCCTTGTGGACATGCCTAATTCCTGGCTGATTTGCTTTCTCGTCTTAGGGTTGGGGTTCGGCCTAGGGCTAGGATTTTTAAAAGCAGGAAGCCCTGAGTTCCAGGCACACTGGAGCTGTGAAAGGCATCCAAAAGGGAGTGCAAAAGTGCCACAACATGGCTGCTTTCACGGCTTTTTCCTTGGCAAGAAGCCTAACACCAGGCTGATTTACCTTCCCAGGGTTACTGTTAGGCTTAGGCCTAGGGCTAGGATTTTTAAAACTAGGAAGCCCTGGGCTCCAGGCACACTGCAGCTGTTCAAGGCATCCCAAGGGGAGTACAAAAGTGCAACAACATGGCAGCTTTCACAGCTTTTTCCTTGGCACCATCCCTATACCTAGGCTGATTTATCTGCCTAGGGTTAGGGTTAGGGTTCAGCCTAGGGCTTGGATTTCTTGAACCAGGAAGCCCTGAGTTCCAGGCTTACTTCATCTGCCAAAGGCATCCCAAAGGGAGTGCAGAAGTGCCACAACATGGCTGCTTTCACGGCTTTTCCCTTAGGAAGAACCCTAATACCCGGCTGATTTACCTTCCTAGGGTTACTGTTAGGCTTAGGCCTAGGACTATTAAAACCCGGAAGCCCTGGGCTCCAGGCACACTGCAGCTGCGAAAGGCATCCCAAGGGGAGCGCAAAAGTGACGCAACTTGGCTGCCACCACTGATATTTCCATGAGACCTTCCTGAACCATAGGCTGATTTTCCTTCCTAGGGTTAAGGTTTGAGTTACGCCTAGGGTAAGGGTTCTATTAACCAGAAAGCCCTGAGTTCCAAGAACACAGCAGCTGCGAAGGACTAGCCAAGAAGAGCGCAAAAGTACCACAACATGCCTGCCTCCACAGCTTTTTCCTTGGGGACATGCCTAATTCCTGGCTGATTTGCCTTTCTCGTCTTAGGTTTGAGGTTCGGCCTAGGGCTAGGATTTTTAAAATCAGGAAGCCCTGAGTTCCAGGCACACTGGAGCTGTGAAAGGCATCCAAAAGGGAGTGCAAAAGTGCCACAACATGGCTGCTTTCACGGCTTTTTCCTTGGCAAGATGCCTAACACCAGGCTGATTTACCTTCCCAGGGTTACTGTTAGGCTTAGGCCTAGGGCTAGGATTTTTAAAACTAGGAAGCCCTTAGCTCCAGGCACACTGCAGCTGTTCAAGGCATCCCAAGGGGAGTACAAAAGTGCAACAACATGGCAGCTTTCACAGCTTTTTCCTTGGCACCATCCCTATACCTAGGCTGATTTATCTGCCTAGGGTTAGGGTTAGGGTTCAGCCTAGGGCTTGGATTTCTTGAACCAGGAAGCCCTGAGTTCCAGGCTTACTTCATCTGCCAAAGGCATCCCAAAGGGAGTGCAGAAGTGCCACAACATGGCTGCTTTCACGGCTTTTCCCTTAGGAAGAACCCTAATACCCGGCTGATTTACCTTCCTACGGTTACTGTTAGGCTTAGGCCTAGGACTTTTAAAACCAGGAAGCCCTGGGCTCCAGGCACACTGCAGCTGCGAAAGGCATCCCAAGGGGAGCGCAAAAGTGACGCAACTTGGCTGCCACCACTGATATTTCCATGAGAGCATCCCGAACCATAGGCTGATTTTCCTTCCTAGGGTTAAGGTTTGAGTTACGCCTAGGGTAAGGGTTCTATTAACCAGAAAGCCCTGAGTTCCAAGAACACAGCAGCTGCGAAGGACTAGCCAAGAAGAGCGCAAAAGTACCACAACATGCCTGCCTCCACAGCTTTTTCCTTGGGGACATGCCTAATTCCTGGCTGATTTGCCTTTCTCGTCTTAGGTTTGAGGTTCGGCCTAGGGCTAGGATTTTTAAAATCAGGAAGCCCTGAGTTCCAGGCACACTGGAGCTGTGAAAGGCATCCAAAAGGGAGTGCAAAAGTGCCACAACATGGCTGCTTTCACGGCTTTTTCCTTGGCAAGAAGCCTAACACCAGGCTGATTTGCCTTCCCAGGGTTACTGTTAGGCTTAGGCCTAGGGCTAGGATTTTTAAAACTAGGAAGCCCTGGGCTCCAGGCACACTGCAGCTGTTCAAGGCATCCCAAGGGGAGTACAAAAGTGCAACAACATGGCAGCTTTCACAGCTTTTTCCTTGGCACCATCCCTATACCTAGGCTGATTTATCTGCCTAGGGTTAGGGTTAGGGTTCAGCCTAGGGCTTGGATTTCTTTAACCAGGAAGCCCTGAGTTCCAGGCTTACTTCATCTGCCAAAGGCATCCCAAAGGGAGTGCAGAAGTGCCACAACATGGCTGCTTTCACGGCTTTTCCCTTAGGAAGAACCCTAATACCCGGCTGATTTACCTTCCTAGGGTTACTGTTAGGCTTAGGCCTAGGACTTTTAAAACCAGGAAGCCCTGGGCTCCAGGCACACTGCAGCTGCGAAAGGCATCCCAAGGGGAGCGCAAAAGTGACGCAACTTGGCTGCCACCACTGATATTTCCATGAGACCATCCCGAACCATAGGCTGATTTTCCTTCCTAGGGTTAAGGTTTGAGTTACGCCTAGGGTAAGGGTCTATTAACCAGAAAGCCCTGAGTTCCAAGAACACAGCAGCTGCGAAGGACTAGCCAAGAAGAGCGCAAAAGTACCACAACATGCCTGCCTCCACAGCTTTTTCCTTGGGGACATGCCTAATTCCTGGCTGATTTGCCTTTCTCGTCTTAGGGTTGGGGTTCGGCCTAGGGCTAGGATTTTTAAAAGCAGGAAGCCCTGAGTTCCAGGCACACTGCAGCTGTGAAAGGCATCCAAAAGGGAGTGCAAAAGTGCCACAACATGGCTGCTTTCACGGCTTTTTCCTTGGCAAGACGCCTAACACCAGGCTGATTTACCTTCCCAGGGTTACTGTTAGGCTTAGGCCTAGGGCTAGGATTTTTAAAACTAGGAAGCCCTTAGCTCCAGGCACACTGCAGCTGTTCAAGGCATCCCAAGGGGAGTACAAAAGTGCAACAACATGGCAGCTTTCACAGCTTTTTCCTTGGCACCATCCCTATACCTAGGCTGATTTATCTGCCTAGGGTTAGGGTTAGGGTTCAGCCTAGGGCTTGGATTTCTTTAACCAGGAAGCCCTGAGTTCCAGGCTTACTTCATCTGCCAAAGGCATCCCAAAGGGAGTGCAGAAGTGCCACAACATGGCTGCTTTCACGGCTTTTCCCTTAGGAAGAACCCTAATACCCGGCTGATTTACCTTCCTAGGGTTACTGTTAGGCTTAGGCCTAGGACTTTTAAAACCAGGAAGCCCTGGGCTCCAGGCACACTGCAGCTGCGAAAGGCATCCCAAGGGGAGCGCAAAAGTGACGCAACTTGGCTGCCACCACTGATATTTCCATGAGACCATCCCGAACCATAGGCTGATTTTCCTTCCTAGGGTTAAGGTTTGAGTTACGCCTAGGGTAAGGGTCTATTAACCAGAAAGCCCTGAGTTCCAAGAACACAGCAGCTGCGAAGGACTAGCCAAGAAGAGCGCAAAAGTACCACAACATGCCTGACTCCACAGCTTTTTCCTTGGGGACATGCCTAATTCCTGGCTGATTTGCCTTTCTCATCTTAGGGTTGGGGTTCGGCCTAGGGCTAGGATTTTTAAAAGCAGGAAGCCCTGAGTTCCAGGCACACTGGAGCTGTGAAAGGCATCCAAAAGGGAGTGCAAAAGTGCCACAACATGGCTGCTTTCACGGCTTTTTCCTTGGCAAGACGCCTAACACCAGGCTGATTTCCCTACCCAGGGTTACTGTTAGGCTTAGGCCTAGGGCTAGGATTTTTAAAACTAGGAAGCCCTTAGCTCCAGGCACACTGCAGCTGTTCAAGGCATCCCAAGGGGAGTACAAAAGTGCAACAACATGGCAGCTTTCACAGCTTTTTCCTTGGCACCATCCCTATACCTAGGCTGATTTATCTGCCTAGGGTTAGGGTTAGGGTTCAGCCTAGGGCTTGGATTTCTTTAACCAGGAAGCCCTGAGTTCCAGGCTTACTTCATCTGCCAAAGGCATCCCAAAGGGAGTGCAGAAGTGCCACAACATGGCTGCTTTCACGGCTTTTCCCTTAGGAAGAACCCTAATACCCGGCTGATTTACCTTCCTAGGGTTACTGTTAGGCTTAGGCCTAGGACTTTTAAAACCAGGAAGCCCTGGGCTCCAGGCACACTGCAGCTGCGAAAGGCATCCCAAGGGGAGCGCAAAAGTGACGCAACTTGGCTGCCACCACTGATATTTCCATGAGACCATCCCGAACCATAGGCTGATTTTCCTTCCTAGGGTTAAGGTTTGAGTTACGCCTAGGGTAAGGGTTCTATTAACCAGAAAGCCCTGAGTTCCAAGAACACAGCAGCTGCGAAGGACTAGCCAAGAAGAGCGCAAAAGTACCACAACATGCCTGCCTCCACAGCTTTTTCCTTGGGGACATGCCTAATTCCTGGCTGATTTGCCTTTCTCGTCTTAGGTTTGAGGTTCGGCCTAGGGCTAGGATTTTTAAAATCAGGAAGCCCTGAGTTCCAGGCACACTGGAGCTGTGAAAGGCATCCAAAAGGGAGTGCAAAAGTGCCACAACATGGCTGCTTTCACGGCTTTTTCCTTGGCAAGACGCCTAACACCAGGCTGATTTGCCTTCCCAGGGTTACTGTTAGGCTTAGGCCTAGAGCTAGGATTTTTAAAACTAGGAAGCCCTGGGCTCCAGGCACACTGCAGCTGTTCAAGGCATCCCAAGGGGAGTACAAAAGTGCAACAACATGGCAGCTTTCACAGCTTTTTCCTTGGCACCATCCCTATACCTAGGCTGATTTATCTGCCTAGGGTTAGGGTTAGGGTTCAGCCTAGGGCTTGGATTTCTTTAACCAGGAAGCCCTGAGTTCCAGGCTTACTTCATCTGCCAAAGGCATCCCAAAGGGAGTGCAGAAGTGCCACAACATGGCTGCTTTCACGGCTTTTCCCTTAGGAAGAACCCTAATACCCGGCTGATTTACCTTCCTAGGGTTACTGTTAGGCTTAGGCCTAGGACTTTTAAAACCAGGAAGCCCTGGGCTCCAGGCACACTGCAGCTGCGAAAGGCATCCCAAGGGGAGCGCAAAAGTGACGCAACTTGGCTGCCACCACTGATATTTCCATGAGACCATCCCGAACCATAGGCTGATTTTCCTTCCTAGGGTTAAGGTTTGAGTTACGCCTAGGGTAAGGGTCTATTAACCAGAAAGCCCTGAGTTCCAAGAACACAGCAGCTGCGAAGGACTAGCCAAGAAGAGCGCAAAAGTACCACAACATGCCTGCCTCCACAGCTTTTTCCTTGGGGACATGCCTAATTCCTGGCTGATTTGCCTTTCTCGTCTTAGGGTTGGGGTTCGGCCTAGGGCTAGGATTTTTAAAAGCAGGAAGCCCTGAGTTCCAGGCACACTGGAGCTGTGAAAGGCATCCAAAAGGGAGTGCAAAAGTGCCACAACATGGCTGCTTTCACGGCTTTTTCCTTGGCAAGACGCCTAACACCAGGCTGATTTACCTTCCCAGGGTTACTGTTAGGCTTAGGCCTAGGGCTAGGATTTTTAAAACTAGGAAGCCCTTAGCTCCAGGCACACTGCAGCTGTTCAAGGCATCCCAAGGGGAGTACAAAAGTGCAACAACATGGCAGCTTTCACAGCTTTTTCCTTGGCACCATCCCTATACCTAGGCTGATTTATCTGCCTAGGGTTAGGGTTAGGGTTCAGCCTAGGGCTTGGATTTCTTTAACCAGGAAGCCCTGAGTTCCAGGCTTACTTCATCTGCCAAAGGCATCCCAAAGGGAGTGCAGAAGTGCCACAACATGGCTGCTTTCACGGCTTTTCCCTTAGGAAGAACCCTAATACCCGGCTGATTTACCTTCCTACGGTTACTGTTAGGCTTAGGCCTAGGACTTTTAAAACCAGGAAGCCCTGGGCTCCAGGCACACTGCAGCTGCGAAAGGCATCCCAAGGGGAGCGCAAAAGTGACGCAACTTGGCTGCCACCACTGATATTTCCATGAGAGCATCCCGAACCATAGGCTGATTTTCCTTCCTAGGGTTAAGGTTTGAGTTACGCCTAGGGTAAGGGTCTATTAACCAGAAAGCCCTGAGTTCCAAGAACACAGCAGCTGCGAAGGACTAGCCAAGAAGAGCGCAAAAGTACCACAACATGCCTGCCTCCACAGCTTTTTCCTTGGGGACATGCCTAATTCCTGGCTGATTTGCCTTTCTCATCTTAGGGTTGGGGTTCGGCCTAGGGCTAGGATTTTTAAAATCAGGAAGCCCTGAGTTCCAGGCACACTGGAGCTGTGAAAGGCATCCAAAAGGGAGTGCAAAAGTGCCACAACATGGCTGCTTTCACGGCTTTTTCCTTGGCAAGACGCCTAACACCAGGCTGATTTACCTTCCCAGGGTTACTGTTAGGCTTAGGCCTAGGGCTAGGATTTTTAAAACTAGGAAGCCCTTAGCTCCAGGCACACTGCAGCTGTTCAAGGCATCCCAAGGGGAGTACAAAAGTGCAACAACATGGCAGCTTTCACAGCTTTTTCCTTGGCACCATCCCTATACCTAGGCTGATTTATCTGCCTAGGGTTAGGGTTAGGGTTCAGCCTAGGGCTTGGATTTCTTTAACCAGGAAGCCCTGAGTTCCAGGCTTACTTCATCTGCCAAAGGCATCCCAAAGGGAGTGCAGAAGTGCCACAACATGGCTGCTTTCACGGCTTTTCCCTTAGGAAGAACCCTAATACCCGGCTGATTTACCTTCCTAGGGTTACTGTTAGGCTTAGGCCTAGGACTTTTAAAACCAGGAAGCCCTGGGCTCCAGGCACACTGCAGCTGCGAAAGGCATCCCAAGGGGAGCGCAAAAGTGACGCAACTTGGCTGCCACCACTGATATTTCCATGAGACCATCCCGAACCATAGGCTGATTTTCCTTCCTAGGCTTAAGGTTTGAGTTACGCCTAGGGTAAGGGTCTATTAACCAGAAAGCCCTGAGTTCCAAGAACACAGCAGCTGCGAAGGACTAGCCAAGAAGAGCGCAAAAGTACCACAACATGCCTGCCTCCACAGCTTTTTCCTTGGGGACATGCCTAATTCCTGGCTGATTTGCCTTTCTCGTCTTAGGGTTGGGGTTCGGCCTAGGGCTAGGATTTTTAAAATCAGGAAGCCCTGAGTTCCAGGCACACTGGAGCTGTGAAAGGCATCCAAAAGGGAGTGCAAAAGTGCCACAACATGGCTGCTTTCACGGCTTTTTCCTTGGCAAGAAGCCTAACACCAGGCTGATTTCCCTTCCCAGGGTTACTGTTAGGCTTAGGCCTAGGGCTAGGATTTTTAAAACTAGGAAGCCCTTAGCTCCAGGCACACTGCAGCTGTTCAAGGCATCCCAAGGGGAGTACAAAAGTGCAACAACATGGCAGCTTTCACAGCTTTTTCCTTGGCACCATCCCTATACCTAGGCTGATTTATCTGCCTAGGGTTAGGGTTAGGGTTCAGCCTAGGGCTTGGATTTCTTTAACCAGGAAGCCCTGAGTTCCAGGCTTACTTCATCTGCCAAAGGCATCCCAAAGGGAGTGCAGAAGTGCCACAACATGGCTGCTTTCACGGCTTTTCCCTTAGGAAGAACCCTAATACCCGGCTGATTTACCTTCCTAGGGTTACTGTTAGGCTTAGGCCTAGGACTTTTAAAACCAGGAAGCCCTGGGCTCCAGGCACACTGCAGCTGCGAAAGGCAGGCATCCCAAGGGGAGCGCAAAAGTGACGCAACTTGGCTGCCACCACTGATATTTCCATGAGACCATCCCGAACCATAGGCTGATTTTCCTTCCTAGGGTTAAGGTTTGAGTTACGCCTAGGGTAAGGGTCTATTAACCAGAAAGCCCTGAGTTCCAAGAACACAGCAGCTGCGAAGGACTACCCAAGAAGAGCGCAAAAGTAGCACAACATGCCTGCCTCCACAGCTTTTTCCTTGTGGACATGCCTAATTCCTGGCTGATTTGCTTTCTCGTCTTAGGGTTGGGGTTCGGCCTAGGGCTAGGATTTTTAAAATCAGGAAGCCCTGAGTTCCAGGCACACTGGAGCTGTGAAAGGCATCCAAAAGGGAGTGCAAAAGTGCCACAACATGGCTGCTTTCACGGCTTTTTCCTTGGCAAGACGCCTAACACCAGGCTGATTTCCCTTCCCAGGGTTACTGTTAGGCTTAGGCCTAGGGCTAGGATTTTTAAAACTAGGAAGCCCTTAGCTCCAGGCACACTGCAGCTGTTCAAGGCATCCCAAGGGGAGTACAAAAGTGCAACAACATGGCAGCTTTCACAGCTTTTTCCTTGGCACCATCCCTATACCTAGGCTGATTTATCTGCCTAGGGTTAGGGTTAGGGTTCAGCCTAGGGCTTGGATTTCTTTAACCAGGAAGCCCTGAGTTCCAGGCTTACTTCATCTGCCAAAGGCATCCCAAAGGGAGTGCAGAAGTGCCACAACATGGCTGCTTTCACGGCTTTTCCCTTAGGAAGAACCCTAATACCCGGCTGATTTACCTTCCTAGGGTTACTGTTAGGCTTAGGCCTAGGACTTTTAAAACCAGGAAGCCCTGGGCTCCAGGCACACTGCAGCTGCGAAAGGCATCCCAAGGGGAGCGCAAAAGTGACGCAACTTGGCTGCCACCACTGATATTTCCATGAGACCATCCCGAACCATAGGCTGATTTTCCTTCCTAGGGTTAAGGTTTGAGTTACGCCTAGGGTAAGGGTCTATTAACCAGAAAGCCCTGAGTTCCAAGAACACAGCAGCTGCGAAGGACTAGCCAAGAAGAGCGCAAAAGTAGCACAACATGCCTGCCTCCACAGCTTTTTCCTTGGGGACATGCCTAATTCCTGGCTGATTTGCCTTTCTCGTCTTAGGGTTGGGGTTCGGCCTAGGGCTAGGATTTTTAAAAGCAGGAAGCCCTGAGTTCCAGGCACACTGGAGCTGTGAAAGGCATCCAAAAGGGAGTGCAAAAGTGCCACAACATGGCTGCTTTCACGGCTTTTTCCTTGGCAAGACGCCTAACACCAGGCTGATTTACCTTCCCAGGGTTACTGTTAGGCTTAGGCCTAGGGCTAGGATTTTTAAAACTAGGAAGCCCTTAGCTCCAGGCACACTGCAGCTGTTCAAGGCATCCCAAGGGGAGTACAAAAGTGCAACAACATGGCAGCTTTCACAGCTTTTTCCTTGGCACCATCCCTATACCTAGGCTGATTTATCTGCCTAGGGTTAGGGTTAGGGTTCAGCCTAGGGCTTGGATTTCTTTAACCAGGAAGCCCTGAGTTCCAGGCTTACTTCATCTGCCAAAGGCATCCCAAAGGGAGTGCAGAAGTGCCACAACATGGCTGCTTTCACGGCTTTTCCCTTAGGAAGAACCCTAATACCCGGCTGATTTACCTTCCTAGGGTTACTGTTAGGCTTAGGCCTAGGACTTTTAAAACCAGGAAGCCCTGGGCTCCAGGCACACTGCAGCTGCGAAAGGCAGGCATCCCAAGGGGAGCGCAAAAGTGACGCAACTTGGCTGCCACCACTGATATTTCCATGAGACCATCCCGAACCATAGGCTGATTTTCCTTCCTAGGGTTAAGGTTTGAGTTACGCCTAGGGTAAGGGTCTATTAACCAGAAAGCCCTGAGTTCCAAGAACACAGCAGCTGCGAAGGACTAGCCAAGAAGAGCGCAAAAGTACCACAACATGCCTGCCTCCACAGCTTTTTCCTTGGGGACATGCCTAATTCCTGGCTGATTTGCCTTTCTCGTCTTAGGGTTGGGGTTCGGCCTAGGGCTAGGATTTTTAAAAGCAGGAAGCCCTGAGTTCCAGGCACACTGGAGCTGTGAAAGGCATCCAAAAGGGAGTGCAAAAGTGCCACAACATGGCTGCTTTCACGGCTTTTTCCTTGGCAAGACGCCTAACACCAGGCTGATTTACCTTCCCAGGGTTACTGTTAGGCTTAGGCCTAGGGCTAGGATTTTTAAAACTAGGAAGCCCTTAGCTCCAGGCACACTGCAGCTGTTCAAGGCATCCCAAGGGGAGTACAAAAGTGCAACAACATGGCAGCTTTCACAGCTTTTTCCTTGGCACCATCCCTATACCTAGGCTGATTTATCTGCCTAGGGTTAGGGTTAGGGTTCAGCCTAGGGCTTGGATTTCTTTAACCAGGAAGCCCTGAGTTCCAGGCTTACTTCATCTGCCAAAGGCATCCCAAAGGGAGTGCAGAAGTGCCACAACATGGCTGCTTTCACGGCTTTTCCCTTAGGAAGAACCCTAATACCCGGCTGATTTACCTTCCTAGGGTTACTGTTAGGCTTAGGCCTAGGACTTTTAAAACCAGGAAGCCCTGGGCTCCAGGCACACTGCAGCTGCGAAAGGCATCCCAAGGGGAGCGCAAAAGTGACGCAACTTGGCTGCCACCACTGATATTTCCATGAGACCATCCCGAACCATAGGCTGATTTTCCTTCCTAGGGTTAAGGTTTGAGTTACGCCTAGGGTAAGGGTCTATTAACCAGAAAGCCCTGAGTTCCAAGAACACAGCAGCTGCGAAGGACTAGCCAAGAAGAGCGCAAAAGTACCACAACATGCCTGCCTCCACAGCTTTTTCCTTGGGGACATGCCTAATTCCTGGCTGATTTGCCTTTCTCGTCTTAGGTTTGAGGTTCGGCCTAGGGCTAGGATTCTTAAAATCAGGAAGCCCTGAGTTCCAGGCACACTGGAGCTGTGAAAGGCATCCAAAAGGGAGTGCAAAAGTGCCACAACATGGCTGCTTTCACGGCTTTTTCCTTGGCAAGACGCCTAACACCAGGCTGATTTACCTTCCCAGGGTTACTGTTAGGCTTAGGCCTAGGGCTAGGATTTTTAAAACTAGGAAGCCCTTAGCTCCAGGCACACTGCAGCTGTTCAAGGCATCCCAAGGGGAGTACAAAAGTGCAACAACATGGCAGCTTTCACAGCTTTTTCCTTGGCACCATCCCTATACCTAGGCTGATTTATCTGCCTAGGGTTAGGGTTAGGGTTCAGCCTAGGGCTTGGATTTCTTTAACCAGGAAGCCCTGAGTTCCAGGCTTACTTCATCTGCCAAAGGCATCCCAAAGGGAGTGCAGAAGTGCCACAACATGGCTGCTTTCACGGCTTTTCCCTTAGGAAGAACCCTAATACCCGGCTGATTTACCTTCCTAGGGTTACTGTTAGGCTTAGGCCTAGGACTTTTAAAACCAGGAAGCCCTGGGCTCCAGGCACACTGCAGCTGCGAAAGGCATCCCAAGGGGAGCGCAAAAGTGACGCAACTTGGCTGCCACCACTGATATTTCCATGAGACCATCCCGAACCATAGGCTGATTTTCCTTCCTAGGGTTAAGGTTTGAGTTACGCCTAGGGTAAGGGTCTATTAACCAGAAAGCCCTGAGTTCCAAGAACACAGCAGCTGCGAAGGACTAGCCAAGAAGAGCGCAAAAGTACCACAACATGCCTGCCTCCACAGCTTTTTCCTTGGGGACATGCCTAATTCCTGGCTGATTTGCCTTTCTCGTCTTAGGGTTGGGGTTCGGCCTAGGGCTAGGATTTTTAAAAGCAGGAAGCCCTGAGTTCCAGGCACACTGGAGCTGTGAAAGGCATCCAAAAGGGAGTGCAAAAGTGCCACAACATGGCTGCTTTCACGGCTTTTTCCTTGGCAAGACGCCTAACACCAGGCTGATTTACCTTCCCAGGGTTACTGTTAGGCTTAGGCCTAGGGCTAGGATTTTTAAAACTAGGAAGCCCTTAGCTCCAGGCACACTGCAGCTGTTCAAGGCATCCCAAGGGGAGTACAAAAGTGCAACAACATGGCAGCTTTCACAGCTTTTTCCTTGGCACCATCCCTATACCTAGGCTGATTTATCTGCCTAGGGTTAGGGTTAGGGTTCAGCCTAGGGCTTGGATTTCTTTAACCAGGAAGCCCTGAGTTCCAGGCTTACTTCATCTGCCAAAGGCATCCCAAAGGGAGTGCAGAAGTGCCACAACATGGCTGCTTTCACGGCTTTTCCCTTAGGAAGAACCCTAATACCCGGCTGATTTACCTTCCTAGGGTTACTGTTAGGCTTAGGCCTAGGACTTTTAAAACCAGGAAGCCCTGGGCTCCAGGCACACTGCAGCTGCGAAAGGCATCCCAAGGGGAGCGCAAAAGTGACGCAACTTGGCTGCCACCACTGATATTTCCATGAGACCATCCCGAACCATAGGCTGATTTTCCTTCCTAGGGTTAAGGTTTGAGTTACGCCTAGGGTAAGGGTCTATTAACCAGAAAGCCCTGAGTTCCAAGAACACAGCAGCTGCGAAGGACTAGCCAAGAAGAGCGCAAAAGTACCACAACATGCCTGCCTCCACAGCTTTTTCCTTGGGGACATGCCTAATTCCTGGCTGATTTGCCTTTCTCGTCTTAGGGTTGGGGTTCGGCCTAGGGCTAGGATTTTTAAAATCAGGAAGCCCTGAGTTCCAGGCACACTGGAGCTGTGAAAGGCATCCAAAAGGGAGTGCAAAAGTGCCACAACATGGCTGCTTTCACGGCTTTTTCCTTGGCAAGAAGCCTAACACCAGGCTGATTTACCTTCCCAGGGTTACTGTTAGGCTTAGGCCTAGGGCTAGGATTTTTAAAACTAGGAAGCCCTTAGCTCCAGGCACACTGCAGCTGTTCAAGGCATCCCAAGGGGAGTACAAAAGTGCAACAACATGGCAGCTTTCACAGCTTTTTCCTTGGCACCATCCCTATACCTAGGCTGATTTATCTGCCTAGGGTTAGGGTTAGGGTTCAGCCTAGGGCTTGGATTTCTTTAACCAGGAAGCCCTGAGTTCCAGGCTTACTTCATCTGCCAAAGGCATCCCAAAGGGAGTGCAGAAGTGCCACAACATGGCTGCTTTCACGGCTTTTCCCTTAGGAAGAACCCTAATACCCGGCTGATTTACCTTCCTAGGGTTACTGTTAGGCTTAGGCCTAGGACTTTTAAAACCAGGAAGCCCTGGGCTCCAGGCACACTGCAGCTGCGAAAGGCATCCCAAGGGGAGCGCAAAAGTGACGCAACTTGGCTGCCACCACTGATATTTCCATGAGACCATCCCGAACCATAGGCTGATTTTCCTTCCTAGGGTTAAGGTTTGATTTACGCCTAGGGTAAGGGTTCTATTAACCAGAAAGCCCTGAGTTCCAAGAACACAGCAGCTGCGAAGGACTACCCAAGAAGAGCGCAAAAGTACCACAACATGCCTGCCTCCACAGCTTTTTCCTTGGGGACATGCCTAGCTCCTGGCTGATTTGCCTTTCTCGTCTTAGGGTTGGGGTTCGGCCTAGGGCTAGGATTTTTAAAAGCAGGAAGCCCTGAGTTCCAGGCACACTGGAGCTGTGAAAGGCATCCAAAAGGGAGTGCAAAAGTGCCACAACATGGCTGCTTTCACGGCTTTTTCCTTGGCAAGACGCCTAACACCAGGCTGATTTACCTTCCCAGGGTTACTGTTAGGCTTAGGCCTAGGGCTAGGATTTTTAAAACTAGGAAGCCCTTAGCTCCAGGCACACTGCAGCTGTTCAAGGCATCCCAAGGGGAGTACAAAAGTGCAACAACATGGCAGCTTTCACAGCTTTTTCCTTGGCACCATCCCTATACCTAGGCTGATTTATCTGCCTAGGGTTAGGGTTAGGGTTCAGCCTAGGGCTTGGATTTCTTTAACCAGGAAGCCCTGAGTTCCAGGCTTACTTCATCTGCCAAAGGCATCCCAAAGGGAGTGCAGAAGTGCCACAACATGGCTGCTTTCACGGCTTTTCCCTTAGGAAGAACCCTAATACCCGGCTGATTTACCTTCCTAGGGTTACTGTTAGGCTTAGGCCTAGGACTTTTAAAACCAGGAAGCCCTGGGCTCCAGGCACACTGCAGCTGCGAAAGGCATCCCAAGGGGAGCGCAAAAGTGACGCAACTTGGCTGCCACCACTGATATTTCCATGAGAGCATCCCGAACCATAGGCTGATTTTCCTTCCTAGGGTTAAGGTTTGAGTTACGCCTAGGGTAAGGGTCTATTAACCAGAAAGCCCTGAGTTCCAAGAACACAGCAGCTGCGAAGGACTAGCCAAGAAGAGCGCAAAAGTACCACAACATGCCTGCCTCCACAGCTTTTTCCTTGGGGACATGCCTAATTCCTGGCTGATTTGCCTTTCTCATCTTAGGGTTGGGGTTCGGCCTAGGGCTAGGATTTTTAAAATCAGGAAGCCCTGAGTTCCAGGCACACTGGAGCTGTGAAAGGCATCCAAAAGGGAGTGCAAAAGTGCCACAACATGGCTGCTTTCACGGCTTTTTCCTTGGCAAGACGCCTAACACCAGGCTGATTTCCCTTCCCAGGGTTACTGTTAGGCTTAGGCCTAGGGCTAGGATTTTTAAAACTAGGAAGCCCTTAGCTCCAGGCACACTGCAGCTGTTCAAGGCATCCCAAGGGGAGTACAAAAGTGCAACAACATGGCAGCTTTCACAGCTTTTTCCTTGGCACCATCCCTATACCTAGGCTGATTTATCTGCCTAGGGTTAGGGTTAGGGTTCAGCCTAGGGCTTGGATTTCTTTAACCAGGAAGCCCTGAGTTCCAGGCTTACTTCATCTGCCAAAGGCATCCCAAAGGGAGTGCAGAAGTGCCACAACATGGCTGCTTTCACGGCTTTTCCCTTAAGAAGAACCCTAATACCCGGCTGATTTACCTTCCTAGGGTTACTGTTAGGCTTAGGCCTAGGACTTTTAAAACCAGGAAGCCCTGGGCTCCAGGCACACTGCAGCTGCGAAAGGCATCCCAAGGGGAGCGCAAAAGTGACGCAACTTGGCTGCCACCACTGATATTTCCATGAGACCATCCCGAACCATAGGCTGATTTTCCTTCCTAGGGTTAAGGTTTGATTTACGCCTAGGGTAAGGGTTCTATTAACCAGAAAGCCCTGAGTTCCAAGAACACAGCAGCTGCGAAGGACTAGCCAAGAAGAGCGCAAAAGTACCACAACATGCCTGCCTCCACAGCTTTTTCCTTGGGGACATGCCTAATTCCTGGCTGATTTGCCTTTCTCGTCTTAGGTTTGAGGTTCGGCCTAGGGCTAGGATTTTTAAAATCAGGAAGCCCTGAGTTCCAGGCACACTGGAGCTGTGAAAGGCATCCAAAAGGGAGTGCAAAAGTGCCACAACATGGCTGCTTTCACGGCTTTTTCCTTGGCAAGACGCCTAACACCAGGCTGATTTGCCTTCCCAGGGTTACTGTTAGGCTTAGGCCTAGGGCTAGGATTTTTAAAACTAGGAAGCCCTGGGCTCCAGGCACACTGCAGCTGTTCAAGGCATCCCAAGGGGAGTACAAAAGTGCAACAACATGGCAGCTTTCACAGCTTTTTCCTTGGCACCATCCCTATACCTAGGCTGATTTATCTGCCTAGGGTTAGGGTTAGGGTTCAGCCTAGGGCTTGGATTTCTTTAACCAGGAAGCCCTGAGTTCCAGGCTTACTTCATCTGCCAAAGGCATCCCAAAGGGAGTGCAGAAGTGCCACAACATGGCTGCTTTCACGGCTTTTCCCTTAGGAAGAACCCTAATACCCGGCTGATTTACCTTCCTAGGGTTACTGTTAGGCTTAGGCCTAGGACTTTTAAAACCAGGAAGCCCTGGGCTCCAGGCACACTGCAGCTGCGAAAGGCATCCCAAGGGGAGCGCAAAAGTGACGCAACTTGGCTGCCACCACTGATATTTCCATGAGACCATCCCGAACCATAGGCTGATTTTCCTTCCTAGGGTTAAGGTTTGAGTTACGCCTAGGGTAAGGGTCTATTAACCAGAAAGCCCTGAGTTCCAAGAACACAGCAGCTGCGAAGGACTAGCCAAGAAGAGCGCAAAAGTACCACAACATGCCTGCCTCCACAGCTTTTTCCTTGGGGACATGCCTAATTCCTGGCTGATTTGCCTTTCTCGTCTTAGGGTTGGGGTTCGGCCTAGGGCTAGGATTTTTAAAAGCAGGAAGCCCTGAGTTCCAGGCACACTGCAGCTGTGAAAGGCATCCAAAAGGGAGTGCAAAAGTGCCACAACATGGCTGCTTTCACGGCTTTTTCCTTGGCAAGAAGCCTAACACCAGGCTGATTTCCCTTCCCAGGGTTACTGTTAGGCTTAGGCCTAGGGCTAGGATTTTTAAAACTAGGAAGCCCTTAGCTCCAGGCACACTGCAGCTGTTCAAGGCATCCCAAGGGGAGTACAAAAGTGCAACAACATGGCAGCTTTCACAGCTTTTTCCTTGGCACCATCCCTATACCTAGGCTGATTTATCTGCCTAGGGTTAGGGTTAGGGTTCAGCCTAGGGCTTGGATTTCTTTAACCAGGAAGCCCTGAGTTCCAGGCTTACTTCATCTGCCAAAGGCATCCCAAAGGGAGTGCAGAAGTGCCACAACATGGCTGCTTTCACGGCTTTTCCCTTAGGAAGAACCCTAATACCCGGCTGATTTACCTTCCTAGGGTTACTGTTAGGCTTAGGCCTAGGACTTTTAAAACCAGGAAGCCCTGGGCTCCAGGCACACTGCAGCTGCGAAAGGCATCCCAAGGGGAGCGCAAAAGTGACGCAACTTGGCTGCCACCACTGATATTTCCATGAGACCATCCCGAACCATAGGCTGATTTTCCTTCCTAGGGTTAAGGTTTGAGTTACGCCTAGGGTAAGGGTCTATTAACCAGAAAGCCCTGAGTTCCAAGAACACAGCAGCTGCGAAGGACTAGCCAAGAAGAGCGCAAAAGTACCACAACATGCCTGCCTCCACAGCTTTTTCCTTGGGGACATGCCTAATTCCTGGCTGATTTGCCTTTCTCATCTTAGGGTTGGGGTTCGGCCTAGGGCTAGGATTTTTAAAATCAGGAAGCCCTGAGTTCCAGGCACACTGGAGCTGTGAAAGGCATCCAAAAGGGAGTGCAAAAGTGCCACAACATGGCTGCTTTCACGGCTTTTTCCTTGGCAAGACGCCTAACACCAGGCTGATTTACCTTCCCAGGGTTACTGTTAGGCTTAGGCCTAGGGCTAGGATTTTTAAAACTAGGAAGCCCTTAGCTCCAGGCACACTGCAGCTGTTCAAGGCATCCCAAGGGGAGTACAAAAGTGCAACAACATGGCAGCTTTCACAGCTTTTTCCTTGGCACCATCCCTATACCTAGGCTGATTTATCTGCCTAGGGTTAGGGTTAGGGTTCAGCCTAGGGCTTGGATTTCTTTAACCAGGAAGCCCTGAGTTCCAGGCTTACTTCATCTGCCAAAGGCATCCCAAAGGGAGTGCAGAAGTGCCACAACATGGCTGCTTTCACGGCTTTTCCCTTAGGAAGAACCCTAATACCCGGCTGATTTACCTTCCTAGGGTTACTGTTAGGCTTAGGCCTAGGACTTTTAAAACCAGGAAGCCCTGGGCTCCAGGCACACTGCAGCTGCGAAAGGCATCCCAAGGGGAGCGCAAAAGTGACGCAACTTGGCTGCCACCACTGATATTTCCATGAGACCTTCCTGAACCATAGGCTGATTTTCCTTCCTAGGGTTAAGGTTTGAGTTACGCCTAGGGTAAGGGTCTATTAACCAGAAAGCCCTGAGTTCCAAGAACACAGCAGCTGCGAAGGACTACCCAAGAAGAGCGCAAAAGTACCACAACATGCCTGCCTCCACAGCTTTTTCCTTGGGGACATGCCTAATTCCTGGCTGATTTGCCTTTCTCGTCTTAGGGTTGGGGTTCGGCCTAGGGCTAGGATTTTTAAAATCAGGAAGCCCTGAGTTCCAGGCACACTGGAGCTGTGAAAGGCATCCAAAAGGGAGTGCAAAAGTGCCACAACATGGCTGCTTTCCCGGCTTTTTCCTTGGCAAGAAGCCTAACACCAGGCTGATTTCCCTTCCCAGGGTTACTGTTAGGCTTAGGCCTAGGGCTAGGATTTTTAAAACTAGGAAGCCCTTAGCTCCAGGCACACTGCAGCTGTTCAAGGCATCCCAAGGGGAGTACAAAAGTGCAACAACATGGCAGCTTTCACAGCTTTTTCCTTGGCACCATCCCTATACCTAGGCTGATTTATCTGCCTAGGGTTAGGGTTAGGGTTCAGCCTAGGGCTTGGATTTCTTTAACCAGGAAGCCCTGAGTTCCAGGCTTACTTCATCTGCCAAAGGCATCCCAAAGGGAGTGCAGAAGTGCCACAACATGGCTGCTTTCACGGCTTTTCCCTTAGGAAGAACCCTAATACCCGGCTGATTTACCTTCCTAGGGTTACTGTTAGGCTTAGGCCTAGGACTTTTAAAACCAGGAAGCCCTGGGCTCCAGGCACACTGCAGCTGCGAAAGGCATCCCAAGGGGAGCGCAAAAGTGACGCAACTTGGCTGCCACCACTGATATTTCCATGAGACCATCCCGAACCATAGGCTGATTTTCCTTCCTAGGGTTAAGGTTTGAGTTACGCCTAGGGTAAGGGTCTATTAACCAGAAAGCCCTGAGTTCCAAGAACACAGCAGCTGCGAAGGACTAGCCAAGAAGAGCGCAAAAGTACCACAACATGCCTGCCTCCACAGCTTTTTCCTTGGGGACATGCCTAATTCCTGGCTGATTTGCCTTTCTCGTCTTAGGTTTGAGGTTCGGCCTAGGGCTAGGATTTTTAAAATCAGGAAGCCCTGAGTTCCAGGCACACTGGAGCTGTGAAAGGCATCCAAAAGGGAGTGCAAAAGTGCCACAACATGGCTGCTTTCACGGCTTTTTCCTTGGCAAGACGCCTAACACCAGGCCGATTTGCCTTCCCAGGGTTACTGTTAGGCTTAGGCCTAGGGCTAGGATTTTTAAAACTAGGAAGCCCTTAGCTCCAGGCACACTGCAGCTGTTCAAGGCATCCCAAGGGGAGTACAAAAGTGCAACAACATGGCAGCTTTCACAGCTTTTTCCTTGGCACCATCCCTATACCTAGGCTGATTTATCTGCCTAGGGTTAGGGTTAGGGTTCAGCCTAGGGCTTGGATTTCTTTAACCAGGAAGCCCTGAGTTCCAGGCTTACTTCATCTGCCAAAGGCATCCCAAAGGGAGTGCAGAAGTGCCACAACATGGCTGCTTTCACGGCTTTTCCCTTAGGAAGAACCCTAATACCCGGCTGATTTACCTTCCTAGGGTTACTGTTAGGCTTAGGCCTAGGACTTTTAAAACCAGGAAGCCCTGGGCTCCAGGCACACTGCAGCTGCGAAAGGCATCCCAAGGGGAGCGCAAAAGTGACGCAACTTGGCTGCCACCACTGATATTTCCATGAGACCATCCCGAACCATAGGCTGATTTTCCTTCCTAGGGTTAAGGTTTGAGTTACGCCTAGGGTAAGGGTCTATTAACCAGAAAGCCCTGAGTTCCAAGAACACAGCAGCTGCGAAGGACTAGCCAAGAAGAGCGCAAAAGTACCACAACATGCCTGCCTCCACAGCTTTTTCCTTGGGGACATGCCTAATTCCTGGCTGATTTGCCTTTCTCGTCTTAGGGTTGGGGTTCGGCCTAGGGCTAGGATTTTTAAAAGCAGGAAGCCCTGAGTTCCAGGCACACTGGAGCTGTGAAAGGCATCCAAAAGGGAGTGCAAAAGTGCCACAACATGGCTGCTTTCACGGCTTTTTCCTTGGCAAGAAGCCTAACACCAGGCTGATTTACCTTCCCAGGGTTACTGTTAGGCTTAGGCCTAGGGCTAGGATTTTTAAAACTAGGAAGCCCTTAGCTCCAGGCACACTGCAGCTGTTCAAGGCATCCCAAGGGGAGTACAAAAGTGCAACAACATGGCAGCTTTCACAGCTTTTTCCTTGGCACCATCCCTATACCTAGGCTGATTTATCTGCCTAGGGTTAGGGTTAGGGTTCAGCCTAGGGCTTGGATTTCTTTAACCAGGAAGCCCTGAGTTCCAGGCTTACTTCATCTGCCAAAGGCATCCCAAAGGGAGTGCAGAAGTGCCACAACATGGCTGCTTTCACGGCTTTTCCCTTAGGAAGAACCCTAATACCCGGCTGATTTACCTTCCTAGGGTTACTGTTAGGCTTAGGCCTAGGACTTTTAAAACCAGGAAGCCCTGGGCTCCAGGCACACTGCAGCTGCGAAAGGCATCCCAAGGGGAGCGCAAAAGTGACGCAACTTGGCTGCCACCACTGATATTTCCATGAGAGCATCCCGAACCATAGGCTGATTTTCCTTCCTAGGGTTAAGGTTTGAGTTACGCCTAGGGTAAGGGTCTATTAACCAGAAAGCCCTGAGTTCCAAGAACACAGCAGCTGCGAAGGACTACCCAAGAAGAGCGCAAAAGTACCACAACATGCCTGCCTCCACAGCTTTTTCCTTGGGGACATGCCTAATTCCTGGCTGATTTGCCTTTCTCGTCTTAGGGTTGGGGTTCGGCCTAGGGCTAGGATTTTTAAAATCAGGAAGCCCTGAGTTCCAGGCACACTGCAGCTGTGAAAGGCATCCAAAAGGGAGTGCAAAAGTGCCACAACATGGCTGCTTTCACGGCTTTTTCCTTGGCAAGACGCCTAACACAAGGCTGATTTGCCTTCCCAGGGTTACTGTTAGGATTAGGCCTAGGGCTAGGATTTTTAAAACTAGGAAGCCCTGGGCTCCAGGCACACTGCAGCTGTTCAAGGCATCCCAAGGGGAGTACAAAAGTGCAACAACATGGCAGCTTTCACAGCTTTTTCCTTGGCACCATCCCTATACCTTGGTTGATTTATCTGCCTAGGGTTAGGGTTAGGGTTCAGCCTAGGGCTTGGATTTCTTTAACCAGGAAGCCCTGAGTTCCAGGCTTACTTCATCTGCCAAAGGCATCCCAAAGGGAGTGCAGAAGTGCCACAACATGGCTGCTTTCACGGCTTTTCCCTTAGGAAGAACCCTAATACCCGGCTGATTTACCTTCCTAGGGTTACTGTTAGGCTTAGGCCTAGGACTTTTAAAACCCGGAAGCCCTGGGCTCCAGGCACACTGCAGCTGCGAAAGGCATCCCAAGGGGAGCGCAAAAGTGACGCAACTTGGCTGCCACCACTGATATTTCCATGAGACCTTCCTGAACCATAGGCTGATTTTCCTTCCTAGGGTTAAGGTTTGATTTACGCCTAGGGTAAGGGTTCTATTAACCAGAAAGCCCTGAGTTCCAAGAACACAGCAGCTGCGAAGGACTACCCAAGAAGAGCGCAAAAGTACCACAACATGCCTGCCTCCACAGCTTTTTCCTTGGGGACATGCCTAATTCCTGGCTGATTTGCCTTTCTCGTCTTAGGTTTGAGGTTCGGCCTAGGGCTAGGATTCTTAAAATCAGGAAGCCCTGAGTTCCAGGCACACTGCAGCTGTGAAAGGCATCCAAAAGGGAGTGCAAAAGTGCCACAACATGGCTGCTTTCACGGCTTTTTCCTTGGCAAGACGCCTAACACCAGGCTGATTTACCTTCCCAGGGTTACTGTTAGGCTTAGGCCTAGGGCTAGGATTTTTAAAACTAGGAAGCCCTGGGCTCCAGGCACACTGCAGCTGTTCAAGGCATCCCAAGGGGAGTACAAAAGTGCAACAACATGGCAGCTTTCACAGCTTTTTCCTTGGCACCATCCCTATACCTAGGCTGATTTATCTGCCTAGGGTTAGGGTTAGGGTTCAGCCTAGGGCTTGGATTTCTTTAACCAGGAAGCCCTGAGTTCCAGGCTTACTTCATCTGCCAAAGGCATCCCAAAGGGAGTGCAGAAGTGCCACAACATGGCTGCTTTCACGGCTTTTCCCTTAGGAAGAACCCTAATACCCGGCTGATTTACCTTCCTAGGGTTACTGTTAGGCTTAGGCCTAGGACTTTTAAAACCAGGAAGCCCTGGGCTCCAGGCACACTGCAGCTGCGAAAGGCATCCCAAGGGGAGCGCAAAAGTGACGCAACTTGGCTGCCACCACTGATATTTCCATGAGACCATCCCGAACCATAGGCTGATTTTCCTTCCTAGGGTTAAGGTTTGAGTTACGCCTAGGGTAAGGGTCTATTAACCAGAAAGCCCTGAGTTCCAAGAACACAGCAGCTGCGAAGGACTACCCAAGAAGAGCGCAAAAGTACCACAACATGCCTGCCTCCACAGCTTTTTCCTTGGGGACATGCCTAATTCCTGGCTGATTTGCCTTTCTCGTCTTAGGGTTGGGGTTCGGCCTAGGGCTAGGATTTTTAAAAGCAGGAAGCCCTGAGTTCCAGGCACACTGGAGCTGTGAAAGGCATCCAAAAGGGAGTGCAAAAGTGCCACAACATGGCTGCTTTCACGGCTTTTTCCTTGGCAAGACGCCTAACACCAGGCTGATTTACCTTCCCAGGGTTACTGTTAGGCTTAGGCCTAGGGCTAGGATTTTTAAAACTAGGAAGCCCTTAGCTCCAGGCACACTGCAGCTGTTCAAGGCATCCCAAGGGGAGTACAAAAGTGCAACAACATGGCAGCTTTCACAGCTTTTTCCTTGGCACCATCCCTATACCTAGGCTGATTTATCTGCCTAGGGTTAGGGTTAGGGTTCAGCCTAGGGCTTGGATTTCTTGAACCAGGAAGCCCTGAGTTCCAGGCTTACTTCATCTGCCAAAGGCATCCCAAAGGGAGTGCAGAAGTGCCACAACATGGCTGCTTTCACGGCTTTTCCCTTAGGAAGAACCCTAATACCCGGCTGATTTACCTTCCTAGGGTTACTGTTAGGCTTAGGCCTAGGACTTTTAAAACCAGGAAGCCCTGGGCTCCAGGCACACTGCAGCTGCGAAAGGCATCCCAAGGGGAGCGCAAAAGTGACGCAACTTGGCTGCCACCACTGATATTTCCATGACACCATCCCAAACCATAGGCTGATTTTCCTTCCTAGGGTTAAGGTTTGAGTTACGCCTAGGGTAAGGGTCTATTAACCAGAAAGCCCTGAGTTCCAAGAACACAGCAGCTGCGAAGGACTACCCAAGAAGAGCGCAAAAGTACCACAACATGCCTGCCTCCACAGCTTTTTCCTTGGGGACATGCCTAATTCCTGGCTGATTTGCCTTTCTCGTCTTAGGGTTGGGGTTCGGCCTAGGGCTAGGATTTTTAAAATCAGGAAGCCCTGAGTTGCAGGCACACTGCAGCTGTGAAAGGCATCCAAAAGGGAGTGCAAAAGTGCCACAACATGGCTGCTTTCACGGCTTTTTCCTTGGCAAGACGCCTAACACCAGGCTGATTTACCTTCCCAGGGTTACTGTTAGGCTTAGGCCTAGGGCTAGGATTTTTAAAACTAGGAAGCCCTTAGCTCCAGGCACACTGCAGCTGTTCAAGGCATCCCAAGGGGAGTACAAAAGTGCAACAACATGGCAGCTTTCACAGCTTTTTCCTTGGCACCATCCCTATACCTTGGTTGATTTATCTGCCTAGGGTTAGGGTTAGGGTTCAGCCTAGGGCTCGGATTTCTTTAACCAGGAAGCCCTGAGTTCCAGGCTTACTTCATCTGCCAAAGGCATCCCAAAGGGAGTGCAGAAGTGCCACAACATGGCTGCTTTCACGGCTTTTCCCTTAGGAAGAACCCTAATACCCGGCTGATTTACCTTCCTAGGGTTACTGTTAGGCTTAGGCCTAGGACTTTTAAAACCAGGAAGCCCTGGGCTCCAGGCACACTGCAGCTGCGAAAGGCATCCCAAGGGGAGCGCAAAAGTGACGCAACTTGGCTGCCACCACTGATATTTCCATGAGACCATCCCGAACCATAGGCTGATTTTCCTTCCTAGGGTTAAGGTTTGAGTTACGCCTAGGGTAAGGGTCTATTAACCAGAAAGCCCTGAGTTCCAAGAACACAGCAGCTGCGAAGGACTAGCCAAGAAGAGCGCAAAAGTACCACAACATGCCTGCCTCCACAGCTTTTTCCTTGGGGACATGCCTAATTCCTGGCTGATTTGCCTTTCTCGTCTTAGGGTTGGGGTTCGGCCTAGGGCTAGGATTTTTAAAAGCAGGAAGCCCTGAGTTCCAGGCACACTGGAGCTGTGAAAGGCATCCAAAAGGGAGTGCAAAAGTGCCACAACATGGCTGCTTTCACGGCTTTTTCCTTGGCAAGACGCCTAACACCAGGCTGATTTACCTTCCCAGGGTTACTGTTAGGCTTAGGCCTAGGGCTAGGATTTTTAAAACTAGGAAGCCCTTAGCTCCAGGCACACTGCAGCTGTTCAAGGCATCCCAAGGGGAGTACAAAAGTGCAACAACATGGCAGCTTTCACAGCTTTTTCCTTGGCACCATCCCTATACCTAGGCTGATTTATCTGCCTATGGTTAGGGTTAGGGTTCAGCCTAGGGCTTGGATTTCTTTAACCAGGAAGCCCTGAGTTCCAGGCTTACTTCATCTGCCAAAGGCATCCCAAAGGGAGTGCAGAAGTGCCACAACATGGCTGCTTTCACGGCTTTTCCCTTAGGAAGAACCCTAATACCCGGCTGATTTACCTTCCTAGGGTTACTGTTAGGCTTAGGCCTAGGACTTTTAAAACCAGGAAGCCCTGGGCTCCAGGCACACTGCAGCTGCGAAAGGCATCCCAAGGGGAGCGCAAAAGTGACGCAACTTGGCTGCCACCACTGATATTTCCATGAGACCATCCCAAACCATAGGCTGATTTTCCTTCCTAGGGTTAAGGTTTGAGTTACGCCTAGGGTAAGGGTCTATTAACCAGAAAGCCCTGAGTTCCAAGAACACAGCAGCTGCGAAGGACTAGCCAAGAAGAGCGCAAAAGTACCACAACATGCCTGCCTCCACAGCTTTTTCCTTGGGGACATGCCTAATTCCTGGCTGATTTGCCTTTCTCGTCTTAGGGTTGGGGTTCGGCCTAGGGCTAGGATTTTTAAAATCAGGAAGCCCTGAGTTGCAGGCACACTGCAGCTGTGAAAGGCATCCAAAAGGGAGTGCAAAAGTGCCACAACATGGCTGCTTTCACGGCTTTTTCCTTGGCAAGACGCCTAACACCAGGCTGATTTACCTTCCCAGGGTTACTGTTAGGCTTAGGCCTAGGGCTAGGATTTTTAAAACTAGGAAGCCCTTAGCTCCAGGCACACTGCAGCTGTTCAAGGCATCCCAAGGGGAGTACAAAAGTGCAACAACATGGCAGCTTTCACAGCTTTTTCCTTGGCACCATCCCTATACCTAGGCTGATTTATCTGCCTAGGGTTAGGGTTAGGGTTCAGCCTAGGGCTCGGATTTCTTTAACCAGGAAGCCCTGAGTTCCAGGCTTACTTCATCTGCCAAAGGCATCCCAAAGGGAGTGCAGAAGTGCCACAACATGGCTGCTTTCACGGCTTTTCCCTTAGGAAGAACCCTAATACCCGGCTGATTTACCTTCCTAGGGTTACTGTTAGGCTTAGGCCTAGGACTTTTAAAACCAGGAAGCCCTGGGCTCCAGGCACACTGCAGCTGCGAAAGGCATCCCAAGGGGAGCGCAAAAGTGACGCAACTTGGCTGCCACCACTGATATTTCCATGAGACCATCCCGAACCATAGGCTGATTTTCCTTCCTAGGGTTAAGGTTTGAGTTACGCCTAGGGTAAGGGTCTATTAACCAGAAAGCCCTGAGTTCCAAGAACACAGCAGCTGCGAAGGACTAGCCAAGAAGAGCGCAAAAGTACCACAACATGCCTGCCTCCACAGCTTTTTCCTTGGGGACATGCCTAATTCCTGGCTGATTTGCCTTTCTCGTCTTAGGGTTGGGGTTCGGCCTAGGGCTAGGATTTTTAAAATCAGGAAGCCCTGAGTTCCAGGCACACTGGAGCTGTGAAAGGCATCCAAAAGGGAGTGCAAAAGTGCCACAACATGGCTGCTTTCACGGCTTTTTCCTTGGCAAGAAGCCTAACACCAGGCTGATTTACCTTCCCAGGGTTACTGTTAGGCTTAGGCCTAGGGCTAGGATTTTTAAAACTAGGAAGCCCTGGGCTCCAGGCACACTGCAGCTGTTCAAGGCATCCCAAGGGGAGTACAAAAGTGCAACAACATGGCAGCTTTCACAGCTTTTTCCTTGGCACCATCCCTATACCTAGGCTGATTTATCTGCCTAGGGTTAGGGTTAGGGTTCAGCCTAGGGCTTGGATTTCTTTAACCAGGAAGCCCTGAGTTCCAGGCTTACTTCATCTGCCAAAGGCATCCCAAAGGGAGTGCAGAAGTGCCACAACATGGCTGCTTTCACGGCTTTTCCCTTAGGAAGAACCCTAATACCCAGCTGATTTACCTTCCTAGGGTTACTGTTAGGCTTAGGCCTAGGACTTTTAAAACCCGGAAGCCCTGGGCTCCAGGCACACTGCAGCTGCGAAAGGCATCCCAAGGGGAGCGCAAAAGTGACGCAACTTGGCTGCCACCACTGATATTTCCATGAGACCTTCCTGAACCATAGGCTGATTTTCCTTCCTAGGGTTAAGGTTTGATTTACGCCTAGGGTAAGGGTTCTATTAACCAGAAAGCCCTGAGTTCCAAGAACACAGCAGCTGCGAAGGACTACCCAAGAAGAGCGCAAAAGTACCACAACATGCCTGCCTCCACAGCTTTTTCCTTGGGGACATGCCTAATTCCTGGCTGATTTGCCTTTCTCGTCTTAGGTTTGAGGTTCGGCCTAGGGCTAGGATTTTTAAAATCAGGAAGCCCTGAGTTCCAGGCACACTGGAGCTGTGAAAGGCATCCAAAAGGGAGTGCAAAAGTGCCACAACATGGCTGCTTTCACGGCTTTTTCCTTGGCAAGACGCCTAACACCAGGCTGATTTACCTTCCCAGGGTTACTGTTAGGCTTAGGCCTAGGGCTAGGATTTTTAAAACTAGGAAGCCCTTAGCTCCAGGCACACTGCAGCTGTTCAAGGCATCCCAAGGGGAGTACAAAAGTGCAACAACATGGCAGCTTTCACAGCTTTTTCCTTGGCACCATCCCTATACCTAGGCTGATTTATCTGCCTAGGGTTAGGGTTAGGGTTCAGCCTAGGGCTTGGATTTCTTTAACCAGGAAGCCCTGAGTTCCAGGCTTACTTCATCTGCCAAAGGCATCCCAAAGGGAGTGCAGAAGTGCCACAACATGGCTGCTTTCACGGCTTTTCCCTTAGGAAGAACCCTAATACCCGGCTGATTTACCTTCCTACGGTCACTGTTAGGCTTAGGCCTAGGACTTTTAAAACCAGGAAGCCCTGGGCTCCAGGCACACTGCAGCTGCGAAAGGCATCCCAAGGGGAGCGCAAAAGTGACGCAACTTGGCTGCCACCACTGATATTTCCATGAGACCATCTCGAACCATAGGCTGATTTTCCTTCCTAGGGTTAAGGTTTGATTTACGCCTAGGGTAAGGGTTCTATTAACCAGAAAGCCCTGAGTTCCAAGAACACAGCAGCTGCGAAGGACTAGCCAAGAAGAGCGCAAAAGTACCACAACATGCCTGCCTCCACAGCTTTTTCCTTGGGGACATGCCTAATTCCTGGCTGATTTGCCTTTCTCGTCTTAGGGTTGGGGTTCGGCCTAGGGCTAGGATTTTTAAAATCAGGAAGCCCTGAGTTCCAGGCACACTGGAGCTGTGAAAGGCATCCAAAAGGGAGTGCAAAAGTGCCACAACATGGCTGCTTTCACGGCTTTTTCCTTGGCAAGAAGCCTAACACAAGGCTGATTTACCTTCCCAGGGTTACTGTTAGGCTTAGGCCTAGGGCTAGGATTTTTAAAACTAGGAAGCCCTTAGCTCCAGGCACACTGCAGCTGTTCAAGGCATCCCAAGGGGAGTACAAAAGTGCAACAACATGGCAGCTTTCACAGCTTTTTCCTTGGCACCATCCCTATACCTAGGCTGATTTATCTGCCTAGGGTTAGGGTTAGGGTTCAGCCTAGGGCTTGGATTTCTTTAACCAGGAAGCCCTGAGTTCCAGGCTTACTTCATCTGCCAAAGGCATCCCAAAGGGAGTGCAGAAGTGCCACAACATGGCTGCTTTCACGGCTTTTCCCTTAGGAAGAACCCTAATACCCGGCTGATTTACCTTCCTAGGGTTACTGTTAGGCTTAGGCCTAGGACTTTTAAAACCAGGAAGCCCTGGGCTCCAGGCACACTGCAGCTGCGAAAGGCATCCCAAGGGGAGCGCAAAAGTGACGCAACTTGGCTGCCACCACTGATATTTCCATGAGAGCATCCCGAACCATAGGCTGATTTTCCTTCCTAGGCTTAAGGTTTGATTTACGCCTAGGGTAAGGGTTCTATTAACCAGAAAGCCCTGAGTTCCAAGAACACAGCAGCTGCGAAGGACTACCCAAGAAGAGCGCGAAAGTACCACAACATGCCTGCCTCCACAGCTTTTTCCTTGGGGACATGCCTAGCTCCTGGCTGATTTGCCTTTCTCGTCTTAGGGTTGGGGTTCGGCCTAGGGCTAGGATTTTTAAAAGCAGGAAGCCCTGAGTTCCAGGCACACTGGAGCTGTGAAAGGCATCCAAAAGGGAGTGCAAAAGTGCCACAACATGGCTGCTTTCACGGCTTTTTCCTTGGCAAGACGCCTAACACCAGGCTGATTTGCCTTCCCAGGGTTACTGTTAGGCTTAGGCCTAGGGCTAGGATTTTTAAAACTAGGAAGCCCTTAGCTCCAGGCACACTGCAGCTGTTCAAGGCATCCCAAGGGGAGTACAAAAGTGCAACAACATGGCAGCTTTCACAGCTTTTTCCTTGGCACCATCCCTATACCTAGGCTGATTTATCTGCCTAGGGTTAGGGTTAGGGTTCAGCCTAGGGCTTGGATTTCTTTAACCAGGAAGCCCTGAGTTCCAGGCTTACTTCATCTGCCAAAGGCATCCCAAAGGGAGTGCAGAAGTGCCACAACATGGCTGCTTTCACGGCTTTTCCCTTAGGAAGAACCCTAATACCCGGCTGATTTACCTTCCTAGGGTTACTGTTAGGCTTAGGCCTAGGACTTTTAAAACCAGGAAGCCCTGGGCTCCAGGCACACTGCAGCTGCGAAAGGCATCCCAAGGGGAGCGCAAAAGTGACGCAACTTGGCTGCCACCACTGATATTTCCATGAGACCATCCCGAACCATAGGCTGATTTTCCTTCCTAGGGTTAAGGTTTGATTTACGCCTAGGGTAAGGGTTCTATTAACCAGAAAGCCCTGAGTTCCAAGAACACAGCAGCTGCGAAGGACTACCCAAGAAGAGCGCAAAAGTACCACAACATGCCTGCCTCCACAGATTTTTCCTTGGGGACATGCCTAATTCCTGGCTGATTTGCCTTTCTCGTCTTAGGTTTGAGGTTCGGCCTAGGGCTAGGATTTTTAAAATCAGGAAGCCCTGAGTTCCAGGCACACTGGAGCTGTGAAAGGCATCCAAAAGGGAGTGCAAAAGTGCCACAACATGGCTGCTTTCACGGCTTTTTCCTTGGCAAGACGCCTAACACCAGGCTGATTTGCCTTCCCAGGGTTACTGTTAGGCTTAGGCCTAGGGCTAGGATTTTTAAAACTAGGAAGCCCTGGGCTCCAGGCACACTGCAGCTGTTCAAGGCATCCCAAGGGGAGTACAAAAGTGCAACAACATGGCAGCTTTCACAGCTTTTTCCTTGGCACCATCCCTATACCTAGGCTGATTTATCTGCCTAGGGTTAGGGTTAGGGTTCAGCCTAGGGCTTGGATTTCTTTAACCAGGAAGCCCTGAGTTCCAGGCTTACTTCATCTGCCAAAGGCATCCCAAAGGGAGTGCAGAAGTGCCACAACATGGCTGCTTTCACGGCTTTTCCCTTAGGAAGAACCCTAATACGCGGCTGATTTACCTTCCTAGGGTTACTGTTAGGCTTAGGCCTAGGACTTTTAAAACCAGGAAGCCCTGGGCTCCAGGCACACTGCAGCTGCGAAAGGCATCCCAAGGGGAGCGCAAAAGTGACGCAACTTGGCTGCCACCACTGATATTTCCATGAGAGCATCCCGAACCATAGGCTGATTTTCCTTCCTAGGGTTAAGGTTTGAGTTACGCCTAGGGTAAGGGTCTATTAACCAGAAAGCCCTGAGTTCCAAGAACACAGCAGCTGCGAAGGACTACCCAAGAAGAGCGCAAAAGTACCACAACATGCCTGCCTCCACAGCTTTTTCCTTGTGGACATGCCTAATTCCTGGCTGATTTGCCTTTCTCGTCTTAGGGTTGGGGTTCGGCCTAGGGCTAGGATTTTTAAAATCAGGAAGCCCTGAGTTCCAGGCACACTGGAGCTGTGAAAGGCATCCAAAAGGGAGTGCAAAAGTGCCACAACATGGCTGCTTTCACGGCTTTTTCCTTGGCAAGAAGCCTAACACCAGGCTGATTTACCTTCCCAGGGTTACTGTTAGGCTTAGGCCTAGGGCTAGGATTTTTAAAACTAGGAAGCCCTTAGCTCCAGGCACACTGCAGCTGTTCAAGGCATCCCAAGGGGAGTACAAAAGTGCAACAACATGGCAGCTTTCACAGCTTTTTCCTTGGCACCATCCCTATACCTAGGCTGATTTATCTGCCTAGGGTTAGGGTTAGGGTTCAGCCTAGGGCTTGGATTTCTTTAACCAGGAAGCCCTGAGTTCCAGGCTTACTTCATCTGCCAAAGGCATCCCAAAGGGAGTGCAGAAGTGCCACAACATGGCTGCTTTCACGGCTTTTCCCTTAGGAAGAACCCTAATACCCGGCTGATTTACCTTCCTAGGGTTACTGTTAGGCTTAGGCCTAGGACTTTTAAAACCAGGAAGCCCTGGGCTCCAGGCACACTGCAGCTGCGAAAGGCATCCCAAGGGGAGCGCAAAAGTGATGCAATTTGGCTGCCACCACTGATATTTCCATGAGACCATCCCAAATCATAGGCTGATTTTCCTTCCTAGGGTTAAGGTTTGAGTTACGCCTAGGGTAAGGGTCTATTAACCAGAAAGCCCTGAGTTCCAAGAACACAGCAGCTGCGAAGGACTACCCAAGAAGAGCGCAAAAGTACCACAACATGCCTGCCTCCACAGCTTTTTCCTTGGGGACATGCCTAATTCCTGGCTGATTTGCCTTTCTCGTCTTAGGTTTGAGGTTCGGCCTAGGGCTAGGATTTTTAAAATCAGGAAGCCCTGAGTTCCAGGCACACTGGAGCTGTGAAAGGCATCCAAAAGGGAGTGCAAAAGTGCCACAACATGGCTGCTTTCACGGCTTTTTCCTTGGCAAGACGCCTAACACCAGGCTGATTTGCCTTCCCAGGGTTACTGTTAGGCTTAGGCCTAGGGCTAGGATTTTTAAAACTAGGAAGCCCTTAGCTCCAGGCACACTGCAGCTGTTCAAGGCATCCCAAGGGGAGTACAAAAGTGCAACAACATGGCAGCTTTCACAGCTTTTTCCTTGGCACCATCCCTATACCTAGGCTGATTTATCTGCCTAGGGTTAGGGTTAGGGTTCAGCCTAGGGCTTGGATTTCTTTAACCAGGAAGCCCTGAGTTCCAGGCTTACTTCATCTGCCAAAGGCATCCCAAAGGGAGTGCAGAAGTGCCACAACATGGCTGCTTTCACGGCTTTTCCCTTAGGAAGAACCCTAATACCCGGCTGATTTACCTTCCTAGGGTTACTGTTAGGCTTAGGCCTAGGACTTTTAAAACCAGGAAGCCCTGGGCTCCAGGCACACTGCAGCTGCGAAAGGCATCCCAAGGGGAGCGCAAAAGTGACGCAACTTGGCTGCCACCACTGATATTTCCATGAGACCATCCCGAACCATAGGCTGATTTTCCTTCCTAGGGTTAAGGTTTGAGTTACGCCTAGGGTAAGGGTCTATTAACCAGAAAGCCCTGAGTTCCAAGAACACAGCAGCTGCGAAGGACTAGCCAAGAAGAGCGCAAAAGTACCACAACATGCCTGCCTCCACAGCTTTTTCCTTGGGGACATGCCTAATTCCTGGCTGATTTGCCTTTCTCGTCTTAGGGTTGGGGTTCGGCCTAGGGCTAGGATTTTTAAAAGCAGGAAGCCCTGAGTTCCAGGCACACTGGAGCTGTGAAAGGCATCCAAAAGGGAGTGCAAAAGTGCCACAACATGGCTGCTTTCACGGCTTTTTCCTTGGCAAGACGCCTAACACCAGGCTGATTTACCTTCCCAGGGTTACTGTTAGGCTTAGGCCTAGGGCTAGGATTTTTAAAACTAGGAAGCCCTTAGCTCCAGGCACACTGCAGCTGTTCAAGGCATCCCAAGGGGAGTACAAAAGTGCAACAACATGGCAGCTTTCACAGCTTTTTCCTTGGCACCATCCCTATACCTAGGCTGATTTATCTGCCTAGGGTTAGGGTTAGGGTTCAGCCTAGGGCTTGGATTTCTTTAACCAGGAAGCCCTGAGTTCCAGGCTTACTTCATCTGCCAAAGGCATCCCAAAGGGAGTGCAGAAGTGCCACAACATGGCTGCTTTCACGGCTTTTCCCTTAGGAAGAACCCTAATACCCGGCTGATTTACCTTCCTAGGGTTACTGTTAGGCTTAGGCCTAGGACTTTTAAAACCAGGAAGCCCTGGGCTCCAGGCACACTGCAGCTGCGAAAGGCATCCCAAGGGGAGCGCAAAAGTGACGCAACTTGGCTGCCACCACTGATATTTCCATGAGACCATCCCGAACCATAGGCTGATTTTCCTTCCTAGGGTTAAGGTTTGAGTTACGCCTAGGGTAAGGGTCTATTAACCAGAAAGCCCTGAGTTCCAAGAACACAGCAGCTGCGAAGGACTAGCCAAGAAGAGCGCAAAAGTACCACAACATGCCTGCCTCCACAGCTTTTTCCTTGGGGACATGCCTAATTCCTGGCTGATTTGCCTTTCTCGTCTTAGGGTTGGGGTTCGGCCTAGGGCTAGGATTTTTAAAATCAGGAAGCCCTGAGTTCCAGGCACACTGCAGCTGTGAAAGGCATCCAAAAGGGAGTGCAAAAGTGCCACAACATGGCTGCTTTCACGGCTTTTTCCTTGGCAAGACGCCTAACACAAGGCTGATTTGCCTTCCCAGGGTTACTGTTAGGCTTAGGCCTAGGGCTAGGATTTTTAAAACTAGGAAGCCCTGGGCTCCAGGCACACTGCAGCTGTTCAAGGCATCCCAAGGGGAGTACAAAAGTGCAACAACATGGCAGCTTTCACAGCTTTTTCCTTGGCACCATCCCTATACCTTGGTTGATTTATCTGCCTAGGGTTAGGGTTAGGGTTCAGCCTAGGGCTTGGATTTTTTTAACCAGGAAGCCCTGAGTTCCAGGCTTACTTCATCTGCCAAAGGCATCCCAAAGGGAGTGCAGAAGTGCCACAACATGGCTGCTTTCACGGCTTTTCCCTTAGGAAGAACCCTAATACCCGGCTGATTTACCTTCCTAGGGTTACTGTTAGGCTTAGGCCTAGGACTTTTAAAACCAGGAAGCCCTGGGCTCCAGGCACACTGCAGCTGCGAAAGGCATCCCAAGGGGAGCGCAAAAGTGACGCAACTTGGCTGCCACCACTGATATTTCCATGAGACCATCCCGAACCATAGGCTGATTTTCCTTCCTAGGGTTAAGGTTTGAGTTACGCCTAGGGTAAGGGTCTATTAACCAGAAAGCCCTGAGTTCCAAGAACACAGCAGCTGCGAAGGACTAGCCAAGAAGAGCGCAAAAGTACCACAACATGCCTGCCTCCACAGCTTTTTCCTTGGGGACATGCCTAATTCCTGGCTGATTTGCCTTTCTCGTCTTAGGGTTGGGGTTCGGCCTAGGGCTAGGATTTTTAAAAGCAGGAAGCCCTGAGTTCCAGGCACACTGGAGCTGTGAAAGGCATCCAAAAGGGAGTGCAAAAGTGCCACAACATGGCTGCTTTCACGGCTTTTTCCTTGGCAAGACGCCTAACACCAGGCTGATTTACCTTCCCAGGGTTACTGTTAGGCTTAGGCCTAGGGCTAGGATTTTTAAAACTAGGAAGCCCTTAGCTCCAGGCACACTGCAGCTGTTCAAGGCATCCCAAGGGGAGTACAAAAGTGCAACAACATGGCAGCTTTCACAGCTTTTTCCTTGGCACCATCCCTATACCTAGGCTGATTTATCTGCCTAGGGTTAGGGTTAGGGTTCAGCCTAGGGCTTGGATTTCTTTAACCAGGAAGCCCTGAGTTCCAGGCTTACTTCATCTGCCAAAGGCATCCCAAAGGGAGTGCAGAAGTGCCACAACATGGCTGCTTTCACGGCTTTTCCCTTAGGAAGAACCCTAATACCCGGCTGATTTACCTTCCTAGGGTTACTGTTAGGCTTAGGCCTAGGACTTTTAAAACCAGGAAGCCCTGGGCTCCAGGCACACTGCAGCTGCGAAAGGCATCCCAAGGGGAGCGCAAAAGTGACGCAACTTGGCTGCCACCACTGATATTTCCATGAGACCATCCCGAACCATAGGCTGATTTTCCTTCCTAGGGTTAAGGTTTGAGTTACGCCTAGGGTAAGGGTCTATTAACCAGAAAGCCCTGAGTTCCAAGAACACAGCAGCTGCGAAGGACTACCCAAGAAGAGCGCAAAAGTACCACAACATGCCTGCCTCCACAGCTTTTTCCTTGGGGACATGCCTAATTCCTGGCTGATTTGCCTTTCTCGTCTTAGGGTTGGGGTTCGGCCTAGGGCTAGGATTTTTAAAAGCAGGAAGCCCTGAGTTCCAGGCACACTGGAGCTGTGAAAGGCATCCAAAAGGGAGTGCAAAAGTGCCACAACATGGCTGCTTTCACGGCTTTTTCCTTGGCAAGAAGCCTAACACCAGGCTGATTTCCCTTCCCAGGGTTACTGTTAGGCTTAGGCCTAGGGCTAGGATTTTTAAAACTAGGAAGCCCTTAGCTCCAGGCACACTGCAGCTGTTCAAGGCATCCCAAGGGGAGTACAAAAGTGCAACAACATGGCAGCTTTCACAGCTTTTTCCTTGGCACCATCCCTATACCTAGGCTGATTTATCTGCCTAGGGTTAGGGTTAGGGTTCAGCCTAGGGCTTGGATTTCTTTAACCAGGAAGCCCTGAGTTCCAGGCTTACTTCATCTGCCAAAGGCATCCCAAAGGGAGTGCAGAAGTGCCACAACATGGCTGCTTTCACGGCTTTTCCCTTAGGAAGAACCCTAATACCCGGCTGATTTACCTTCCTAGGGTTACTGTTAGGCTTAGGCCTAGGACTTTTAAAACCAGGAAGCCCTGGGCTCCAGGCACACTGCAGCTGCGAAAGGCATCCCAAGGGGAGCGCAAAAGTGACGCAACTTGGCTGCCACCACTGATATTTCCATGAGACCATCCCGAACCATAGGCTGATTTTCCTTCCTAGGGTTAAGGTTTGAGTTACGCCTAGGGTAAGGGTCTATTAACCAGAAAGCCCTGAGTTCCAAGAACACAGCAGCTGCGAAGGACTACCCAAGAAGAGCGCAAAAGTACCACAACATGCCTGCCTCCACAGCTTTTTCCTTGGGGACATGCCTAATTCCTGGCTGATTTGCCTTTCTCGTCTTAGGTTTGAGGTTCGGCCTAGGGCTAGGATTTTTAAAATCAGGAAGCCCTGAGTTCCAGGCACACTGGAGCTGTGAAAGGCATCCAAAAGGGAGTGCAAAAGTGCCACAACATGGCTGCTTTCACGGCTTTTTCCTTGGCAAGACGCCTAACACCAGGCTGATTTGCCTTCCCAGGGTTACTGTTAGGCTTAGGCCTAGGGCTAGGATTTTTAAAACTAGGAAGCCCTTAGCTCCAGGCACACTGCAGCTGTTCAAGGCATCCCAAGGGGAGTACAAAAGTGCAACAACATGGCAGCTTTCACAGCTTTTTCCTTGGCACCATCCCTATACCTAGGCTGATTTATCTGCCTAGGGTTAGGGTTAGGGTTCAGCCTAGGGCTTGGATTTCTTTAACCAGGAAGCCCTGAGTTCCAGGCTTACTTCATCTGCCAAAGGCATCCCAAAGGGAGTGCAGAAGTGCCACAACATGGCTGCTTTCACGGCTTTTCCCTTAGGAAGAACCCTAATACCCGGCTGATTTACCTTCCTAGGGTTACTGTTAGGCTTAGGCCTAGGACTTTTAAAACCAGGAAGCCCTGGGCTCCAGGCACACTGCAGCTGCGAAAGGCATCCCAAGGGGAGCGCAAAAGTGACGCAACTTGGCTGCCACCACTGATATTTCCATGAGACCATCCCGAACCATAGGCTGATTTTCCTTCCTAGGGTTAAGGTTTGAGTTACGCCTAGGGTAAGGGTCTATTAACCAGAAAGCCCTGAGTTCCAAGAACACAGCAGCTGCGAAGGACTAGCCAAGAAGAGCGCAAAAGTACCACAACATGCCTGCCTCCACAGCTTTTTCCTTGGGGACATGCCTAATTCCTGGCTGATTTGCCTTTCTCGTCTTAGGGTTGGGGTTCGGCCTAGGGCTAGGATTTTTAAAAGCAGGAAGCCCTGAGTTCCAGGCACACTGGAGCTGTGAAAGGCATCCAAAAGGGAGTGCAAAAGTGCCACAACATGGCTGCTTTCACGGCTTTTTCCTTGGCAAGACGCCTAACACCAGGCTGATTTACCTTCCCAGGGTTACTGTTAGGCTTAGGCCTAGGGCTAGGATTTTTAAAACTAGGAAGCCCTTAGCTCCAGGCACACTGCAGCTGTTCAAGGCATCCCAAGGGGAGTACAAAAGTGCAACAACATGGCAGCTTTCACAGCTTTTTCCTTGGCACCATCCCTATACCTAGGCTGATTTATCTGCCTAGGGTTAGGGTTAGGGTTCAGCCTAGGGCTTGGATTTCTTTAACCAGGAAGCCCTGAGTTCCAGGCTTACTTCATCTGCCAAAGGCATCCCAAAGGGAGTGCAGAAGTGCCACAACATGGCTGCTTTCACGGCTTTTCCCTTAGGAAGAACCCTAATACCCGGCTGATTTACCTTCCTAGGGTTACTGTTAGGCTTAGGCCTAGGACTTTTAAAACCAGGAAGCCCTGGGCTCCAGGCACACTGCAGCTGCGAAAGGCATCCCAAGGGGAGCGCAAAAGTGACGCAACTTGGCTGCCACCACTGATATTTCCATGAGACCATCCCGAACCATAGGCTGATTTTCCTTCCTAGGGTTAAGGTTTGAGTTACGCCTAGGGTAAGGGTCTATTAACCAGAAAGCCCTGAGTTCCAAGAACACAGCAGCTGCGAAGGACTAGCCAAGAAGAGCGCAAAAGTACCACAACATGCCTGCCTCCACAGCTTTTTCCTTGGGGACATGCCTAATTCCTGGCTGATTTGCCTTTCTCGTCTTAGGGTTGGGGTTCGGCCTAGGGCTAGGATTTTTAAAATCAGGAAGCCCTGAGTTCCAGGCACACTGGAGCTGTGAAAGGCATCCAAAAGGGAGTGCAAAAGTGCCACAACATGGCTGCTTTCACGGCTTTTTCCTTGGCAAGACGCCTAACACCAGGCTGATTTGCCTTCCCAGGGTTACTGTTAGGCTTAGGCCTAGGGCTAGGATTTTTAAAACTAGGAAGCCCTGGGCTCCAGGCACACTGCAGCTGTTCAAGGCATCCCAAGGGGAGTACAAAAGTGCAACAACATGGCAGCTTTCTCAGCTTTTTCCTTGGCACCATCCCTATACCTTGGTTGATTTATCTGCCTAGGGTTAGGGTTAGGGTTCAGCCTAGGGCTTGGATTTTTTTAACCAGGAAGCCCTGAGTTCCAGGCTTACTTCATCTGCCAAAGGCATCCCAAAGGGAGTGCAGAAGTGCCACAACATGGCTGCTTTCACGGCTTTTCCCTTAGGAAGAACCCTAATACCCGGCTGATTTACCTTCCTAGGGTTACTGTTAGGCTTAGGCCTAGGACTTTTAAAACCAGGAAGCCCTGGGCTCCAGGCACACTGCAGCTGCGAAAGGCATCCCAAGGGGAGCGCAAAAGTGACGCAACTTGGCTGCCACCACTGATATTTCCATGAGAGCATCCCGAACCATAGGCTGATTTTCCTTCCTAGGGTTAAGGTTTGAGTTACGCCTAGGGTAAGGGTCTATTAACCAGAAAGCCCTGAGTTCCAAGAACACAGCAGCTGCGAAGGACTACCCAAGAAGAGCGCAAAAGTACCACAACATGCCTGCCTCCACAGCTTTTTCCTTGGGGACATGCCTAGCTCCTGGCTGATTTGCCTTTCTCGTCTTAGGGTTGGGGTTCGGCCTAGGGCTAGGATTTTTAAAAGCAGGAAGCCCTGAGTTCCAGGCACACTGGAGCTGTGAAAGGCATCCAAAAGGGAGTGCAAAAGTGCCACAACATGGCTGCTTTCACGGCTTTTTCCTTGGCAAGACGCCTAACACCAGGCTGATTTGCCTTCCCAGGGTTACTGTTAGGCTTAGGCCTAGGGCTAGGATTTTTAAAACTAGGAAGCCCTTAGCTCCAGGCACACTGCAGCTGTTCAAGGCATCCCAAGGGGAGTACAAAAGTGCAACAACATGGCAGCTTTCACAGCTTTTTCCTTGGCACCATCCCTATACCTAGGCTGATTTATCTGCCTAGGGTTAGGGTTAGGGTTCAGCCTAGGGCTTGGATTTCTTTAACCAGGAAGCCCTGAGTTCCAGGCTTACTTCATCTGCCAAAGGCATCCCAAAGGGAGTGCAGAAGTGCCACAACATGGCTGCTTTCACGGCTTTTCCCTTAGGAAGAACCCTAATACCCGGCTGATTTACCTTCCTACGGTTACTGTTAGGCTTAGGCCTAGGACTTTTAAAACCAGGAAGCCCTGGGCTCCAGGCACACTGCAGCTGCGAAAGGCATCCCAAGGGGAGCGCAAAAGTGACGCAACTTGGCTGCCACCACTGATATTTCCATGAGACCATCCCGAACCATAGGCTGATTTTCCTTCCTAGGGTTAAGGTTTGATTTACGCCTAGGGTAAGGGTTCTATTAACCAGAAAGCCCTGAGTTCCAAGAACACAGCAGCTGCGAAGGACTACCCAAGAAGAGCGCAAAAGTACCACAACATGCCTGCCTCCACAGCTTTTTCCTTGGGGACATGCCTAATTCCTGGCTGATTTGCCTTTCTCGTCTTAGGGTTGGGGTTCGGCCTAGGGCTAGGATTTTTAAAATCAGGAAGCCCTGAGTTCCAGGCACACTGGAGCTGTGAAAGGCATCCAAAAGGGAGTGCAAAAGTGCCACAACATGGCTGCTTTCACGGCTTTTTCCTTGGCAAGAAGCCTAACACCAGGCTGATTTACCTTCCCAGGGTTACTGTTAGGCTTAGGCCTAGGGCTAGGATTTTTAAAACTAGGAAGCCCTTAGCTCCAGGCACACTGCAGCTGTTCAAGGCATCCCAAGGGGAGTACAAAAGTGCAACAACATGGCAGCTTTCACAGCTTTTTCCTTGGCACCATCCCTATACCTAGGCTGATTTATCTGCCTAGGGTTAGGGTTAGGGTTCAGCCTAGGGCTTGGATTTCTTTAACCAGGAAGCCCTGAGTTCCAGGCTTACTTCATCTGCCAAAGGCATCCCAAAGGGAGTGCAGAAGTGCCACAACATGGCTGCTTTCACGGCTTTTCCCTTAGGAAGAACCCTAATACCCGGCTGATTTACCTTCCTAGGGTTACTGTTAGGCTTAGGCCTAGGACTTTTAAAACCAGGAAGCCCTGGGCTCCAGGCACACTGCAGCTGCGAAAGGCATCCCAAGGGGAGCGCAAAAGTGACGCAACTTGGCTGCCACCACTGATATTTCCATGAGAGCATCCCGAACCATAGGCTGATTTTCCTTCCTAGGGTTAAGGTTTGATTTACGCCTAGGGTAAGGGTTCTATTAACCAGAAAGCCCTGAGTTCCAAGAACACAGCAGCTGCGAAGGACTACCCAAGAAGAGCGCGAAAGTACCACAACATGCCTGCCTCCACAGCTTTTTCCTTGGGGACATGCCTAGCTCCTGGCTGATTTGCCTTTCTCGTCTTAGGGTTGGGGTTCGGCCTAGGGCTAGGATTTTTAAAAGCAGGAAGCCCTGAGTTCCAGGCACACTGGAGCTGTGAAAGGCATCCAAAAGGGAGTGCAAAAGTGCCACAACATGGCTGCTTTCACGGCTTTTTCCTTGGCAAGACGCCTAACACCAGGCTGATTTGCCTTCCCAGGGTTACTGTTAGGCTTAGGCCTAGGGCTAGGATTTTTAAAACTAGGAAGCCCTTAGCTCCAGGCACACTGCAGCTGTTCAAGGCATCCCAAGGGGAGTACAAAAGTGCAACAACATGGCAGCTTTCACAGCTTTTTCCTTGGCACCATCCCTATACCTAGGCTGATTTATCTGCCTAGGGTTAGGGTTAGGGTTCAGCCTAGGGCTTGGATTTCTTTAACCAGGAAGCCCTGAGTTCCAGGCTTACTTCATCTGCCAAAGGCATCCCAAAGGGAGTGCAGAAGTGCCACAACATGGCTGCTTTCACGGCTTTTCCCTTAGGAAGAACCCTAATACCCGGCTGATTTACCTTCCTAGGGTTACTGTTAGGCTTAGGCCTAGGACTTTTAAAACCAGGAAGCCCTGGGCTCCAGGCACACTGCAGCTGCGAAAGGCATCCCAAGGGGAGCGCAAAAGTGACGCAACTTGGCTGCCACCACTGATATTTCCATGAGACCATCCCGAACCATAGGCTGATTTTCCTTCCTAGGGTTAAGGTTTGATTTACGCCTAGGGTAAGGGTTCTATTAACCAGAAAGCCCTGAGTTCCAAGAACACAGCAGCTGCGAAGGACTAGCCAAGAAGAGCGCAAAAGTACCACAACATGCCTGCCTCCACAGATTTTTCCTTGGGGACATGCCTAATTCCTGGCTGATTTGCCTTTCTCGTCTTAGGTTTGAGGTTCGGCCTAGGGCTAGGATTTTTAAAATCAGGAAGCCCTGAGTTCCAGGCACACTGGAGCTGTGAAAGGCATCCAAAAGGGAGTGCAAAAGTGCCACAACATGGCTGCTTTCACGGCTTTTTCCTTGGCAAGACGCCTAACACCAGGCTGATTTGCCTTCCCAGGGTTACTGTTAGGCTTAGGCCTAGGGCTAGGATTTTTAAAACTAGGAAGCCCTGGGCTCCAGGCACACTGCAGCTGTTCAAGGCATCCCAAGGGGAGTACAAAAGTGCAACAACATGGCAGCTTTCACAGCTTTTTCCTTGGCACCATCCCTATACCTAGGCTGATTTATCTGCCTAGGGTTAGGGTTAGGGTTCAGCCTAGGGCTTGGATTTCTTTAACCAGGAAGCCCTGAGTTCCAGGCTTACTTCATCTGCCAAAGGCATCCCAAAGGGAGTGCAGAAGTGCCACAACATGGCTGCTTTCACGGCTTTTCCCTTAGGAAGAACCCTAATACCCGGCTGATTTACCTTCCTAGGGTTACTGTTAGGCTTAGGCCTAGGACTTTTAAAACTAGGAAGCCCTGGGCTCCAGGCACACTGCAGCTGCGAAAGGCATCCCAAGGGGAGCGCAAAAATGACGCAACTTGGCTGCCACCACTGATATTTCCATGAGACCATCCCGAACCATAGGCTGATTTTCCTTCCTAGGGTTAAGGTTTGAGTTACGCCTAGGGTAAGGGTCTATTAACCAGAAAGCCCTGAGTTCCAAGAACACAGCAGCTGCGAAGGACTACCCAAGAAGAGCGCAAAAGTACCACAACATGCCTGCCTCCACAGCTTTTTCCTTGTGGACATGCCTAATTCCTGGCTGATTTGCCTTTCTCGTCTTAGGGTTGGGGTTCGGCCTAGGGCTAGGATTTTTAAAATCAGGAAGCCCTGAGTTCCAGGCACACTGGAGCTGTGAAAGGCATCCAAAAGGGAGTGCAAAAGTGCCACAACATGGCTGCTTTCACGGCTTTTTCCTTGGCAAGAAGCCTAACACCAGGCTGATTTACCTTCCCAGGGTTACTGTTAGGCTTAGGCCTAGGGCTAGGATTTTTAAAACTAGGAAGCCCTTAGCTCCAGGCACACTGCAGCTGTTCAAGGCATCCCAAGGGGAGTACAAAAGTGCAACAACATGGCAGCTTTCACAGCTTTTTCCTTGGCACCATCCCTATACCTAGGCTGATTTATCTGCCTAGGGTTAGGGTTAGGGTTCAGCCTAGGGCTTGGATTTCTTTAACCAGGAAGCCCTGAGTTCCAGGCTTACTTCATCTGCCAAAGGCATCCCAAAGGGAGTGCAGAAGTGCCACAACATGGCTGCTTTCACGGCTTTTCCCTTAGGAAGAACCCTAATACCCGGCTGATTTACCTTCCTAGGGTTACTGTTAGGCTTAGGCCTAGGACTTTTAAAACAGGAAGCCCTGGGCTCCAGGCACACTGCAGCTGCGAAAGGCATCCCAAGGGGAGCGCAAAAGTGATGCAATTTGGCTGCCACCACTGATATTTCCATGAGACCATCCCAAATCATAGGCTGATTTTCCTTCCTAGGGTTAAGGTTTGAGTTACGCCTAGGGTAAGGGTCTATTAACCAGAAAGCCCTGAGTTCCAAGAACACAGCAGCTGCGAAGGACTACCCAAGAAGAGCGCAAAAGTACCACAACATGCCTGCCTCCACAGCTTTTTCCTTGGGGACATGCCTAATTCCTGGCTGATTTGCCTTTCTCGTCTTAGGTTTGAGGTTCGGCCTAGGGCTAGGATTTTTAAAATCAGGAAGCCCTGAGTTCCAGGCACACTGGAGCTGTGAAAGGCATCCAAAAGGGAGTGCAAAAGTGCCACAACATGGCTGCTTTCACGGCTTTTTCCTTGGCAAGACGCCTAACACCAGGCTGATTTGCCTTCCCAGGGTTACTGTTAGGCTTAGGCCTAGGGCTAGGATTTTTAAAACTAGGAAGCCCTTAGCTCCAGGCACACTGCAGCTGTTCAAGGCATCCCAAGGGGAGTACAAAAGTGCAACAACATGGCAGCTTTCACAGCTTTTTCCTTGGCACCATCCCTATACCTAGGCTGATTTATCTGCCTAGGGTTAGGGTTAGGGTTCAGCCTAGGGCTTGGATTTCTTTAACCAGGAAGCCCTGAGTTCCAGGCTTACTTCATCTGCCAAAGGCATCCCAAAGGGAGTGCAGAAGTGCCACAACATGGCTGCTTTCACGGCTTTTCCCTTAGGAAGAACCCTAATACCCGGCTGATTTACCTTCCTAGGGTTACTGTTAGGCTTAGGCCTAGGACTTTTAAAACCAGGAAGCCCTGGGCTCCAGGCACACTGCAGCTGCGAAAGGCATCCCAAGGGGAGCGCAAAAGTGACGCAACTTGGCTGCCACCACTGATATTTCCATGAGACCATCCCGAACCATAGGCTGATTTTCCTTCCTAGGGTTAAGGTTTGAGTTACGCCTAGGGTAAGGGTCTATTAACCAGAAAGCCCTGAGTTCCAAGAACACAGCAGCTGCGAAGGACTAGCCAAGAAGAGCGCAAAAGTACCACAACATGCCTGCCTCCACAGCTTTTTCCTTGGGGACATGCCTAATTCCTGGCTGATTTGCCTTTCTCGTCTTAGGGTTGGGGTTCGGCCTAGGGCTAGGATTTTTAAAAGCAGGAAGCCCTGAGTTCCAGGCACACTGGAGCTGTGAAAGGCATCCAAAAGGGAGTGCAAAAGTGCCACAACATGGCTGCTTTCACGGCTTTTTCCTTGGCAAGACGCCTAACACCAGGCTGATTTACCTTCCCAGGGTTACTGTTAGGCTTAGGCCTAGGGCTAGGATTTTTAAAACTAGGAAGCCCTTAGCTCCAGGCACACTGCAGCTGTTCAAGGCATCCCAAGGGGAGTACAAAAGTGCAACAACATGGCAGCTTTCACAGCTTTTTCCTTGGCACCATCCCTATACCTAGGCTGATTTATCTGCCTAGGGTTAGGGTTAGGGTTCAGCCTAGGGCTTGGATTTCTTTAACCAGGAAGCCCTGAGTTCCAGGCTTACTTCATCTGCCAAAGGCATCCCAAAGGGAGTGCAGAAGTGCCACAACATGGCTGCTTTCACGGCTTTTCCCTTAGGAAGAACCCTAATACCCGGCTGATTTACCTTCCTAGGGTTACTGTTAGGCTTAGGCCTAGGACTTTTAAAACCAGGAAGCCCTGGGCTCCAGGCACACTGCAGCTGCGAAAGGCATCCCAAGGGGAGCGCAAAAGTGACGCAACTTGGCTGCCACCACTGATATTTCCATGAGACCATCCCGAACCATAGGCTGATTTTCCTTCCTAGGGTTAAGGTTTGAGTTACGCCTAGGGTAAGGGTCTATTAACCAGAAAGCCCTGAGTTCCAAGAACACAGCAGCTGCGAAGGACTAGCCAAGAAGAGCGCAAAAGTACCACAACATGCCTGCCTCCACAGCTTTTTCCTTGGGGACATGCCTAATTCCTGGCTGATTTGCCTTTCTCGTCTTAGGGTTGGGGTTCGGCCTAGGGCTAGGATTTTTAAAATCAGGAAGCCCTGAGTTCCAGGCACACTGCAGCTGTGAAAGGCATCCAAAAGGGAGTGCAAAAGTGCCACAACATGGCTGCTTTCACGGCTTTTTCCTTGGCAAGACGCCTAACACAAGGCTGATTTGCCTTCCCAGGGTTACTGTTAGGCTTAGGCCTAGGGCTAGGATTTTTAAAACTAGGAAGCCCTGGGCTCCAGGCACACTGCAGCTGTTCAAGGCATCCCAAGGGGAGTACAAAAGTGCAACAACATGGCAGCTTTCTCAGCTTTTTCCTTGGCACCATCCCTATACCTTGGTTGATTTATCTGCCTAGGGTTAGGGTTAGGGTTCAGCCTAGGGCTTGGATTTTTTTAACCAGGAAGCCCTGAGTTCCAGGCTTACTTCATCTGCCAAAGGCATCCCAAAGGGAGTGCAGAAGTGCCACAACATGGCTGCTTTCACGGCTTTTCCCTTAGGAAGAACCCTAATACCCGGCTGATTTACCTTCCTAGGGTTACTGTTAGGCTTAGGCCTAGGACTTTTAAAACCAGGAAGCCCTGGGCTCCAGGCACACTGCAGCTGCGAAAGGCATCCCAAGGGGAGCGCAAAAGTGACGCAACTTGGCTGCCACCACTGATATTTCCATGAGACCATCCCGAACCATAGGCTGATTTTCCTTCCTAGGGTTAAGGTTTGAGTTACGCCTAGGGTAAGGGTCTATTAACCAGAAAGCCCTGAGTTCCAAGAACACAGCAGCTGCGAAGGACTAGCCAAGAAGAGCGCAAAAGTACCACAACATGCCTGCCTCCACAGCTTTTTCCTTGGGGACATGCCTAATTCCTGGCTGATTTGCCTTTCTCGTCTTAGGGTTGGGGTTCGGCCTAGGGCTAGGATTTTTAAAAGCAGGAAGCCCTGAGTTCCAGGCACACTGGAGCTGTGAAAGGCATCCAAAAGGGAGTGCAAAAGTGCCACAACATGGCTGCTTTCACGGCTTTTTCCTTGGCAAGACGCCTAACACCAGGCTGATTTACCTTCCCAGGGTTACTGTTAGGCTTAGGCCTAGGGCTAGGATTTTTAAAACTAGGAAGCCCTTAGCTCCAGGCACACTGCAGCTGTTCAAGGCATCCCAAGGGGAGTACAAAAGTGCAACAACATGGCAGCTTTCACAGCTTTTTCCTTGGCACCATCCCTATACCTAGGCTGATTTATCTGCCTAGGGTTAGGGTTAGGGTTCAGCCTAGGGCTTGGATTTCTTTAACCAGGAAGCCCTGAGTTCCAGGCTTACTTCATCTGCCAAAGGCATCCCAAAGGGAGTGCAGAAGTGCCACAACATGGCTGCTTTCACGGCTTTTCCCTTAGGAAGAACCCTAATACCCGGCTGATTTACCTTCCTAGGGTTACTGTTAGGCTTAGGCCTAGGACTTTTAAAACCAGGAAGCCCTGGGCTCCAGGCACACTGCAGCTGCGAAAGGCATCCCAAGGGGAGCGCAAAAGTGACGCAACTTGGCTGCCACCACTGATATTTCCATGAGACCATCCCGAACCATAGGCTGATTTTCCTTCCTAGGGTTAAGGTTTGAGTTACGCCTAGGGTAAGGGTCTATTAACCAGAAAGCCCTGAGTTCCAAGAACACAGCAGCTGCGAAGGACTACCCAAGAAGAGCGCAAAAGTACCACAACATGCCTGCCTCCACAGCTTTTTCCTTGGGGACATGCCTAATTCCTGGCTGATTTGCCTTTCTCGTCTTAGGGTTGGGGTTCGGCCTAGGGCTAGGATTTTTAAAAGCAGGAAGCCCTGAGTTCCAGGCACACTGGAGCTGTGAAAGGCATCCAAAAGGGAGTGCAAAAGTGCCACAACATGGCTGCTTTCACGGCTTTTTCCTTGGCAAGAAGCCTAACACCAGGCTGATTTCCCTTCCCAGGGTTACTGTTAGGCTTAGGCCTAGGGCTAGGATTTTTAAAACTAGGAAGCCCTTAGCTCCAGGCACACTGCAGCTGTTCAAGGCATCCCAAGGGGAGTACAAAAGTGCAACAACATGGCAGCTTTCACAGCTTTTTCCTTGGCACCATCCCTATACCTAGGCTGATTTATCTGCCTAGGGTTAGGGTTAGGGTTCAGCCTAGGGCTTGGATTTCTTTAACCAGGAAGCCCTGAGTTCCAGGCTTACTTCATCTGCCAAAGGCATCCCAAAGGGAGTGCAGAAGTGCCACAACATGGCTGCTTTCACGGCTTTTCCCTTAGGAAGAACCCTAATACCCGGCTGATTTACCTTCCTAGGGTTACTGTTAGGCTTAGGCCTAGGACTTTTAAAACCAGGAAGCCCTGGGCTCCAGGCACACTGCAGCTGCGAAAGGCATCCCAAGGGGAGCGCAAAAGTGACGCAACTTGGCTGCCACCACTGATATTTCCATGAGACCATCCCGAACCATAGGCTGATTTTCCTTCCTAGGGTTAAGGTTTGATTTACGCCTAGGGTAAGGGTCTATTAACCAGAAAGCCCTGAGTTCCAAGAACACAGCAGCTGCGAAGGACTACCCAAGAAGAGCGCAAAAGTACCACAACATGCCTGCCTCCACAGCTTTTTCCTTGGGGACATGCCTAATTCCTGGCTGATTTGCCTTTCTCGTCTTAGGTTTGAGGTTCGGCCTACGGCTAGGATTTTTAAAATCAGGAAGCCCTGAGTTCCAGGCACACTGGAGCTGTGAAAGGCATCCAAAAGGGAGTGCAAAAGTGCCACAACATGGCTGCTTTCACGGCTTTTTCCTTGGCAAGACGCCTAACACCAGGCTGATTTGCCTTCCCAGGGTTACTGTTAGGCTTAGGCCTAGGGCTAGGATTTTTAAAACTAGGAAGCCCTTAGCTCCAGGCACACTGCAGCTGTTCAAGGCATCCCAAGGGGAGTACAAAAGTGCAACAACATGGCAGCTTTCACAGCTTTTTCCTTGGCACCATCCCTATACCTAGGCTGATTTATCTGCCTAGGGTTAGGGTTAGGGTTCAGCCTAGGGCTTGGATTTCTTTAACCAGGAAGCCCTGAGTTCCAGGCTTACTTCATCTGCCAAAGGCATCCCAAAGGGAGTGCAGAAGTGCCACAACATGGCTGCTTTCACGGCTTTTCCCTTAGGAAGAACCCTAATACCCGGCTGATTTACCTTCCTAGGGTTACTGTTAGGCTTAGGCCTAGGACTTTTAAAACCAGGAAGCCCTGGGCTCCAGGCACACTGCAGCTGCGAAAGGCATCCCAAGGGGAGCGCAAAAGTGACGCAACTTGGCTGCCACCACTGATATTTCCATGAGACCATCCCGAACCATAGGCTGATTTTCCTTCCTAGGGTTAAGGTTTGAGTTACGCCTAGGGTAAGGGTCTATTAACCAGAAAGCCCTGAGTTCCAAGAACACAGCAGCTGCGAAGGACTAGCCAAGAAGAGCGCAAAAGTACCACAACATGCCTGCCTCCACAGCTTTTTCCTTGGGGACATGCCTAATTCCTGGCTGATTTGCCTTTCTCGTCTTAGGGTTGGGGTTCGGCCTAGGGCTAGGATTTTTAAAAGCAGGAAGCCCTGAGTTCCAGGCACACTGGAGCTGTGAAAGGCATCCAAAAGGGAGTGCAAAAGTGCCACAACATGGCTGCTTTCACGGCTTTTTCCTTGGCAAGACGCCTAACACCAGGCTGATTTACCTTCCCAGGGTTACTGTTAGGCTTAGGCCTAGGGCTAGGATTTTTAAAACTAGGAAGCCCTTAGCTCCAGGCACACTGCAGCTGTTCAAGGCATCCCAAGGGGAGTACAAAAGTGCAACAACATGGCAGCTTTCACAGCTTTTTCCTTGGCACCATCCCTATACCTAGGCTGATTTATCTGCCTAGGGTTAGGGTTAGGGTTCAGCCTAGGGCTTGGATTTCTTTAACCAGGAAGCCCTGAGTTCCAGGCTTACTTCATCTGCCAAAGGCATCCCAAAGGGAGTGCAGAAGTGCCACAACATGGCTGCTTTCACGGCTTTTCCCTTAGGAAGAACCCTAATACCCGGCTGATTTACCTTCCTAGGGTTACTGTTAGGCTTAGGCCTAGGACTTTTAAAACCAGGAAGCCCTGGGCTCCAGGCACACTGCAGCTGCGAAAGGCATCCCAAGGGGAGCGCAAAAGTGACGCAACTTGGCTGCCACCACTGATATTTCCATGAGACCATCCCGAACCATAGGCTGATTTTCCTTCCTAGGGTTAAGGTTTGAGTTACGCCTAGGGTAAGGGTCTATTAACCAGAAAGCCCTGAGTTCCAAGAACACAGCAGCTGCGAAGGACTAGCCAAGAAGAGCGCAAAAGTACCACAACATGCCTGCCTCCACAGCTTTTTCCTTGGGGACATGCCTAATTCCTGGCTGATTTGCCTTTCTCGTCTTAGGGTTGGGGTTCGGCCTAGGGCTAGGATTTTTAAAATCAGGAAGCCCTGAGTTCCAGGCACACTGCAGCTGTGAAAGGCATCCAAAAGGGAGTGCAAAAGTGCCACAACATGGCTGCTTTCACGGCTTTTTCAATGGCAAGAAGCCTAACACCAGGCTGATTTACCTTCCCAGGGTTACTGTTAGGCTTAGGCCTAGGGCTAGGATTTTTAAAACTAGGAAGCCCTTAGCTCCAGGCACACTGCAGCTGTTCAAGGCATCCCAAGGGGAGTACAAAAGTGCAACAACATGGCAGCTTTCACAGCTTTTTCCTTGGCACCATCCCTATACCTAGGCTGATTTATCTGCCTAGGGTTAGGGTTAGGGTTCAGCCTAGGGCTTGGATTTCTTTAACCAGGAAGCCCTGAGTTCCAGGCTTACTTCATCTGCCAAAGGCATCCCAAAGGGAGTGCAGAAGTGCCACAACATGGCTGCTTTCACGGCTTTTCCCTTAGGAAGAACCCTAATACCCGGCTGATTTACCTTCCTAGGGTTACTGTTAGGCTTAGGCCTAGGACTTTTAAAACCAGGAAGCCCTGGGCTCCAGGCACACTGCAGCTGCGAAAGGCATCCCAAGGGGAGCGCAAAAGTGACGCAACTTGGCTGCCACCACTGATATTTCCATGAGACCATCCCGAACCATAGGCTGATTTTCCTTCCTAGGGTTAAGGTTTGAGTTACGCCTAGGGTAAGGGTCTATTAACCAGAAAGCCCTGAGTTCCAAGAACACAGCAGCTGCGAAGGACTAGCCAAGAAGAGCGCAAAAGTACCACAACATGCCTGCCTCCACAGCTTTTTCCTTGGGGACATGCCTAATTCCTGGCTGATTTGCCTTTCTCGTCTTAGGGTTGGGGTTCGGCCTAGGGCTAGGATTTTTAAAAGCAGGAAGCCCTGAGTTCCAGGCACACTGCAGCTGTGAAAGGCATCCAAAAGGGAGTGCAAAAGTGCCACAACATGGCTGCTTTCACGGCTTTTTCCTTGGCAAGAAGCCTAACACCAGGCTGATTTACCTTCCCAGGGTTACTGTTAGGCTTAGGCCTAGGGCTAGGATTTTTAAAACTAGGAAGCCCTTAGCTCCAGGCACACTGCAGCTGTTCAAGGCATCCCAAGGGGAGTACAAAAGTGCAACAACATGGCAGCTTTCACAGCTTTTTCCTTGGCACCATCCCTATACCTAGGCTGATTTATCTGCCTAGGGTTAGGGTTAGGGTTCAGCCTAGGGCTGTGATTTCTTTAACCAGGAAGCCCTGAGTTCCAGGCTTACTTCATCTGCCAAAGGCATCCCAAAGGGAGTGCAGAAGTGCCACAACATGGCTGCTTTCACGGCTTTTCCCTTAGGAAGAACCCTAATACCCGGCTGATTTACCTTCCTAGGGTTACTGTTAGGCTTAGGCCTAGGACTTTTAAAACCAGGAAGCCCTGGGCTCCAGGCACACTGCAGCTGCGAAAGGCATCCCAAGGGGAGCGCAAAAGTGACGCAACTTGGCTGCCACCACTGATATTTCCATGAGACCATCCCGAACCATAGGCTGATTTTCCTTCCTAGGGTTAAGGTTTGAGTTACGCCTAGGGTAAGGTTTCTATTTACCAGAAAGCCCTGAGTTCCAAGAACACAGCAGCTGCGAAGGACTAGCCAAGAAGAGCGCAAAAGTACCACAACATGCCTGCCTCCACAGCTTTTTCCTTGGGGACATGCCTAATTCCTGGCTGATTTGCCTTTCTCGTCTTAGGGTTGGGGTTCGGCCTAGGGCTAGGATTTTTAAAATCAGGAAGCCCTGAGTTCCAGGCACACTGGAGCTGTGAAAGCCATCCAAAAGGGAGTGCAAAAGTGCCACAACATGGCTGCTTTCACGGCTTTTTCCTTGGCAAGACGCCTAACACCAGGCTGATTTACCTTCCCAGGGTTACTGTTAGGCTTAGGCCTAGGGCTAGGATTTTTAAAACTAGGAAGCCCTTAGCTCCAGGCACACTGCAGCTGTTCAAGGCATCCCAAGGGGAGTACAAAAGTGCAACAACATGGCAGCTTTCACAGCTTTTTCCTTGGCACCATCCCTATACCTAGGCTGATTTATCTGCCTATGGTTAGGGTGAGGGTTCAGCCTAGGGCTTGGATTTCTTTAACCAGGAAGCCCTGAGTTCCAGGCTTACTTCATCTGCCAAAGGCATCCCAAAGGGAGTGCAGAAGTGCCACAACATGGCTGCTTTCACGGCTTTTCCCTTAGGAAGAACCCTAATACCCGGCTGATTTACCTTCCTAGGGTTACTGTTAGGCTTAGGCCTAGGACTTTTAAAACCAGGAAGCCCTGGGCTCCAGGCACACTGCAGCTGCGAAAGGCATCCCAAGGGGAGCGCAAAAGTGACGCAACTTGGCTGCCACCACTGATATTTCCATGAGACCATCCCGAACCATAGGCTGATTTTCCTTCCTAGGGTTAAGGTTTGAGTTACGCCTAGGGTAAGGGTCTATTAACCAGAAAGCCCTGAGTTCCAAGAACACAGCAGCTGCGAAGGACTAGCCAAGAAGAGCGCAAAAGTACCACAACATGCCTGCCTCCACAGCTTTTTCCTTGGGGACATGCCTAATTCCTGGCTGATTTGCCTTTCTCGTCTTAGGGTTGGGGTTCGGCCTAGGGCTAGGATTTTTAAAAGCAGGAAGCCCTGAGTTCCAGGCACACTGCAGCTGTGAAAGGCATCCAAAAGGGAGTGCAAAAGTGCCACAACATGGCTGCTTTCACGGCTTTTTCCTTGGCAAGAAGCCTAACACCAGGCTGATTTACCTTCCCAGGGTTACTGTTAGGCTTAGGCCTAGGGCTAGGATTTTTAAAACTAGGAAGCCCTTAGCTCCAGGCACACTGCAGCTGTTCAAGGCATCCCAAGGGGAGTACAAAAGTGCAACAACATGGCAGCTTTCACAGCTTTTTCCTTGGCACCATCCCTATACCTAGGCTGATTTATCTGCCTAGGGTTAGGGTTAGGGTTCAGCCTAGGGCTGTGATTTCTTTAACCAGGAAGCCCTGAGTTCCAGGCTTACTTCATCTGCCAAAGGCATCCCAAAGGGAGTGCAGAAGTGCCACAACATGGCTGCTTTCACGGCTTTTCCCTTAGGAAGAACCCTAATACCCGGCTGATTTACCTTCCTAGGGTTACTGTTAGGCTTAGGCCTAGGACTTTTAAAACCAGGAAGCCCTGGGCTCCAGGCACACTGCAGCTGCGAAAGGCATCCCAAGGGGAGCGCAAAAGTGACGCAACTTGGCTGCCACCACTGATATTTCCATGAGACCATCCCGAACCATAGGCTGATTTTCCTTCCTAGGGTTAAGGTTTGAGTTACGCCTAGGGTAAGGTTTCTATTTACCAGAAAGCCCTGAGTTCCAAGAACACAGCAGCTGCGAAGGACTAGCCAAGAAGAGCGCAAAAGTACCACAACATGCCTGCCTCCACAGCTTTTTCCTTGGGGACATGCCTAATTCCTGGCTGATTTGCCTTTCTCGTCTTAGGGTTGGGGTTCGGCCTAGGGCTAGGATTTTTAAAATCAGGAAGCCCTGAGTTCCAGGCACACTGGAGCTGTGAAAGGCATCCAAAAGGGAGTGCAAAAGTGCCACAACATGGCTGCTTTCACGGCTTTTTCCTTGGCAAGACGCCTAACACCAGGCTGATTTACCTTCCCAGGGTTACTGTTAGGCTTAGGCCTAGGGCTAGGATTTTTAAAACTAGGAAGCCCTTAGCTCCAGGCACACTGCAGCTGTTCAAGGCATCCCAAGGGGAGTACAAAAGTGCAACAACATGGCAGCTTTCACAGCTTTTTCCTTGGCACCATCCCTATACCTAGGCTGATTTATCTGCCTATGGTTAGGGTGAGGGTTCAGCCTAGGGCTTGGATTTCTTTAACCAGGAAGCCCTGAGTTCCAGGCTTACTTCATCTGCCAAAGGCATCCCAAAGGGAGTGCAGAAGTGCCACAACATGGCTGCTTTCACGGCTTTTCCCTTAGGAAGAACCCTAATACCCGGCTGATTTACCTTCCTAGGGTTACTGTTAGGCTTAGGCCTAGGACTTTTAAAACCAGGAAGCCCTGGGCTCCAGGCACACTGCAGCTGCGAAAGGCATCCCAAGGGGAGCGCAAAAGTGACGCAACTTGGCTGCCACCACTGATATTTCCATGAGACCATCCCGAACCATAGGCTGATTTTCCTTCCTAGGGTTAAGGTTTGAGTTACGCCTAGGGTAAGGGTCTATTAACCAGAAAGCCCTGAGTTCCAAGAACACAGCAGCTGCGAAGGACTAGCCAAGAAGAGCGCAAAAGTACCACAACATGCCTGCCTCCACAGCTTTTTCCTTGGGGACATGCCTAATTCCTGGCTGATTTGCCTTTCTCGTCTTAGGGTTGGGGTTCGGCCTAGGGCTAGGATTTTTAAAATCAGGAAGCCCTGAGTTCCAGGCACACTGGAGCTGTGAAAGGCATCCAAAAGGGAGTGCAAAAGTGCCACAACATGGCTGCTTTCACGGCTTTTTCCTTGGCAAGACGCCTAACACCAGGCTGATTTGCCTTCCCAGGATTACTGTTAGGCTTAGGCCTAGGGCTAGGATTTTTAAAACTAGGAAGCCCTTAGCTCCAGGCACACTGCAGCTGTTCAAGGCATCCCAAGGGGAGTACAAAAGTGCAACAACATGGCAGCTTTCACAGCTTTTTCCTTGGCACCATCCCTATACCTAGGCTGATTCATCTGCCTAGGGTTAGGGTTAGGGTTCAGCCTATGGCTTGGATTTTTTTAACCAGGAAGCCCTGAGTTCCAGGCTTACTTCATCTGCCAAAGGCATCCCAAAGGGAGTGCAGAAGTGCCACAACATGGCTGCTTTCACGGCTTTTCCCTTAGGAAGAACCCTAATACCCGGCTGATTTACCTTCCTAGGGTTACTGTTAGGCTTAGGCCTAGGACTTTTAAAACCAGGAAGCCCTGGGCTCCAGGCACACTGCAGCTGCGAAAGGCATCCCAAGGGGAGCGCAAAAGTGACGCAACTTGGCTGCCACCACTGATATTTCCATGAGACCATCCCGAACCATAGGCTGATTTTCCTTCCTAGGGTTAAGGTTTGAGTTACGCCTAGGGTAAGGGTCTATTAACCAGAAAGCCCTGAGTTCCAAGAACACAGCAGCTGCGAAGGACTAGCCAAGAAGAGCGCAAAAGTACCACAACATGCCTGCCTCCACAGCTTTTTCCTTGGGGACATGCCTAATTCCTGGCTGATTTGCCTTTCTCGTCTTAGGGTTGGGGTTCGGCCTAGGGCTAGGATTTTTAAAAGCAGGAAGCCCTGAGTTCCAGGCACACTGCAGCTGTGAAAGGCATCCAAAAGGGAGTGCAAAAGTGCCACAACATGGCTGCTTTCACGGCTTTTTCCTTGGCAAGAAGCCTAACACCAGGCTGATTTACCTTCCCAGGGTTACTCTTAGGCTTAGGCCTAGGGCTAGGATTTTTAAAACTAGGAAGCCCTTAGCTCCAGGCACACTGCAGCTGTTCAAGGCATCCCAAGGGGAGTACAAAAGTGCAACAACATGGCAGCTTTCACAGCTTTTTCCTTGGCACCATCCCTATACCTAGGCTGATTTATCTGCCTAGGGTTAGGGTTAGGGTTCAGCCTAGGGCTTGGATTTTTTTAACCAGGAAGCCCTGAGTTCCAGGCTTACTTCATCTGCCAAAGGCATCCCAAAGGGAGTGCAGAAGTGCCACAACATGGCTGCTTTCACGGCTTTTCCCTTAGGAAGAACCCTAATACCCGGCTGATTTACCTTCCTAGGGTTACTGTTAGGCTTAGGCCTAGGACTTTTAAAACCAGGAAGCCCTGGGCTCCAGGCACACTGCAGCTGCGAAAGGCATCCCAAGGGGAGCGCAAAAGTGACGCAACTTGGCTGCCACCACTGATATTTCCATGAGAGCATCCCGAACCATAGGCTGATTTTCCTTCCTAGGGTTAAGGTTTGAGTTACGCCTAGGGTAAGGGTCTATTAACCAGAAAGCCCTGAGTTCCAAGAACACAGCAGCTGCGAAGGACTAGCCAAGAAGAGCGCAAAAGTACCACAACATGCCTGCCTCCACAGCTTTTTCCTTGGGGACATGCCTAATTCCTGGCTGATTTGCCTTTCTCGTCTTAGGGTTGGGGTTCGGCCTAGGGCTAGGATTTTTAAAAGCAGGAAGCCCTGAGTTCCAGGCACACTGCAGCTGTGAAAGGCATCCAAAAGGGAGTGCAAAAGTGCCACAACATGGCTGCTTTCACGGCTTTTTCCTTGGCAAGAAGCCTAACACCAGGCTGATTTACCTTCCCAGGGTTACTGTTAGGCTTAGGCCTAGGGCTAGGATTTTTAAAACTAGGAAGCCCTTAGCTCCAGGCACACTGCAGCTGTTCAAGGCATCCCAAGGGGAGTACAAAAGTGCAACAACATGGCAGCTTTCACAGCTTTTTCCTTGGCACCATCCCTATACCTAGGCTGATTTATCTGCCTAGGGTTAGGGTTAGGGTTCAGCCTAGGGCTTGGATTTTTTTAACCAGGAAGCCCTGAGTTCCAGGCTTACTTCATCTGCCAAAGGCATCCCAAAGGGAGTGCAGAAGTGCCACAACATGGCTGCTTTCACGGCTTTTCCCTTAGGAAGAACCCTAATACCCGGCTGATTTACCTTCCTAGGGTTACTGTTAGGCTTAGGCCTAGGACTTTTAAAACCAGGAAGCCCTGGGCTCCAGGCACACTGCAGCTGCGAAAGGCAGGCATCCCAAGGGGAGCGCAAAAGTGACGCAACTTGGCTGCCACCACTGATATTTCCATGAGACCATCCCGAACCATAGGCTGATTTTCCTTCCTAGGGTTAAGGTTTGAGTTACGCCTAGGGTAAGGGTCTATTAACCAGAAAGCCCTGAGTTCCAAGAACACAGCAGCTGCGAAGGACTACCCAAGAAGAGCGCAAAAGTACCACAACATGCCTGCCTCCACAGCTTTTTCCTTGGGGACATGCCTAATTCCTGGCTGATTTGCCTTTCTCGTCTTAGGGTTGGGGTTCGGCCTAGGGCTAGGATTTTTAAAATCAGGAAGCCCTGAGTTCCAGGCACACTGGAGCTGTGAAAGCCATCCAAAAGGGAGTGCAAAAGTGCCACAACATGGCTGCTTTCACGGCTTTTTCCTTGGCAAGAAGCCTAACACCAGGCTGATTTGCCTTCCCAGGGTTACTGTTAGGCTTAGGCCTAGGGCTAGGATTTTTAAAACTAGGAAGCCCTGGGCTCCAGGCACACTGCAGCTGTTCAAGGCATCCCAAGGGGAGTACAAAAGTGCAACAACATGGCAGCTTTCACAGCTTTTTCCTTGGCACCATCCCTATACCTAGGCTGATTTATCTGCCTAGGGTTAGGGTTAGGGTTCAGCCTAGGGCTGTGATTTCTTTAACCAGGAAGCCCTGAGTTCCAGGCTTACTTCATCTGCCAAAGGCATCCCAAAGGGAGTGCAGAAGTGCCACAACATGGCTGCTTTCACGGCTTTTCCCTTAGGAAGAACCCTAATACCCGGCTGATTTACCTTCCTAGGGTTACTGTTAGGCTTAGGCCTAGGACTTTTAAAACCAGGAAGCCCTGGGCTCCAGGCACACTGCAGCTGCGAAAGGCATCCCAAGGGGAGCGCAAAAATGACGCAACTTGGCTGCCACCACTGATATTTCCATGAGACCATCCCGAACCATAGGCTGATTTTCCTTCCTAGGGTTAAGGTTTGAGTTACGCCTAGGGTAAGGGTCTATTAACCAGAAAGCCCTGAGTTCCAAGAACACAGCAGCTGCGAAGGACTAGCCAAGAAGAGCGCAAAAGTACCACAACATGCCTGCCTCCACAGCTTTTTCCTTGGGGACATGCCTAATTCCTGGCTGATTTGCCTTTCTCGTCTTAGGGTTGGGGTTCGGCCTAGGGCTAGGATTTTTAAAATCAGGAAGCCCTGAGTTCCAGGCACACTGCAGCTGTGAAAGGCATCCAAAAGGGAGTGCAAAAGTGCCACAACATGGCTGCTTTCACGGCTTTTTCCTTGGCAAGACGCCTAACACCAGGCTGATTTGCCTTCCCAGGATTACTGTTAGGCTTAGGCCTAGGGCTAGGATTTTTAAAACTAGGAAGCCCTTAGCTCCAGGCACACTGCAGCTGTTCAAGGCATCCCAAGGGGAGTACAAAAGTGCAACAACATGGCAGCTTTCACAGCTTTTTCCTTGGCACCATCCCTATACCTAGGCTGATTTATCTGCCTAGGGTTAGGGTTAGGGTTCAGCCTAGGGCTTGGATTTTTTTAACCAGGAAGCCCTGAGTTCCAGGCTTACTTCATCTGCCAAAGGCATCCCAAAGGGAGTGCAGAAGTGCCACAACATGGCTGCTTTCACGGCTTTTCCCTTAGGAAGAACCCTAATACCCGGCTGATTTACCTTCCTAGGGTTACTGTTAGGCTTAGGCCTAGGACTTTTAAAACCAGGAAGCCCTGGGCTCCAGGCACACTGCAGCTGCGAAAGGCATCCCAAGGGGAGCGCAAAAGTGACGCAACTTGGCTGCCACCACTGATATTTCCATGAGACCATCCCGAACCATAGGCTGATTTTCCTTCCTAGGGTTAAGGTTTGAGTTACGCCTAGGGTAAGGGTCTATTAACCAGAAAGCCCTGAGTTCCAAGAACACAGCAGCTGCGAAGGACTAGCCAAGAAGAGCGCAAAAGTAGCACAACATGCCTGCCTCCACAGCTTTTTCCTTGTGGACATGCCTAATTCCTGGCTGATTTGCCTTTCTCGTCTTAGGGGTGAGGTTCGGCCTAGGGCTTGGATTTTTAAAAGCAGGAAGCCCTGAGTTCCAGGCACACTGGAGCTGTGAAAGGCATCCAAAAGGGAGTGCAAAAGTGCCACAACATGGCTGCTTTCACGGCTTTTTCCTTGGCAAGACGCCTAACACCAGGCTGATTTACCTTCCCAGGGTTACTGTTAGGCTTAGGCCTAGGGCTAGGATTTTTAAAACTAGGAAGCCCTTAGCTCCAAGCACACTGCAGCTGTTCAAGGCATCCCAAGGGGAGTACAAAAGTGCAACAACATGGCAGCTTTCACAGCTTTTTCCTTGGCACCATCCCTATACCTAGGCTGATTTATCTGCCTAGGGTTAGGGTTAGGGTTCAGCCTAGGGCTTGGATTTTTTTAACCAGGAAGCCCTGAGTTCCAGGCTTACTTCATCTGCCAAAGGCATCCCAAAGGGAGTGCAGAAGTGCCACAACATGGCTGCTTTCACGGCTTTTCCCTTAGGAAGAACCCTAATACCCGGCTGATTTACCTTCCTAGGGTTACTGTTAGGCTTAGGCCTAGGACTTTTAAAACCAGGAAGCCCTGGGCTCCAGGCACACTGCAGCTGCGAAAGGCATCCCAAGGGGAGCGCAAAAGTGACGCAACTTGGCTGCCACCACTGATATTTCCATGAGACCATCCCGAACCATAGGCTGATTTTCCTTCCTAGGGTTAAGGTTTGAGTTACGCCTAGGGTAAGGGTCTATTAACCAGAAAGCCCTGAGTTCCAAGAACACAGCAGCTGCGAAGGACTAGCCAAGAAGAGCGCAAAAGTAGCACAACATGCCTGCCTCCACAGCTTTTTCCTTGGGGACATGCCTAATTCCTGGCTGATTTGCCTTTCTCGTCTTAGGGTTGGGGTTCGGCCTAGGGCAAGGATTTTTAAAATCAGGAAGCCCTGAGTTCCAGGCACACTGGAGCTGTGAAAGGCATCCAAAAGGGAGTGCAAAAGTGCCACAACATGGCTGCTTTCACGGCTTTTTCCTTGGCAAGACGCCTAACACCAGGCTGATTTGCCTTCCCAGGATTACTGTTAGGCTTAGGCCTAGGGCTAGGATTTTTAAAACTAGGAAGCCCTTAGCTCCAGGCACACTGCAGCTGTTCAAGGCATCCCAAGGGGAGTACAAAAGTGCAACAACATGGCAGCTTTCACAGCTTTTTCCTTGGCACCATCCCTATACCTAGGCTGATTTATCTGCCTAGGGTTAGGGTTAGGGTTCAGCCTAGGGCTTGGATTTTTTTAACCAGGAAGCCCTGAGTTCCAGGCTTACTTCATCTGCCAAAGGCATCCCAAAGGGAGTGCAGAAGTGCCACAACATGGCTGCTTTCACGGCTTTTCCCTTAGGAAGAACCCTAATACCCGGCTGATTTACCTTCCTAGGGTTACTGTTAGGCTTAGGCCTAGGACTTTTAAAACCAGGAAGCCCTGGGCTCCAGGCACACTGCAGCTGCGAAAGGCATCCCAAGGGGAGCGCAAAAGTGACGCAACTTGGCTGCCACCACTGATATTTCCATGAGAGCATCCCGAACCATAGGCTGATTTTCCTTCCTAGGGTTAAGGTTTGAGTTACGCCTAGGGTAAGGGTCTATTAACCAGAAAGCCCTGAGTTCCAAGAACACAGCAGCTGCGAAGGACTAGCCAAGAAGAGCGCAAAAGTACCACAACATGCCTGCCTCCACAGCTTTTTCCTTGGGGACATGCCTAATTCCTGGCTGATTTGCCTTTCTCGTCTTAGGGTTGGGGTTCGGCCTAGGGCTAGGATTTTTAAAAGCAGGAAGCCCTGAGTTCCAGGCACACTGGAGCTGTGAAAGGCATCCAAAAGGGAGTGCAAAAGTGCCACAACATGGCTGCTTTCACGGCTTTTTCCTTGGCAAGAAGCCTAACACCAGGCTGATTTACCTTCCCAGGGTTACTGTTAGGCTTAGGCCTAGGGCTAGGATTTTTAAAACTAGGAAGCCCTTAGCTCCAGGCACACTGCAGCTGTTCAAGGCATCCCAAGGGGAGTACAAAAGTGCAACAACATGGCAGCTTTCACAGCTTTTTCCTTGGCACCATCCCTATACCTAGGCTGATTTATCTGCCTAGGGTTAGGGTTAGGGTTCAGCCTAGGGCTCGGATTTTTTTAACCAGGAAGCCCTGAGTTCCAGGCTTACTTCATCTGCCAAAGGCATCCCAAAGGGAGTGCAGAAGTGCCACAACATGGCTGCTTTCACGGCTTTTCCCTTAGGAAGAACCCTAATACCCGGCTGATTTACCTTCCTAGGGTTACTGTTAGGCTTAGGCCTAGGACTTTTAAAACCAGGAAGCCCTGGGCTCCAGGCACACTGCAGCTGCGAAAGGCAGGCATCCCAAGGGGAGCGCAAAAGTGACGCAACTTGGCTGCCACCACTGATATTTCCATGAGACCATCCCGAACCATAGGCTGATTTTCCTTCCTAGGGTTAAGGTTTGAGTTACGCCTAGGGTAAGGGTCTATTAACCAGAAAGCCCTGAGTTCCAAGAACACAGCAGCTGCGAAGGACTAGCCAAGAAGAGCGCAAAAGTAGCACAACATGCCTGCCTCCCCAGCTTTTTCCTTGGGGACATGCCTAATTCCTGGCTGATTTGCCTTTCTCGTCTTAGGGTTGGGGTTCGGCCTAGGGCTAGGATTTTTAAAAGCAGGAAGCCCTGAGTTCCAGGCACACTGCAGCTGTGAAAGGCATCCAAAAGGGAGTGCAAAAGTGCCACAACATGGCTGCTTTCACGGCTTTTTCCTTGGCAAGACGCCTAACACCAGGCTGATTTGCCTTCCCAGGGTTACTGTTAGGCTTAGGCCTAGGGCTAGGATTTTTAAAACTAGGAAGCCCTGGGCTCCAGGCACACTGCAGCTGTTCAAGGCATCCCAAGGGGAGTACAAAAGTGCAACAACATGGCAGCTTTCACAGCTTTTTCCTTGGCACCATCCCTATACCTAGGCTGATTTATCTGCCTAGGGTTAGGGTTAGGGTTCAGCCTAGGGCTTGGATTTCTTTAACCAGGAAGCCCTGAGTTCCAGGCTTACTTCATCTGCCAAAGGCATCCCAAAGGGAGTGCAGAAGTGCCACAACATGGCTGCTTTCACGGCTTTTCCCTTAGGAAGAACCCTAATACCCGGCTGATTTACCTTCCTAGGGTTACTGTTAGGCTTAGGCCTAGGACTTTTAAAACCAGGAAGCCCTGGGCTCCAGGCACACTGCAGCTGCGAAAGGCATCCCAAGGGGAGCGCAAAAGTGACGCAACTTGGCTGCCACCACTGATATTTCCATGAGACCATCCCGAACCATAGGCTGATTTTCCTTCCTAGGGTTAAGGTTTGAGTTACGCCTAGGGTAAGGGTCTATTAACCAGAAAGCCCTGAGTTCCAAGAACACAGCAGCTGCGAAGGACTACCCAAGAAGAGCGCAAAAGTACCACAACATGCCTGCCTCCACAGCTTTTTCCTTGGGGACATGCCTAATTCCTGGCTGATTTGCCTTTCTCGTCTTAGGGTTGGGGTTCGGCCTAGGGCTAGGATTTTTAAAAGCAGGAAGCCCTGAGTTCCAGGCACACTGCAGCTGTGAAAGGCATCCAAAAGGGAGTGCAAAAGTGCCACAACATGGCTGCTTTCACGGCTTTTTCCTTGGCAAGACGCCTAACACCAGGCTGATTTACCTTCCCAGGGTTACTGTTAGGCTTAGGCCTAGGGCTAGGATTTTTAAAACTAGGAAGCCCTTAGCTCCAGGCACACTGCAGCTGTTCAAGGCATCCCAAGGGGAGTACAAAAGTGCAACAACATGGCAGCTTTCACAGCTTTTTCCTTGGCACCATCCCTATACCTAGGCTGATTTATCTGCCTAGGGTTAGGGTTAGGGTTCAGCCTAGGGCTTGGATTTCTTTAACCAGGAAGCCCTGAGTTCCAGGCTTACTTCATCTGCCAAAGGCATCCCAAAGGGAGTGCAGAAGTGCCACAACATGGCTGCTTTCACGGCTTTTCCCTTAGGAAGAACCCTAATACCCGGCTGATTTACCTTCCTAGGGTTACTGTTAGGCTTAGGCCTAGGACTTTTAAAACCAGGAAGCCCTGGGCTCCAGGCACACTGCAGCTGCGAAAGGCATCCCAAGGGGAGCGCAAAAGTGACGCAACTTGGCTGCCACCACTGATATTTCCATGAGACCATCCCGAACCATAGGCTGATTTTCCTTCCTAGGGTTAAGGTTTGAGTTACGCCTAGGGTAAGGGTCTATTAACCAGAAAGCCCTGAGTTCCAAGAACACAGCAGCTGCGAAGGACTACCCAAGAAGAGCGCAAAAGTACCACAACATGCCTGCCTCCACAGCTTTTTCCTTGGGGACATGCCTAATTCCTGGCTGATTTGCCTTTCTCGTCTTAGGGTTGGGGTTCGGCCTAGGGCTAGGATTTTTAAAAGCAGGAAGCCCTGAGTTCCAGGCACACTGGAGCTGTGAAAGGCATCCAAAAGGGAGTGCAAAAGTGCCACAACATGGCTGCTTTCACGGCTTTTTCCTTGGCAAGAAGCCTAACACCAGGCTGATTTGCCTTCCCAGGGTTACTGTTAGGCTTAGGCCTAGGGCTAGGATTTTTAAAACTAGGAAGCCCTGGGCTCCAGGCACACTGCAGCTGTTCAAGGCATCCCAAGGGGAGTACAAAAGTGCAACAACATGGCAGCTTTCACAGCTTTTTCCTTGGCACCATCCCTATACCTAGGCTGATTTATCTGCCTAGGGTTAGGGTTAGGGTTCAGCCTAGGGCTTGGATTTCTTTAACCAGGAAGCCCTGAGTTCCAGGCTTACTTCATCTGCCAAAGGCATCCCAAAGGGAGTGCAGAAGTGCCACAAAATGGCTGCTTTCACGGCTTTTCCCTTAGGAAGAACCCTAATACCCGGCTGATTTACCTTCCTAGGGTTACTGTTAGGCTTAGGCCTAGGACTTTTAAAACCAGGAAGCCCTGGGCTCCAGGCACACTGCAGCTGCGAAAGGCATCCCAAGGGGAGCGCAAAAGTGACGCAACTTGGCTGCCACCACTGATATTTCCATGAGACCATCCCGAACCATAGGCTGATTTTCCTTCCTAGGGTTAAGGTTTGAGTTACGCCTAGGGTAAGGGTCTATTAACCAGAAAGCCCTGAGTTCCAAGAACACAGCAGCTGCGAAGGACTAGCCAAGAAGAGCGCAAAAGTACCACAACATGCCTGCCTCCAAAGCTTTTTCCTTGGGGACATGCCTAATTCCTGGCTGATTTGCCTTTCTCGTCTTAGGGTTGGGGTTCGGCCTAGGGCTAGGATTTTTAAAAGCAGAAGCCCTGAGTTCCAGGCACACTGCAGCTGTGAAAGGCATCCAAAAGGGAGTGCAAAAGTGCCACAACATGGCTGCTTTCACGGCTTTTTCCTTGGCAAGACGCCTAACACCAGGCTGATTTACCTTCCCAGGGTTACTGTTAGGCTTAGGCCTAGGGCTAGGATTTTTAAAACTAGGAAGCCCTTAGCTCCAGGCACACTGCAGCTGTTCAAGGCATCCCAAGGGGAGTACAAAAGTGCAACAACATGGCAGCTTTCACAGCTTTTTCCTTGGCACCATCCCTATACCTAGGCTGATTTATCTGCCTAGGGTTAGGGTTAGGGTTCAGCCTAGGGCTTGGATTTCTTTAACCAGGAAGCCCTGAGTTCCAGGCTTACTTCATCTGCCAAAGGCATCCCAAAGGGAGTGCAGAAGTGCCACAACATGGCTGCTTTCACGGCTTTTCCCTTAGGAAGAACCCTAATACCCGGCTGATTTACCTTCCTAGGGTTACTGTTAGGCTTAGGCCTAGGACTTTTAAAACCAGGAAGCCCTGGGCTCCAGGCACACTGCAGCTGCGAAAGGCATCCCAAGGGGAGCGCAAAAGTGACGCAACTTGGCTGCCACCACTGATATTTCCATGAGACCATCCCGAACCATAGGCTGATTTTCCTTCCTAGGGTTAAGGTTTGAGTTACGCCTAGGGTAAGGGTCTATTAACCAGAAAGCCCTGAGTTCCAAGAACACAGCAGCTGCGAAGGACTAGCCAAGAAGAGCGCAAAAGTACCACAACATGCCTGCCTCCACAGCTTTTTCCTTGGGGACATGCCTAATTCCTGGCTGATTTGCCTTTCTCGTCTTAGGGTTGGGGTTCGGCCTAGGGCTAGGATTTTTAAAATCAGGAAGCCCTGAGTTGCAGGCACACTGCAGCTGTGAAAGGCATCCAAAAGGGAGTGCAAAAGTGCCACAACATGGCTGCTTTCACGGCTTTTTCCTTGGCAAGAAGCCTAACACCAGGCTGATTTGCCTTCCCAGGGTTACTGTTAGGCTTAGGCCTAGGGCTAGGATTTTTAAAACTAGGAAGCCCTGGGCTCCAGGCACACTGCAGCTGTTCAAGGCATCCCAAGGGGAGTACAAAAGTGCAACAACATGGCAGCTTTCTCAGCTTTTTCCTTGGCACCATCCCTATACCTTGGTTGATTTATCTGCCTAGGGTTAGGGTTAGGCTTCAGCCTAGGGCTTGGATTTTTTTAACCAGGAAGCCCTGAGTTCCAGGCTTACTTCATCTGCCAAAGGCATCCCAAAGGGAGTGCAGAAGTGCCACAACATGGCTGCTTTCACGGCTTTTCCCTTAGGAAGAACCCTAATACCCGGCTGATTTACCTTCCTAGGGTTACTGTTAGGCTTAGGCCTAGGACTTTTAAAACCAGGAAGCCCTGGGCTCCAGGCACACTGCAGCTGCGAAAGGCATCCCAAGGGGAGCGCAAAAGTGACGCAACTTGGCTGCCACCACTGATATTTCCATGAGACCTTCCTGAACCATAGGCTGATTTTCCTTCCTAGGGTTAAGGTTTGATTTACGCCTAGGGTAAGGGTTCTATTAACCAGAAAGCCCTGAGTTCCAAGAACACAGCAGCTGCGAAGGACTACCCAAGAAGAGCGCAAAAGTACCACAACATGCCTGCCTCCACAGCTTTTTCCTTGGGGACATGCCTAATTCCTGGCTGATTTGCCTTTCTCGTCTTAGGTTTGAGGTTCGGCCTAGGGCTAGGATTTTTAAAATCAGGAAGCCCTGAGTTCCAGGCACACTGGAGCTGTGAAAGGCATCCAAAAGGGAGTGCAAAAGTGCCACAACATGGCTGCTTTCACGGCTTTTTCCTTGGCAAGACGCCTAACACCAGGCTGATTTACCTTCCCAGGGTTACTGTTAGGCTTAGGCCTAGGGCTAGGTTTTTTAAAACTAGGAAGCCCTTAGCTCCAGGCACACTGCAGCTGTTCAAGGCATCCCAAGGGGAGTACAAAAGTGCAACAACATGGCAGCTTTCACAGCTTTTTCCTTGGCACCATCCCTATACCTAGGCTGATTTATCTGCCTAGGGTTAGGGTTAGGGTTCAGCCTAGGGCTTGGATTTCTTTAACCAGGAAGCCCTGAGTTCCAGGCTTACTTCATCTGCCAAAGGCATCCCAAAGGGAGTGCAGAAGTGCCACAACATGGCTGCTTTCACGGCTTTTCCCTTAGGAAGAACCCTAATACCCGGCTGATTTACCTTCCTAGGGTTACTGTTAGGCTTAGGCCTAGGACTTTTAAAACCAGGAAGCCCTGGGCTCCAGGCACACTGCAGCTGCGAAAGGCATCCCAAGGGGAGCGCAAAAGTGACGCAACTTGGCTGCCACCACTGATATTTCCATGAGACCTTCCTGAACCATAGGCTGATTTTCCTTCCTAGGGTTAAGGTTTGATTTACGCCTAGGGTAAGGGTTCTATTAACCAGAAAGCCCTGAGTTCCAAGAACACAGCAGCTGCGAAGGACTACCCAAGAAGAGCGCAAAAGTACCACAACATGCCTGCCTCCACAGCTTTTTCCTTGGGGACATGCCTAATTCCTGGCTGATTTGCCTTTCTCGTCTTAGGTTTGAGGTTCGGCCTAGGGCTAGGATTTTTAAAATCAGGAAGCCCTGAGTTCCAGGCACACTGGAGCTGTGAAAGGCATCCAAAAGGGAGTGCAAAAGTGCCACAACATGGCTGCTTTCACGGCTTTTTCCTTGGCAAGACGCCTAACACCAGGCTGATTTGCCTTCCCAGGGTTACTGTTAGGCTTAGGCCTAGGGCTAGGTTTTTTAAAACTAGGAAGCCCTTAGCTCCAGGCACACTGCAGCTGTTCAAGGCATCCCAAGGGGAGTACAAAAGTGCAACAACATGGCAGCTTTCACAGCTTTTTCCTTGGCACCATCCCTATACCTAGGCTGATTTATCTGCCTAGGGTTAGGGTTAGGGTTCAGCCTAGGGCTTGGATTTCTTTAACCAGGAAGCCCTGAGTTCCAGGCTTACTTCATCTGCCAAAGGCATCCCAAAGGGAGTGCAGAAGTGCCACAACATGGCTGCTTTCACGGCTTTTCCCTTAGGAAGAACCCTAATACCCGGCTGATTTACCTTCCTAGGGTTACTGTTAGGCTTAGGCCTAGGACTTTTAAAACCAGGAAGCCCTGGGCTCCAGGCACACTGCAGCTGCGAAAGGCATCCCAAGGGGAGCGCAAAAGTGACGCAACTTGGCTGCCACCACTGATATTTCCATGAGACCATCCCGAACCATAGGCTGATTTTCCTTCCTAGGGTTAAGGTTTGAGTTACGCCTAGGGTAAGGGTCTATTAACCAGAAAGCCCTGAGTTCCAAGAACACAGCAGCTGCGAAGGACTACCCAAGAAGAGCGCAAAAGTACCACAACATGCCTGCCTCCACAGCTTTTTCCTTGGGGACATGCCTAGCTCCTGGCTGATTTGCCTTTCTCGTCTTAGGGTTGGGGTTCGGCCTAGGGCTAGGATTTTTAAAAGCAGGAAGCCCTGAGTTCCAGGCACACTGGAGCTGTGAAAGGCATCCAAAAGGGAGTGCAAAAGTGCCACAACATGGCTGCTTTCACGGCTTTTTCCTTGGCAAGACGCCTAACACCAGGCTGATTTGCCTTCCCAGGGTTACTGTTAGGCTTAGGCCTAGGGCTAGGATTTTTAAAACTAGGAAGCCCTTAGCTCCAGGCACACTGCAGCTGTTCAAGGCATCCCAAGGGGAGTACAAAAGTGCAACAACATGGCAGCTTTCACAGCTTTTTCCTTGGCACCATCCCTATACCTAGGCTGATTTATCTGCCTAGGGTTAGGGTTAGGCTTCAGCCTAGGGCTTGGATTTCTTTAACCAGGAAGCCCTGAGTTCCAGGCTTACTTCATCTGCCAAAGGCATCCCAAAGGGAGTGCAGAAGTGCCACAACATGGCTGCTTTCACGGCTTTTCCCTTAGGAAGAACCCTAATACCCGGCTGATTTACCTTCCTAGGGTTACTGTTAGGCTTAGGCCTAGGACTTTTAAAACCAGGAAGCCCTGGGCTCCAGGCACACTGCAGCTGCGAAAGGCATCCCAAGGGGAGCGCAAAAGTGACGCAACTTGGCTGCCACCACTGATATTTCCATGAGACCATCCCGAACCATAGGCTGATTTTCCTTCCTAGGGTTAAGGTTTGATTTACGCCTAGGGTAAGGGTTCTATTAACCAGAAAGCCCTGAGTTCCAAGAACACAGCAGCTGCGAAGGACTAGCCAAGAAGAGCGCAAAAGTAGCACAACATGCCTGCCTCCCCAGCTTTTTCCTTGGGGACATGCCTAATTCCTGGCTGATTTGCCTTTCTCGTCTTAGGGTTGGGGTTCGGCCTAGGGCTAGGATTTTTAAAATCAGGAAGCCCTGAGTTCCAGGCACACTGGAGCTGTGAAAGGCATCCAAAAGGGAGTGCAAAAGTGCCACAACATGGCTGCTTTCACGGCTTTTTCCTTGGCAAGAAGCCTAACACCAGGCTGATTTACCTTCCCAGGGTTACTGTTAGGCTTAGGCCTAGGGCTAGGATTTTTAAAACTAGGAAGCCTTAGCTCCAGGCACACTGCAGCTGTTCAAGGCATCCCAAGGGGAGTACAAAAGTGCAACAACATGGCAGCTTTCACAGCTTTTTCCTTGGCACCATCCCTATACCTAGGCTGATTTATCTGCCTAGGGTTAGGGTTAGGGTTCAGCCTAGGGCTTGGATTTCTTTAACCAGGAAGCCCTGAGTTCCAGGCTTACTTCATCTGCCAAAGGCATCCCAAAGGGAGTGCAGAAGTGCCACAACATGGCTGCTTTCACGGCTTTTCCCTTAGGAAGAACCCTAATACCCGGCTGATTTACCTTCCTAGGGTTACTGTTAGGCTTAGGCCTAGGACTTTTAAAACCAGGAAGCCCTGGGCTCCAGGCACACTGCAGCTGCGAAAGGCATCCCAAGGGGAGCGCAAAAGTGACGCAACTTGGCTGCCACCACTGATATTTCCATGAGAGCATCCCGAACCATAGGCTGATTTTCCTTCCTAGGGTTAAGGTTTGATTTACGCCTAGGGTAAGGGTTCTATTAACCAGAAAGCCCTGAGTTCCAAGAACACAGCAGCTGCGAAGGACTACCCAAGAAGAGCGCAAAAGTACCACAACATGCCTGCCTCCACAGCTTTTTCCTTGGGGACATGCCTAATTCCTGGCTGATTTGCCTTTCTCGTCTTAGGGTTGGGGTTCGGCCTAGGGCTAGGATTTTTAAAAGCAGGAAGCCCTGAGTTCCAGGCACACTGGAGCTGTGAAAGGCATCCAAAAGGGAGTGCAAAAGTGCCACAACATGGCTGCTTTCACGGCTTTTTCCTTGGCAAGACGCCTAACACCAGGCTGATTTGCCTTCCCAGGGTTACTGTTAGGCTTAGGCCTAGGGCTAGGATTTTTAAAACTAGGAAGCCCTTAGCTCCAGGCACACTGCAGCTGTTCAAGGCATCCCAAGGGGAGTACAAAAGTGCAACAACATGGCAGCTTTCACAGCTTTTTCCTTGGCACCATCCCTATACCTAGGCTGATTTATCTGCCTAGGGTTAGGGTTAGGGTTCAGCCTAGGGCTTGGATTTCTTTAACCAGGAAGCCCTGAGTTCCAGGCTTACTTCATCTGCCAAAGGCATCCCAAAGGGAGTGCAGAAGTGCCACAACATGGCTGCTTTCACGGCTTTTCCCTTAGGAAGAACCCTAATACCCGGCTGATTTACCTTCCTAGGGTTACTGTTAGGCTTAGGCCTAGGACTTTTAAAACCAGGAAGCCCTGGGCTCCAGGCACACTGCAGCTGCGAAAGGCATCCCAAGGGGAGCGCAAAAGTGACGCAACTTGGCTGCCACCACTGATATTTCCATGAGACCATCCCGAACCATAGGCTGATTTTCCTTCCTAGGGTTAGGTTTGATTTACGCCTAGGGTAAGGGTTCTATTAACCAGAAAGCCCTGAGTTCCAAGAACACAGCAGCTGCGAAGGACTACCCAAGAAGAGCGCAAAAGTACCACAACATGCCTGCCTCCACAGCTTTTTCCTTGGGGACATGCCTAATTCCTGGCTGATTTGCCTTTCTCGTCTTAGGTTTGAGGTTCGGCCTAGGGCTAGGATTTTTAAAATCAGGAAGCCCTGAGTTCCAGGCACACTGGAGCTGTGAAAGGCATCCAAAAGGGAGTGCAAAAGTGCCACAACATGGCTGCTTTCACGGCTTTTTCCTTGGCAAGACGCCTAACACCAGGCTGATTTGCCTTCCCAGGGTTACTGTTAGGCTTAGGCCTAGGGCTAGGATTTTTAAAACTAGGAAGCCCTGGGCTCCAGGCACACTGCAGCTGTTCAAGGCATCCCAAGGGGAGTACAAAAGTGCAACAACATGGCAGCTTTCACAGCTTTTTCCTTGGCACCATCCCTATACCTAGGCTGATTTATCTGCCTAGGGTTAGGGTTAGGGTTCAGCCTAGGGCTTGGATTTCTTTAACCAGGAAGCCCTGAGTTCCAGGCTTACTTCATCTGCCAAAGGCATCCCAAAGGGAGTGCAGAAGTGCCACAACATGGCTGCTTTCACGGCTTTTCCCTTAGAAGAACCCTAATACCCGGCTGATTTACCTTCCTAGGGTTACTGTTAGGCTTAGGCCTAGGACTTTTAAAACCAGGAAGCCCTGGGCTCCAGGCACACTGCAGCTGCGAAAGGCATCCCAAGGGGAGCGCAAAAGTGACGCAATTTGGCTGCCACCACTGATATTTCCATGAGACCATCCCAAATCATAGGCTGATTTTCCTTCCTAGGGTTAAGGTTTGAGTTACGCCTAGGGTAAGGGTCTATTAACCAGAAAGCCCTGAGTTCCAAGAACACAGCAGCTGCGAAGGACTACCCAAGAAGAGCGCAAAAGTACCACAACATGCCTGCCTCCACAGCTTTTTCCTTGGGGACATGCCTAATTCCTGGCTGATTTGCCTTTCTCGTCTTAGGTTTGAGGTTCGGCCTAGGGCTAGGATTTTTAAAATCAGGAAGCCCTGAGTTCCAGGCACACTGGAGCTGTGAAAGGCATCCAAAAGGGAGTGCAAAAGTGCCACAACATGGCTGCTTTCACGGCTTTTTCCTTGGCAAGACGCCTAACACCAGGCTGATTTGCCTTCCAGGGTTACTGTTAGGCTTAGGCCTAGGGCTAGGATTTTTAAAACTAGGAAGCCCTTAGCTCCAGGCACACTGCAGCTGTTCAAGGCATCCCAAGGGGAGTACAAAAGTGCAACAACATGGCAGCTTTCACAGCTTTTTCCTTGGCACCATCCCTATACCTAGGCTGATTTATCTGCCTAGGGTTAGGGTTAGGGTTCAGCCTAGGGCTTGGATTTCTTTAACCAGGAAGCCCTGAGTTCCAGGCTTACTTCATCTGCCAAAGGCATCCCAAAGGGAGTGCAGAAGTGCCACAACATGGCTGCTTTCACGGCTTTTCCCTTAGGAAGAACCCTAATACCCGGCTGATTTACCTTCCTAGGGTTACTGTTAGGCTTAGGCCTAGGACTTTTAAAACCAGGAAGCCCTGGGCTCCAGGCACACTGCAGCTGCGAAAGGCATCCCAAGGGGAGCGCAAAAGTGACGCAACTTGGCTGCCACCACTGATATTTCCATGAGACCATCCCGAACCATAGGCTGATTTTCCTTCCTAGGGTTAAGGTTTGAGTTACGCCTAGGGTAAGGGTCTATTAACCAGAAAGCCCTGAGTTCCAAGAACACAGCAGCTGCGAAGGACTAGCAAGAAGAGCGCAAAAGTAGCACAACATGCCTGCCTCCACAGCTTTTTCCTTGGGGACATGCCTAATTCCTGGCTGATTTGCCTTTCTCGTCTTAGGGTTGGGGTTCGGCCTAGGGCTAGGATTTTTAAAAGCAGGAAGCCCTGAGTTCCAGGCACACTGGAGCTGTGAAAGGCATCCAAAAGGGAGTGCAAAAGTGCCACAACATGGCTGCTTTCACGGCTTTTTCCTTGGCAAGACGCCTAACACCAGGCTGATTTACCTTCCCAGGGTTACTGTTAGGCTTAGGCCTAGGGCTAGGATTTTTAAAACTAGGAAGCCCTTAGCTCCAGGCACACTGCAGCTGTTCAAGGCATCCCAAGGGGAGTACAAAAGTGAGTGCAACAACATGGCAGCTTTCACAGCTTTTCCTTGGCACCATCCCTATACCTAGCTGATTTATCTGCCTAGGGTTAGGGTTAGGGTTCAGCCTAGGGCTTGGATTTCTTTAACCAGGAAGCCCTGAGTTCCAGGCTTACTTCATCTGCCAAAGGCATCCAAAGGGAGTGCAGAAGTGCCACAACATGGCTGCTTTCACGGCTTTTCCCTTAGGAAGAACCCTAATACCCGGCTGATTTACCTTCCTAGGGTTACTGTTAGGCTTAGGCCTAGGACTTTTAAAACCAGGAAGCCCTGGGCTCCAGCACACTGCAGCTGCGAAAGGCATCCCAAGGGGAGCGCAAAAGTGACGCAACTTGGCTGCCACCACTGATATTTCCATGAGACCATCCCGAACCATAGGCTGATTTTCCTTCCTAGGGTTAAGGTTTGAGTTACGCCTAGGGTAAGGGTCTATTAACCAGAAAGCCCTGAGTTCCAAGAACACAGCAGCTGCGAAGGACTAGCCAAGAAGAGCGCAAAAGTACACCACAACATGCCTGCCTCCACAGCTTTTCCTTGGGGACATGCCTAATTCCTGGCTGATTTGCCTTTCTCGTCTTAGGGTTGGGGTTCGGCCTAGGGCTAGGATTTTTAAAATCAGGAAGCCCTGAGTTCCAGGCACACTGCAGCTGTGAAAGGCATCCAAAAGGGAGTGCAAAAGTGCACAACATGGCTGCTTTCACGGCTTTTTCCTTGGCAAGACGCCTAACACAAGGCTGATTTGCCTTCCCAGGGTTACTGTTAGGCTTAGGCCTAGGGCTAGGATTTTTAAAACTAGGAAGCCCTGGGCTCCAGGCACACTGCAGCTGTTCAAGGCATCCCAAGGGGAGTACAAAAGTGCAACAACATGGCAGCTTTCTCAGCTTTTTCCTTGGCACCATCCCTATACCTTGGTTGATTTATCTGCCTAGGGTTAGGGTTAGGGTTCAGCCTAGGGCTTGGATTTTTTTAACCAGGAAGCCCTGAGTTCCAGGCTTACTTCATCTGCCAAAGGCATCCCAAAGGGAGTGCAGAAGTGCCACAACATGGCTGCTTTCACGGCTTTTCCCTTAGGAAGAACCCTAATACCCGGCTGATTTACCTTCCTAGGGTTACTGTTAGGCTTAGGCCTAGGACTTTTAAAACCAGGAAGCCCTGGGCTCCAGGCACACTGCAGCTGCGAAAGGCATCCCAAGGGGAGCGCAAAAGTGACGCAACTTGGCTGCCACCACTGATATTTCCATGAGACCATCCCGAACCATAGGCTGATTTTCCTTCCTAGGGTTAAGGTTTGAGTTACGCCTAGGGTAAGGCTTCTATTAACCAGAAAGCCCTGAGTTCCAAGAACACAGCAGCTGCGAAGGACTACCCAAGAAGAGCGCAAAAGTACCACAACATGCCTGCCTCCACAGCTTTTTCCTTGGGGACATGCCTAATTCCTGGCTGATTTGCCTTTCTCGTCTTAGGGTTGGGGTTCGGCCTAGGGCTAGGATTTTTAAAATCAGGAAGCCCTGAGTTCCAGGCACACTGGAGCTGTGAAAGGCATCCAAAAGGGAGTGCAAAAGTGCCACAACATGGCTGCTTTCACGGCTTTTTCCTTGGCAAGAAGCCTAACACCAGGCTGATTTCCCTTCCCAGGGTTACTGTTAGGCTTAGGCCTAGGGCTAGGATTTTTAAAACTAGGAAGCCCTTAGCTCCAGGCACACTGCAGCTGTTCAAGGCATCCCAAGGGGAGTACAAAAGTGCAACAACATGGCAGCTTTCACAGCTTTTTCCTTGGCACCATCCCTATACCTAGGCTGATTTATCTGCCTAGGGTTAGGGTTAGGGTTCAGCCTAGGGCTTGGATTTCTTTAACCAGGAAGCCCTGAGTTCCAGGCTTACTTCATCTGCCAAAGGCATCCCAAAGGGAGTGCAGAAGTGCCACAACATGGCTGCTTTCACGGCTTTTCCCTTAGGAAGAACCCTAATACCCGGCTGATTTACCTTCCTAGGGTTACTGTTAGGCTTAGGCCTAGGACTTTTAAAACCAGGAAGCCCTGGGCTCCAGGCACACTGCAGCTGTGAAAGGCATCCCAGGGGGAGTGCAAAAGCGACGCAACTTGGCTGCCACCACTGATATTTCCATGAGACCATCCCGAACCATAGGCTGATTTTCCTTCCTAGGGTTAAGGTTTGAGTTACGCCTAGGGTAAGGCTTCTATTAACCAGAAAGCCCTGAGTTCCAAGAACACAGCAGCTGCGAAGGACTAGCCAAGAAGAGCGCAAAAGTACCACAACATGCCTGCCTCCACAGCTTTTTCCTTGGGGACATGCCTAATTCCTGGCCGATTTGCCTTTCTCGTCTTAGGGTTGAGGTTCGGCCTAGGGCTAGGATTTTTAAAATCAGGAAGCCCTGAGTTCCAGGCACACTGGAGCTGTGAAAGGCATCCAAAGAGGAGTGCAAAAGTGCCACAACATGGCTGCTTTCACGGCTTTTTCCTTGGCAAGAAGCCTAACACCAGGCTGATTTACCTTCCCAGGGTTACTGTTAGGCTTAGGCCTAGGGCTAGGATTTTTAAAACTAGGAAGCCCTTAGCTCCAGGCACACTGCAGCTGTTCAAGGCATCCCAAGGGGAGCGCAAAAGTGACGCAACTTGGCTGCCACCACTGATATTTCCATGAGACCATCCCGAACCATAGGCTGATTTTCCTTCCTAGGGTTAAGGTTTGAGTTACGCCTAGGGTAAGGCTTCAACTAACCAGAAAGCCCTGAGTTCCAAGAACACAGCAGCTGCGAAGGACTAGCCAAGAAGAGCGCAAAAGTACCACAACATGCCTGCCTCCACAGCTTTTTCCTTGGGGACATGCCTAATTCCTGGCTGATTTGCCTTTCTCGTCTTAGGGTTGGGGTTCGGCCTAGGGCTAGGATTTTTAAAATCAGGAAGCCCTGAGTTCCAGGCACACTGGAGCTGTGAAAGGCATCCAAAAGGGAGTGCAAAAGTGCCACAACATGGCTGCTTTCACGGCTTTTTCCTTGGCAAGAAGCCTAACACCAGGCTGATTTACCTTCCCAGGGTTACTGTTAGGCTTAGGCCTAGGGCTAGGATTTTTAAAACTAGGAAGCCCTTAGCTCCAGGCACACTGCAGCTGTTCAAGGCATCCCAAGGGGAGTACAAAAGTGCAACAACATGGCAGCTTTCACAGCTTTTTCCTTGGCACCATCCCTATACCTAGGCTGATTTATCTGCCTAGGGTTAGGGTTAGGCTTCAGCCTAGGGCTTGGATTTCTTTAACCAGGAAGCCCTGAGTTCCAGGCTTACTTCATCTGCCAAAGGCATCCCAAAGGGAGTGCAGAAGTGCCACAACATGGCTGCTTTCACGGCTTTTCCCTTAGGAAGAACCCTAATACCCGGCTGATTTACCTTCCTAGGGTTACTGTTAGGCTTAGGCCTAGGACTTTTAAAACCAGGAAGCCCTGGGCTCCAGGCACACTGCAGCTGCGAAAGGCATCCCAGGGGGAGTGCAAAAGCGACGCAACTTGGCTGCCACCACTGATATTTCCATGAGAGCATCCCGAACCATAGGCTGATTTTCCTTCCTAGGGTTAAGGTTTGAGTTACGCCTAGGGTAAGGCTTCTATTAACCAGAAAGCCCTGAGTTCCAAGAACACAGCAGCTGCGAAGGACTAGCCAAGAAGAGCGCAAAAGTACCACAACATGCCTGCCTCCACAGCTTTTTCCTTGGGGACATGCCTAATTCCTGGCCGATTTGCCTTTCTCGTCTTAGGGTTGAGGTTCGGCCTAGGGCTAGGATTTTTAAAATCAGGAAGCCCTGAGTTCCAGGCACACTGGAGCTGTGAAAGGCATCCAAAGAGGAGTGCAAAAGTGCCACAACATGGCTGCTTTCACGGCTTTTTCCTTGGCAAGAAGCCTAACACCAGGCTGATTTACCTTCCCAGGGTTACTGTTAGGCTTAGGCCTAGGGCTAGGATTTTTAAAACTAGGAAGCCCTTAGCTCCAGGCACACTGCAGCTGTTCAAGGCATCCCAAGGGGAGTACAAAAGTGCAACAACATGGCAGCTTTCACAGCTTTTTCCTTGGCACCATCCCTATACCTAGGCTGATTTATCTGCCTAGGGTTAGGGTTAGGGTTCAGCCTAGGGCTTGGATTTCTTGAACCAGGAAGCCCTGAGTTCCAGGCTTACTTCATCTGCCAAAGGCATCCCAAAGGGAGTGCAGAAGTGCCACAACATGGCTGCTTTCACGGCTTTTCCCTTAGGAAGAACCCTAATACCCGGCTGATTTACCTTCCTAGGGTTACTGTTAGGCTTAGGCCTAGGACTTTTAAAACCAGGAAGCCCTGGGCTCCAGGCACACTGCAGCTGCGAAAGGCATCCCAAGGGGAGCGCAAAAGTGACGCAACTTGGCTGCCACCACTGATATTTCCATGAGACCATCCCGAACCATAGGCTGATTTTCCTTCCTAGGCTTAAGGTTTGAGTTACGCCTAGGGTAAGGGTTCTATTAACCAGAAAGCCCTGAGTTCCAAGAACACAGCAGCTGCGAAGGACTAGCCAAGAAGAGCGCAAAAGTAGCACAACATGCCTGCCTCCACAGCTTTTTCCTTGGGGACATGCCTAATTCCTGGCTGATTTGCCTTTCTCGTCTTAGGGTTGGGGTTCGGCCTAGGGCTAGGATTTTTAAAATCAGGAAGCCCTGAGTTCCAGGCACACTGGAGCTGTGAAAGGCATCCAAAAGGGAGTGCAAAAGTGCCACAACATGGCTGCTTTCACGGCTTTTTCCTTGGCAAGACGCCTAACACCAGGCTGATTTGCCTTCCCAGGGTTACTGTTAGGCTTAGGCCTAGGGCTAGGATTTTTAAAACTAGGAAGCCCTTAGCTCCAGGCACACTGCAGCTGTTCAAGGCATCCCAAGGGGAGTACAAAAGTGCAACAACATGGCAGCTTTCACAGCTTTTTCCTTGGCACCATCCCTATACCTAGGCTGATTTATCTGCCTAGGGTTAGGGTTAGGGTTCAGCCTAGGGCTTGGATTTCTTTAACCAGGAAGCCCTGAGTTCCAGGCTTACTTCATCTGCCAAAGGCATCCCAAAGGGAGTGCAGAAGTGCCACAACATGGCTGCTTTCACGGCTTTTCCCTTAGGAAGAACCCTAATACCCGGCTGATTTACCTTCCTAGGGTTACTGTTAGGCTTAGGCCTAGGACTTTTGAAACCAGGAAGCCCTGGGCTCCAGGCACACTGCAGCTGCGAAAGGCATCCCAAGGGGAGCGCAAAAGTGACGCAACTTGGCTGCCACCACTGATATTTCCATGAGACCATCCCGAACCATAGGCTGATTTTCCTTCCTAGGGTTAAGGTTTGAGTTACGCCTAGGGTAAGGGTTCTATTAACCAGAAAGCCCTGAGTTCCAAGAACACAGCAGCTGCGAAGGACTACCCAAGAAGAGCGCAAAAGTATCACAACATGCCTGCCTCCACAGCTTTTTCCTTGGGGACATGCCTAATTCCTGGCTGATTTGCCTTTCTCGTCTTAGGGTTGGGGTTCGGCCTAGGGCTAGGATTTTTAAAATCAGGAAGCCCTGAGTTCCAGGCACACTGAAGCTGTGAAAGGCATCCAAAAGGGAGTGCAAAAGTGCCACAACATGGCTGCTTTCACGGCTTTTTCCTTGGCAAGAAGCCTAACACCAGGCTGATTTACCTTCCCAGGGTTACTGTTAGGCTTAGGCCTAGGGCTAGGATTTTTAAAACTAGGAAGCCCTTGGCTCCAGGCACACTGCAGCTGTTCAAGGCATCCCAAGGGGAGTACAAAAGTGCAACAACATGGCAGCTTTCACAGCTTTTTCCTTGGCACCATCCCTATACCTAGGCTGATTTATCTGCCTAGGGTTAGGGTTAGGGTTCAGCCTAGGGCTTGGATTTCTTTAACCAGGAAGCCCTGAGTTCCAGGCTTACTTCATCTGCCAAAGGCATCCCAAAGGGAGTGCAGAAGTGCCACAACATGGCTGCTTTCACGGCTTTTCCCTTAGGAAGAACCCTAATACCCGGCTGATTTACCTTCCTAGGGTTACTGTTAGGCTTAGGCCTAGGACTTTTAAAACCAGGAAGCCCTGGGCTCCAGGCATACTGCAGCTGCGAAAGGCATCCCAAGGGGAGCGCAAAAGTGACGCAACTTGGCTGCCACCACTGATATTTCCATGAGACCATCCCGAACCATAGGCTGATTTTCCTTCCTAGGCTTAAGGTTTGAGTTACGCCTAGGGTAAGGCTTCTATTAACCAGAAAGCCCTGAGTTCCAAGAACACAGCAGCTGCGAAGGACTAGCCAAGAAGAGCGCAAAAGTACCACAACATGCCTGCCTCCACAGCTTTTTCCTTGGGGACATGCCTAATTCCTGGCTGATTTGCCTTTCTCGTCTTAGGGTTGAGGTTCGGCCTAGGGCTAGGATTTTTAAAATCAGGAAGCCCTGAGTTCCAGGCACACTGGAGCTGTGAAAGGCATCCAAAAGGGAGTGCAAAAGTGCCACAACATGGCTGCTTTCACGGCTTTTTCCTTGGCAAGAAGCCTAACACCAGGCTGATTTCCCTTCCCAGGGTTACTGTTAGGCTTAGGCCTAGGGCTAGGATTTTTAAAACTAGGAAGCCCTTGGCTCCAGGCACACTGCAGCTGTTCAAGGCATCCCAAGGGGAGTACAAAAGTGCAACAACATGGCAGCTTTCACAGCTTTTTCCTTGGCACCATCCCTATACCTAGGCTGATTTATCTGCCTAGGGTTAGGGTTAGGCTTCAGCCTAGGGCTTGGATTTCTTGAACCAGGAAGCCCTGAGTTCCAGGCTTACTTCATCTGCCAAAGGCATCCCAAAGGGAGTGCAGAAGTGCCACAACATGGCTGCTTTCACGGCTTTTCCCTTAGGAAGAACCCTAATACCCGGCTGATTTACCTTCCTAGGGTTACTGTTAGGCTTAGGCCTAGGACTTTTAAAACCAGGAAGCCCTGGGCTCCAGGCACACTGCAGCTGCGAAAGGCATCCCAAGGGGAGCGCAAAAGTGACGCAACTTGGCTGCCACCACTGATATTTCCATGAGACCATCCCGAACCATAGGCTGATTTTCCTTCCTAGGGTTAAGGTTTGAGTTACGCCTAGGGTAAGGCTTCTATTAACCAGAAAGCCCTGAGTTCCAAGAACACAGCAGCTGCGAAGGACTAGCCAAGAAGAGCGCAAAAGTAGCACAACATGCCTGCCTCCACAGCTTTTTCCTTGGGGACATGCCTAATTCCTGGCTGATTTGCCTTTCTCGTCTTAGGGTTGGGGTTCGGCCTAGGGCTAGGATTTTTAAAATCAGGAAGCCCTGAGTTCCAGGCACACTGGAGCTGTGAAAGGCATCCAAAAGGGAGTGCAAAAGTGCCACAACATGGCTGCTTTCACGGCTTTTTCCTTGGCAAGAAGCCTAACACCAGGCTGATTTCCCTTCCCAGGGTTACTGTTAGGCTTAGGCCTAGGGCTAGGATTTTTAAAACTAGGAAGCCCTTAGCTCCAGGCACACTGCAGCTGTTCAAGGCATCCCAAGGGGAGTACAAAAGTGCAACAACATGGCAGCTTTCACAGCTTTTTCCTTGGCACCATCCCTATACCTAGGCTGATTTATCTGCCTAGGGTTAGGGTTAGGGTTCAGCCTAGGGCTTGGATTTCTTTAACCAGGAAGCCCTGAGTTCCAGGCTTACTTCATATGCCAAAGGCATCCCAAAGGGAGTGCAGAAGTGCCACAACATGGCTGCTTTCACGGCTTTTCCCTTAGGAAGAACCCTAATACCCGGCTGATTTACCTTCCTAGGGTTACTGTTAGGCTTAGGCCTAGGACTTTTAAAACCAGGAAGCCCTGGGCTCCAGGCACACTGCAGCTGCGAAAGGCATCCCAGGGGGAGCGCAAAAGTGACGCAACTTGGCTGCCACCACTGATATTTCCATGAGACCATCCCGAACCATAGGCTGATTTTCCTTCCTAGGCTTAAGGTTTGAGTTACGCCTAGGGTAAGGGTTCTATTAACCAGAAAGCCCTGAGTTCCAAGAACACAGCAGCTGCGAAGGACTAGCCAAGAAGAGCGCAAAAGTACCACAACATGCCTGCCTCCACAGCTTTTTCCTTGGGGACATGCCTAATTCCTGGCTGATTTGCCTTTCTCGTCTTAGGGTTGAGGTTCGGCCTAGGGCTAGGATTTTTAAAATCAGGAAGCCCTGAGTTCCAGGCACACTGGAGCTGTGAAAGGCATCCAAAAGGGAGTGCAAAAGTGCCACAACATGGCTGCTTTCATGGCTTTTTCCTTGGCAAGAAGCCTAACACCAGGCTGATTTGCCTTCCCATGGTTACTGTTAGGCTTAGGCCTAGGGCTAGGATTTTTAAAACTAGGAAGCCCTTAGCTCCAGGCACACTGCAGCTGTTCAAGGCATCCCAAGGGGAGTACAAAAGTGCAACAACATGGCAGCTTTCACAGCTTTTTCCTTGGCACCATCCCTATACCTAGGCTGATTTATCTGCCTAGGGTTAGGGTTAGGGTTCAGCCTAGGGCTTGGATTTCTTTAACCAGGAAGCCCTGAGTTCCAGGCTTACTTCATCTGCCAAAGGCATCCCAAAGGGAGTGCAGAAGTGCCACAACATGGCTGCTTTCACGGCTTTTCCCTTAGGAAGAACCCTAATACCCGGCTGATTTACCTTCCTAGGGTTACTGTTAGGCTTAGGCCTAGGACTTTTAAAACCAGGAAGCCCTGGGCTCCAGGCACACTGCAGCTGCGAAAGGCATCCCAAGGGGAGCGCAAAAGTGACGCAACTTGGCTGCCACCACTGATATTTCCATGAGACCATCCCGAACCATAGGCTGATTTTCCTTCCTAGGCTTAAGGTTTGAGTTACGCCTAGGGTAAGGCTTCTATTAACCAGAAAGCCCTGAGTTCCAAGAACACAGCAGCTGCGAAGGACTAGCCAAGAAGAGCGCAAAAGTAGCACAACATGCCTGCCTCCACAGCTTTTTCCTTGGGGACATGCCTAATTCCTGGCTGATTTGCCTTTCTCGTCTTAGGGTTGGGGTTCGGCCTAGGGCTAGGATTTTTAAAATCAGGAAGCCCTGAGTTCCAGGCACACTGGAGCTGTGAAAGGCATCCCAAGGGGAGTACAAAAGTGCAACAACATGGCAGCTTTCACAGCTTTTTCCTTGGCACCATCCCTATACCTAGGCTGATTTATCTGCCTAGGGTTAGGGTTAGGGTTCAGCCTAGGGCTTGGATTTCTTTAACCAGGAAGCCCTGAGTTCCAGGCTTACTTCATCTGCCAAAGGCATCCCAAAGGGAGTGCAGAAGTGCCACAACATGGCTGCTTTCACGGCTTTTCCCTTAGGAAGAACCCTAATACCCGGCTGATTTACCTTCCTAGGGTTACTGTTAGGCTTAGGCCTAGGACTTTTAAAACCAGGAAGCCCTGGGATCCAGGCACACTGCAGCTGCGAAAGGCATCCCAAGGGGAGCGCAAAAGTGACGCAACTTGGCTGCCACCACTGATATTTCCATGAGACCATCCCGAACCATAGGCTGATTTTCCTTCCTAGGCTTAAGGTTTGAGTTACGCCTAGGGTAAGGGTTCTATTAACCAGAAAGCCCTGAGTTCCAAGAACACAGCAGCTGCGAAGGACTAGCCAAGAAGAGCGCAAAAGTACCACAACATGCCTGCCTCCACAGCTTTTTCCTTGGGGACATGCCTAATTCCTGGCTGATTTGCCTTTCTCGTCTTAGGGTTGGGGTTCGGCCTAGGGCTAGGATTTTTAAAATCAGGAAGCCCTGAGTTCCAGGCACACTGGAGCTGTGAAAGGCATCCAAAAGGGAGTGCAAAAGTGCCACAACATGGCTGCTTTCACGGCTTTTTCCTTGGCAAGAAGCCTAACACCAGGCTGATTTCCCTTCCCAGGGTTACTGTTAGGCTTAGGACTAGGGCTAGGATTTTTAAAACTAGGAAGCCCTTAGCTCCAGGCACACTGCAGCTGTTCAAGGCATCCCAAGGGGAGTACAAAAGTGCAACAACATGGCAGCTTTCACAGCTTTTTCCTTGGCACCATCCCTATACCTAGGCTGATTTATCTGCCTAGGGTTAGGGTTAGGGTTCAGCCTAGGGCTTGGATTTCTTTAACCAGGAAGCCCTGAGTTCCAGGCTTACTTCATCTGCCAAAGGCATCCCAAAGGGAGTGCAGAAGTGCCACAACATGGCTGCTTTCACGGCTTTTCCCTTAGGAAGAACCCTAATACCCGGCTGATTTACCTTCCTAGGGTTACTGTTAGGCTTAGGCCTACGACTTTTGAAACCAGGAAGCCCTGGGCTCCAGGCACACTGCAGCTGCGAAAGGCATCCCAAGGGGAGCGCAAAAGTGACGCAACTTGGCTGCCACCACTGATATTTCCATGAGACCATCCCGAACCATAGGCTGATTTTCCTTCCTAGGCTTAAGGTTTGAGTTACGCCTAGGGTAAGGGTTCTATTAACCAGAAAGCCCTGAGTTCCAAGAACACAGCAGCTGCGAAGGACTAGCCAAGAAGAGCGCAAAAGTACCACAACATGCCTGCCTCCACAGCTTTTTCCTTGGGGACATGCCTAATTCCTGGCTGATTTGCCTTTCTCGTCTTAGGGTTGGGGTTCGGCCTAGGGCTAGGATTTTTAAAATCAGGAAGCCCTGAGTTCCAGGCACACTGGAGCTGTGAAAGGCATCCAAAAGGGAGTGCAAAAGTGCCACAACATGGCTGCTTTCACGGCTTTTTCCTTGGCAAGAAGCCTAACACCAGGCTGATTTACCTTCCCAGGGTTACTGTTAGGCTTAGGCCTAGGGCTAGGATTTTTTAAACTAGGAAGCCCTTAGCTCCAGGCACACTGCAGCTGTTCAAGGCATCCCAAGGGGAGTACAAAAGTGCAACAACATGGCAGCTTTCACAGCTTTTTCCTTGGCACCATCCCTATACCTAGGCTGATTTATCTGCCTAGGGTTAGGGTTAGGCTTCAGCCTAGGGCTTGGATTTCTTTAACCAGGAAGCCCTGAGTTCCAGGCTTACTTCATCTGCCAAAGGCATCCCAAAGGGAGTGCAGAAGTGCCACAACATGGCTGCTTTCACGGCTTTTCCCTTAGCAAGAACCCTAATACCCGGCTGATTTACCTTCCTAGGGTTACTGTTAGGCTTAGGCCTAGGACTTTTAAAACCAGGAAGCCCTGGGCTCCAGGCACACTGCAGCTGCGAAAGGCATCCCAAGGGGAGCGCAAAAGTGACGCAACTTGGCTGCCACCACTGATATTTCCATGAGACCATCCCGAACCATAGGCTGATTTTCCTTCCTAGGCTTAAGGTTTGAGTTACGCCTAGGGTAAGGGTTCTATTAACCAGAAAGCCCTGAGTTCCAAGAACACAGCAGCTGCGAAGGACTACCCAAGAAGAGCGCAAAAGTACCACAACATGCCTGCCTCCACAGCTTTTTCCTTGGGGACATGCCTAATTCCTGGCTGATTTGCCTTTCTCGTCTTAGGGTTGGGGTTCGGCCTAGGGCTAGGATTTTTAAAATCAGGAAGCCCTGAGTTCCAGGCACACTGGAGCTGTGAAAGGCATCCAAAAGGGAGTGCAAAAGTGCCACAACATGGCTGCTTTCACGGCTTTTTCCTTGGCAAGAAGCCTAACACCAGGCTGATTTCCCTTCCCAGGGTTACTGTTAGGCTTAGGCCTAGGGCTAGGATTTTTAAAACTAGGAAGCCCTTAGCTCCAGGCACACTGCAGCTGTTCAAGGCATCCCAAGGGGAGTACAAAAGTGCAACAACATGGCAGCTTTCACAGCTTTTTCCTTGGCACCATCCCTATACCTAGGCTGATTTATCTGCCTAGGGTTAGGGTTAGGGTTCAGCCTAGGGCTTGGATTTCTTTAACCAGGAAGCCCTGAGTTCCAGGCTTACTTCATCTGCCAAAGGCATCCCAAAGGGAGTGCAGAAGTGCCACAACATGGCTGCTTTCACGGCTTTTTCCTTGGCAAGAAGCCTAACACCAGGCTGATTTCCCTTCCCAGGGTTACTGTTAGGCTTAGGCCTAGGGCTAGGATTTTTAAAACTAGGAAGCCCTTAGCTCCAGGCACACTGCAGCTGTTCAAGGCATCCCAAGGGGAGTACAAAAGTGCAACAACATGGCAGCTTTCACAGCTTTTTCCTTGGCACCATCCCTATACCTAGGCTGATTTATCTGCCTAGGGTTAGGGTTAGGGTTCAGCCTAGGGCTTGGATTTCTTTAACCAGGAAGCCCTGAGTTCCAGGCTTACTTCATCTACCAAAGGCATCCCAAAGGGAGTGCAGAAGTACCACAACATGGCTGCTTTCACGGCTTTTCCCTTAGCAAGAACCCTAATACCCGGCTGATTTACCTTCCTAGGGTTACTGTTAGGCTTAGGCCTAGGACTTTTAAAACCAGGAAGCCCTGGGCTCCAGGCACACTGCAGCTGCGAAAGGCATCCCAAGGGGAACGCAAAAGTGAAGCAAATTGGCTGCCACCACTGATATTTCCATGAGACCATCCCGAACCATAGGCTGATTTTCCTTCCTAGGGTTAAGGTTTGAGTTACGCCTAGGGTAAGGGTTCTATTAACCAGAAAGCCCTGAGTTCCAAGAACACAGCAGCTGCGAAGGACTAGCCAAGAAGAGCGCAAAAGTACCACAACATGCCTGCCTCCACAGCTTTTTCCTTGGGGACATGCCTAATTCCTGGCTGATTTGCCTTTCTCGTCTTAGGGTTGGGGTTCACCCTAGGGCTAGGATTTTTAAAATCAGGAAGCCCTGAGTTCCAGGCACACTGGAGCTGTGAAAGGCATCCAAAAGGGAGTGCAAAAGTGCCACAACATGGCTGCTTTCACGGCTTTTTCCTTGGCAAGAAGCCTAACAGCAGGCTGATTTACCTTCCCAGGGTTACTGTTAGGCTTAGGCCTAGGGCTAGGATTTTTAAAACTAGGAAGCCCTTAGCTCCAGGCACACTGCAGCTGTTCAAGGCATCCCAAGGGGAGTACAAAAGTGCAACAACATGGCAGCTTTCACAGCTTTTTCCTTGGCACCATCCCTATACCTAGGCTGATTTATCTGCCTAGGGTTAGGGTTAGGGTTCAGCCTAGGGCTTGGATTTCTTTAACCAGGAAGCCCTGAGTTCCAGGCTTACTTCATCTGCCAAAGGCATCCCAAAGGGAGTGCAGAAGTGCCACAACATGGCTGCTTTCACGGCTTTTCCCTTAGGAAGAACCCTAATACCCGGCTGATTTACCTTCCTAGGGTTACTGTTAGGCTTAGGCCTAGGACTTTTGAAACCAGGAAGCCCTGGGCTCCAGGCACACTGCAGCTGCGAAAGACATCCCAAGGGGAGCGCAAAAGTGACGCAACTTGGCTGCCACCACTGATATTTCCATGAGACCATCCCGAACCATAGGCTGATTTTCCTTCCTAGGCTTAAGGTTTGAGTTACGCCTAGGGTAAGGCTTCTATTAACCAGAAAGCCCTGAGTTCCAAGAACACAGCAGCTGCGAAGGACTACCCAAGAAGAGCGCAAAAGTACCACAACATGCCTGCCTCCACAGCTTTTTCCTTGGGGACATGCCTAATTCCTGGCTGATTTGCCTTTCTCGTCTTAGGGTTGGGGTTCGGCCTAGGGCTAGGATTTTTAAAATCAGGAAGCCCTGAGTTCCAGGCACACTGGAGCTGTGAAAGGCATCCAAAAGGGAGTGCAAAAGTGCCACAACATGGCTGCTTTCACGGCTTTTTCCTTGGCAAGAAGCCTAACACCAGGCTGATTTCCCTTCCCAGGGTTACTGTTAGGCTTAGGCCTAGGGCTAGGATTTTTAAAACTAGGAAGCCCTTAGCTCCAGGCACACTGCAGCTGTTCAAGGCATCCCAAGGGGAGTACAAAAGTGAACAACATGGCAGCTTTCACAGCTTTTTCCTTGGCACCATCCCTATACCTAGGCTGATTTATCTGCCTAGGGTTAGGGTTAGGCTTCAGCCTAGGGCTTGGATTTCTTTAACCAGGAAGCCCTGAGTTCCAGGCTTACTTCATCTGCCAAAGGCATCCCAAAGGGAGTGCAGAAGTGCCACAACATGGCTGCTTTCACGGCTTTTCCCTTAGGAAGAACCCTAATACCCGGCTGATTTACCTTCCTAGGGTTACTGTTAGGCTTAGGCCTAGGACTTTTGAAACCAGGAAGCCCTGGGCTCCAGGCACACTGCAGCTGCGAAAGGCATCCCAAGGGGAGCGCAAAAGTGACGCAACTTGGCTGCCACCACTGATATTTCCATGAGACCATCCCGAACCATAGGCTGATTTTCCTTCCTAGGCTTAAGGTTTGAGTTACGCCTAGGGTAAGGGTTCTATTAACCAGAAAGCCCTGAGTTCCAAGAACAGAGCAGCTGCGAAGGACTAGCCAAGAAGAGCGCAAAAGTAGCACAACATGCCTGCCTCCCCAGCTTTTTCCTTGGGGACATGCCTAATTCCTGGCTGATTTGCCTTTCTCGTCTTAGGGTTGGGGTTCGGCCTAGGGCTAGGATTTTTAAAATCAGGAAGCCCTGAGTTCCAGGCACACTGGAGCTGTGAAAGGCATCCAAAAGGGAGTGCAAAAGTGCCACAACATGGCTGCTTTCACGGCTTTTTCCTTGGCAAGAAGCCTAACACCAGGCTGATTTCCCTTCCCAGGGTTACTGTTAGGCTTAGGCCTAGGGCTAGGATTTTTAAAACTAGGAAGCCCTTAGCTCCAGGCACACTGCAGCTGTTCAAGGCATCCCAAGGGGAGTACAAAAGTGAACAACATGGCAGCTTTCACAGCTTTTTCCTTGGCACCATCCCTATACCTAGGCTGATTTATCTGCCTAGGGTTAGGGTTAGGCTTCAGCCTAGGGCTTGGATTTCTTTAACCAGGAAGCCCTGAGTTCCAGGCTTACTTCATCTGCCAAAGGCATCCCAAAGGGAGTGCAGAAGTGCCACAACATGGCTGCTTTCACGGCTTTTCCCTTAGGAAGAACCCTAATACCCGGCTGATTTACCTTCCTAGGGTTACTGTTAGGCTTAGGCCTAGGACTTTTGAAACCAGGAAGCCCTGGGCTCCAGGCACACTGCAGCTGCGAAAGGCATCCCAAGGGGAGCGCAAAAGTGACGCAACTTGGCTGCCACCACTGATATTTCCATGAGACCATCCCGAACCATAGGCTGATTTTCCTTCCTAGGGTTAAGGTTTGAGTTACGCCTAGGGTAAGGGTTCTATTAACCAGAAAGCCCTGAGTTCCAAGAACACAGCAGCTGCGAAGGACTACCCAAGAAGAGCGCAAAAGTACCACAACATGCCTGCCTCCACAGCTTTTTCCTTGGGGACATGCCTAATTCCTGGCTGATTTGCCTTTCTCGTCTTAGGGTTGGGGTTCGGCCTAGGGCTAGGATTTTTAAAATCAGGAAGCCCTGAGTTCCAGGCACACTGGAGCTGTGAAAGGCATCCAAAAGGGAGTGCAAAAGTGCCACAACATGGCTGCTTTCACGGCTTTTTCCTTGGCAAGAAGCCTAACACCAGGCTGATTTGCCTTCCCAGGGTTACTGTTAGGCTTAGGCCTAGGGCTAGGATTTTTAAAACTAGGAAGCCCTTAGCTCCAGGCACACTGCAGCTGTTCAAGGCATCCCAAGGGGAGTACAAAAGTGAACAACATGGCAGCTTTCACAGCTTTTTCCTTGGCACCATCCCTATACCTAGGCTGATTTATCTGCCTAGGGTTAGGGTTAGGGTTCAGCCTAGGGCTTGGATTTCTTTAACCAGGAAGCCCTGAGTTCCAGGCTTACTTCATCTGCCAAAGGCATCCCAAAGGGAGTGCAGAAGTGCCACAACATGGCTGCTTTCACGGCTTTTCCCTTAGGAAGAACCCTAATACCCGGCTGATTTACCTTCCTAGGGTTACTGTTAGGCTTAGGCCTAGGACTTTTAAAACCAGGAAGCCCTGGGCTCCAGGCACACTGCAGCTGCGAAAGGCATCCCAAGGGGAGCGCAAAAGTGACGCAACTTGGCTGCCACCACTGATATTTCCATGAGACCATCCCGAACCATAGGCTGATTTTCCTTCCTAGGGTTAAGGTTTGAGTTACGCCTAGGGTAAGGGTTCTATTAACCAGAAAGCCCTGAGTTCCAAGAACACAGCAGCTGCGAAGGACTAGCCAAGAAGAGCGCAAAAGTAGCACAACATGCCTGCCTCCACAGCTTTTTCCTTGGGGACATGCCTAATTCCTGGCTGATTTGCCTTTCTCGTCTTAGGGTTGGGGTTCGGCCTAGGGCTAGGATTTTTAAAATCAGGAAGCCCTGAGTTCCAGGCACACTGGAGCTGTGAAAGGCATCCAAAAGGGAGTGCAAAAGTGCCACAACATGGCTGCTTTCACGGCTTTTTCCTTGGCAAGAAGCCTAACAGCAGGCTGATTTACCTTCCCAGGGTTACTGTTAGGCTTAGGCCTAGGGCTAGGATTTTTAAAACTAGGAAGCCCTTAGCTCCAGGCACACTGCAGCTGTTCAAGGCATCCCAAGGGGAGTACAAAAGTGCAACAACATGGCAGCTTTCACAGCTTTTTCCTTGGCACCATCCCTATACCTAGGCTGATTTATCTGCCTAGGGTTAGGGTTAGGGTTCAGCCTAGGGCTGTGATTTCTTTAACCAGGAAGCCCTGAGTTCCAGGCTTACTTCATCTGCCAAAGGCATCCCAAAGGGAGTGCAGAAGTGCCACAACATGGCTGCTTTCACGGCTTTTCCCTTAGGAAGAACCCTAATACCCGGCTGATTTACCTTCCTAGGGTTACTGTTAGGCTTAGGCCTAGGACTTTTAAAACCAGGAAGCCCTGGGCTCCAGGCACACTGCAGCTGCGAAAGGCAGCCCAAGGGGACCACAAAAGTGACGCAACTTGGCTGCCACCACTGATATTTCCATGAGACCATCCCGAACCATAGGCTGATTTTCCTTCCTAGGCTTAAGGTTTGAGTTACGCCTAGGGTAAGGCTTCTATTAACCAGAAAGCCCTGAGTTCCAAGAACACAGCAGCTGCGAAGGACTACCCAAGAAGAGCGCAAAAGTAGCACAACATGCCTGCCTCCACAGCTTTTTCCTTGGGGACATGCCTAATTCCTGGCTGATTTGCCTTTCTCGTCTTAGGGTTGGGGTTCGGCCTAGGGCTAGGATTTTTAAAATCAGGAAGCCCTGAGTTCCAGGCACACTGGAGCTGTGAAAGGCATCCAAAAGGGAGTGCAAAAGTGCCACAACATGGCTGCTTTCACGGCTTTTTCCTTGGCAAGAAGCCTAACACCAGGCTGATTTACCTTCCCAGGGTTACTGTTAGGCTTAGGCCTAGGGCTAGGATTTTTAAAACTAGGAAGCCCTTAGCTCCAGGCACACTGCAGCTGTTCAAGGCATCCCAAGGGGAGTACAAAAGTGCAACAACATGGCAGCTTTCACAGCTTTTTCCTTGGCACCATCCCTATACCTAGGCTGATTTATCTGCCTAGGGTTAGGGTTAGGGTTCAGCCTAGGGCTTGGATTTCTTTAACCAGGAAGCCCTGAGTTCCAGGCTTACTTCATCTGCCAAAGGCATCCCAAAGGGAGTGCAGAAGTGCCACAACATGGCTGCTTTCACGGCTTTTCCCTTAGGAAGAACCCTAATACCCGGCTGATTTACCTTCCTAGTGTTACTGTTAGGCTTAGGCCTAGGACTTTTGAAACCAGGAAGCCCTGGGCTCCAGGCACACTGCAGCTGCGAAAGACATCCCAAGGGGAGCGCAAAAGTGACGCAACTTGGCTGCCACCACTGATATTTCCATGAGACCATCCCGAACCATAGGCTGATTTTCCTTCCTAGGCTTAAGGTTTGAGTTACGCCTAGGGTAAGGGTTCTATTAACCAGAAAGCCCTGAGTTCCAAGAACACAGCAGCTGCGAAGGACTAGCCAAGAAGAGCGCAAAAGTAGCACAACATGCCTGCCTCCACAGCTTTTTCCTTGGGGACATGCCTAATTCCTGGCTGATTTGCCTTTCTCGTCTTAGGGTTGGGGTTCGGCCTAGGGCTAGGATTTTTAAAATCAGGAAGCCCTGAGTTCCAGGCACACTGGAGCTGTGAAAGGCATCCAAAAGGGAGTGCAAAAGTGCCACAACATGGCTGCTTTCACGGCTTTTTCCTTGGCAAGAAGCCTAACACCAGGCTGATTTCCCTTCCCAGGGTTACTCTTAGGCTTAGGCCTAGGGCTAGGATTTTTAAAACTAGGAAGCCCTTAGCTCCAGGCACACTGCAGCTGTTCAAGGCATCCCAAGGGGAGTACAAAAGTGCAACAACATGGCAGCTTTCACAGCTTTTTCCTTGGCACCATCCCTATACCTAGGCTGATTTATCTGCCTAGGGTTAGGGTTAGGGTTCAGCCTAGGGCTTGGATTTCTTTAACCAGGAAGCCCTGAGTTCCAGGCTTACTTCATCTGCCAAAGGCATCCCAAAGGGAGTGCAGAAGTGCCACAACATGGCTGCTTTCACGGCTTTTCCCTTAGGAAGAACCCTAATACCCGGCTGATTTACCTTCCTAGGGTTACTGTTAGGCTTAGGCCTAGGACTTTTGAAACCAGGAAGCCCTGGGCTCCAGGCACACTGCAGCTGCGAAAGGCATCCCAAGGGGAGCGCAAAAGTGACGCAACTTGGCTGCCACCACTGATATTTCCATGAGACCATCCCGAACCATAGGCTGATTTTCCTTCCTAGGGTTAAGGTTTGAGTTACGCCTAGGGTAAGGCTTCTATTAAGCAGAAAGCCCTGAGTTCCAAGAACACAGCAGCTGCGAAGGACTAGCCAAGAAGAGCGCAAAAGTACCACAACATGCCTGCCTCCACAGCTTTTTCCTTGGGGACATGCCTAATTCCTGGCTGATTTGCCTTTCTCGTCTTAGGGTTGGGGTTCGGCCTAGGGCTAGGATTTTTAAAATCAGGAAGCCCTGAGTTCCAGGCACACTGGAGCTGTGAAAGCCATCCAAAAGGGAGTGCAAAAGTGCCACAACATGGCTGCTTTCACGGCTTTTTCCTTGGCAAGAAGCCTAACAGCAGGCTGATTTCCCTTCCCAGGGTTACTGTTAGGCTTAGGCCTAGGGCTAGGATTTTTAAAACTAGGAAGCCCTTAGCTCCAGGCACACTGCAGCTGTTCAAGGCATCCCAAGGGGAGTACAAAAGTGCAACAACATGGCAGCTTTTACAGCTTTTTCCTTGGCACCATCCCTATACCTAGGCTGATTTATCTGCCTAGGGTTAGGGTTAGGGTTCAGCCTAGGGCTTGGATTTCTTTAACCAGGAAGCCCTGAGTTCCAGGCTTACTTCATCTGCCAAAGGCATCCCAAAGGGAGTGCAGAAGTGCCACAACATGGCTGCTTTCACGGCTTTTCCCTTAGGAAGAACCCTAATACCCGGCTGATTTACCTTCCTAGGGTTACTGTTAGGCTTAGGCCTAGGACTTTTAAAACCAGGAAGCCCTGGGCTCCAGGCACACTGCAGCTGCGAAAGGCATCCCAAGGGGAGCGCAAAAGTGACGCAACTTGGCTGCCACCACTGATATTTCCATGAGACCATCCCGAACCATAGGCTGATTTTCCTTCCTAGGCTTAAGGTTTGAGTTACGCCTAGGGTAAGGCTTCTATTAACCAGAAAGCCCTGAGTTCCAAGAACACAGCAGCTGCGAAGGACTAGCCAAGAAGAGCGCAAAAGTAGCACAACATGCCTGCCTCCACAGCTTTTTCCTTGGGGACATGCCTAATTCCTGGCTGATTTGCCTTTCTCGTCTTAGGGTTGGGGTTCGGCCTAGGGCTAGGATTTTTAAAATCAGGAAGCCCTGAGTTCCAGGCACACTGGAGCTGTGAAAGGCATCCAAAAGGGAGTGCAAAAGTGCCACAACATGGCTGCTTTCACGGCTTTTTCCTTGGCAAGAAGCCTAACACCAGGCTGATTTCCCTTCCCAGGGTTACTGTTAGGCTTAGGCCTAGGGCTAGGATTTTTAAAACTAGGAAGCCCTTAGCTCCAGGCACACTGCAGCTGTTCAAGGCATCCCAAGGGGAGTACAAAAGTGCAACAACATGGCAGCTTTCACAGCTTTTTCCTTGGCACCATCCCTATACCTAGGCTGATTTATCTGCCTAGGGTTAGGGTTAGGGTTCAGCCTAGGGCTTGGATTTCTTTAACCAGGAAGCCCTGAGTTCCAGGCTTACTTCATCTGCCAAAGGCATCCCAAAGGGAGTGCAGAAGTGCCACAACATGGCTGCTTTCACGGCTTTTCCCTTAGGAAGAACCCTAATACCCGGCTGATTTACCTTCCTAGGGTTACTGTTAGGCTTAGGCCTAGGACTTTTAAAACCAGGAAGCCCTGGGCTCCAGGCACACTGCAGCTGCGAAAGGCATCCCAAGGGGAGCGCAAAAGTGACGCAACTTGGCTGCCACCACTGATATTTCCATGAGACCATCCCGAACCATAGGCTGATTTTCCTTCCTAGGGTTAAGGTTTGAGTTACGCCTAGGGTAAGGGTTCTATTAACCAGAAAGCCCTGAGTTCCAAGAACACAGCAGCTGCGAAGGACTAGCCAAGAAGAGCGCAAAAGTAGCACAACATGCCTGCCTCCAAAGCTTTTTCCTTGGGGACATGCCTAATTCCTGGCTGATTTGCCTTTCTCGTCTTAGGGTTGGGGTTCGGCCTAGGGCTAGGATTTTTAAAATCAGGAAGCCCTGAGTTCCAGGCACACTGGAGCTGTGAAAGGCATCCAAAAGGGAGTGCAAAAGTGCCACAACATGGCTGCTTTCACGGCTTTTTCCTTGGCAAGAAGCCTAACACCAGGCTGATTTACCTTCCCAGGGTTACTGTTAGGCTTAGGCCTAGGGCTAGGATTTTTAAAACTAGGAAGCCCTTAGCTCCAGGCACACTGCAGCTGTTCAAGGCATCCCAAGGGGAGTACAAAAGTGCAACAACATGGCAGCTTTCACAGCTTTTTCCTTGGCACCATCCCTATACCTAGGCTGATTTATCTGCCTAGGGTTAGGGTTAGGGTTCAGCCTAGGGCTTGGATTTCTTTAACCAGGAAGCCCTGAGTTCCAGGCTTACTTCATCTGCCAAAGGCATCCCAAAGGGAGTGCAGAAGTGCCACAACATGGCTGCTTTCACGGCTTTTCCCTTAGGAAGAACCCTAATACCCGGCTGATTTACCTTCCTAGGGTTACTGTTAGGCTTAGGCCTAGGACTTTTGAAACCAGGAAGCCCTGGGCTCCAGGCACACTGCAGCTGCGAAAGGCATCCCAAGGGGAGCGCAAAAGTGACGCAACTTGGCTGCCACCACTGATATTTCCATGAGACCATCCCGAACCATAGGCTGATTTTCCTTCCTAGGGTTAAGGTTTGAGTTACGCCTAGGGTAAGGGTTCTATTAACCAGAAAGCCCTGAGTTCCAAGAACAGAGCAGCTGCGAAGGACTAGCCAAGAAGAGCGCAAAAGTAGCACAACATGCCTGCCTCCACAGCTTTTTCCTTGGGGACATGCCTAATTCCTGGCTGATTTGCCTTTCTCGTCTTAGGGTTGGGGTTCGGCCTAGGGCTAGGATTTTTAAAATCAGGAAGCCCTGAGTTCCAGGCACACTGGAGCTGTGAAAGGCATCCAAAAGGGAGTGCAAAAGTGCCACAACATGGCTGCTTTCACGGCTTTTTCCTTGGCAAGAAGCCTAACACCAGGCTGATTTACCTTCCCAGGGTTACTGTTAGGCTTAGGCCTAGGGCTAGGATTTTTAAAACTAGGAAGCCCTTAGCTCCAGGCACACTGCAGCTGTTCAAGGCATCCCAAGGGGAGTACAAAAGTGCAACAACATGGCAGCTTTTACAGCTTTTTCCTTGGCACCATCCCTATACCTAGGCTGATTTATCTGCCTAGGGTTAGGGTTAGGGTTCAGCCTAGGGCTTGGATTTCTTTAACCAGGAAGCCCTGAGTTCCAGGCTTACTTCATCTGCCAAAGGCATCCCAAAGGGAGTGCAGAAGTGCCACAACATGGCTGCTTTCACGGCTTTTCCCTTAGGAAGAACCCTAATACCCGGCTGATTTACCTTCCTAGGGTTACTGTTAGGCTTAGGCCTAGGACTTTTAAAACCAGGAAGCCCTGGGCTCCAGGCACACTGCAGCTGCGAAAGGCATCCCAAGGGGAGCGCAAAAGTGACGCAACTTGGCTGCCACCACTGATATTTCCATGAGACCATCCCGAACCATAGGCTGATTTTCCTTCCTAGGGTTAAGGTTTGAGTTACGCCTAGGGTAAGGGTTCTATTAACCAGAAAGCCCTGAGTTCCAAGAACAGAGCAGCTGCGAAGGACTAGCCAAGAAGAGCGCAAAAGTAGCACAACATGCCTGCCTCCACAGCTTTTTCCTTGGGGACATGCCTAATTCCTGGCTGATTTGCCTTTCTCGTCTTAGGGTTGGGGTTCGGCCTAGGGCTAGGATTTTTAAAATCAGGAAGCCCTGAGTTCCAGGCACACTGGAGCTGTGAAAGGCATCCAAAAGGGAGTGCAAAAGTGCCACAACATGGCTGCTTTCACGGCTTTTTCCTTGGCAAGAAGCCTAACAGCAGGCTGATTTGCCTTCCCAGGGTTACTGTTAGGCTTAGGCCTAGGGCTAGGATTTTTAAAACTAGGAAGCCCTTAGCTCCAGGCACACTGCAGCTGTTCAAGGCATCCCAAGGGGAGTACAAAAGTGCAACAACATGGCAGCTTTCACAGCTTTTTCCTTGGCACCATCCCTATACCTAGGCTGATTTATCTGCCTAGGGTTAGGGTTAGGGTTCAGCCTAGGGCTTGGATTTCTTGAACCAGGAAGCCCTGAGTTCCAGGCTTACTTCATCTGCCAAAGGCATCCCAAAGGGAGTGCAGAAGTGCCACAACATGGCTGCTTTCACGGCTTTTCCCTTAGGAAGAACCCTAATACCCGGCTGATTTACCTTCCTAGGGTTACTGTTAGGCTTAGGCCTAGGACTTTTAAAACCAGGAAGCCCTGGGCTCCAGGCACACTGCAGCTGCGAAAGGCATCCCAAGGGGAGCGCAAAAGTGACGCAACTTGGCTGCCACCACTGATATTTCCATGAGACCATCCCGAACCATAGGCTGATTTTCCTTCCTAGGCTTAAGGTTTGAGTTACGCCTAGGGTAAGGGTTCTATTAACCAGAAAGCCCTGAGTTCCAAGAACACAGCAGCTGCGAAGGACTAGCCAAGAAGAGCGCAAAAGTACCACAACATGCCTGCCTCCACAGCTTTTTCCTTGGGGACATGCCTAATTCCTGGCTGATTTGCCTTTCTCGTCTTAGGGTTGGGGTTCGGCCTAGGGCTAGGATTTTTAAAATCAGGAAGCCCTGAGTTCCAGGCACACTGGAGCTGTGAAAGGCATCCAAAAGGGAGTGCAAAAGTGCCACAACATGGCTGCTTTCACGGCTTTTTCCTTGGCAAGACGCCTAACACCAGGCTGATTTACCTTCCCAGGGTTACTGTTAGGCTTAGGCCTAGGGCTAGGATTTTTAAAACTAGGAAGCCCTTAGCTCCAGGCACACTGCAGCTGTTCAAGGCATCCCAAGGGGAGTACAAAAGTGCAACAACATGGCAGCTTTCACAGCTTTTTCCTTGGCACCATCCCTATACCTAGGCTGATTTATCTGCCTAGGGTTAGGGTTAGGGTTCAGCCTAGGGCTTGGATTTCTTTAACCAGGAAGCCCTGAGTTCCAGGCTTACTTCATCTGCCAAAGGCATCCCAAAGGGAGTGCAGAAGTGCCACAACATGGCTGCTTTCACGGCTTTTCCCTTAGGAAGAACCCTAATACCCGGCTGATTTACCTTCCTAGGGTTACTGTTAGGCTTAGGCCTAGGACTTTTAAAACCAGGAAGCCCTGGGCTCCAGGCACACTGCAGCTGCGAAAGGCATCCCAAGGGGAGCGCAAAAGTGACGCAACTTGGCTGCCACCACTGATATTTCCATGAGACCATCCCGAACCATAGGCTGATTTTCCTTCCTAGGGTTAAGGTTTGAGTTACGCCTAGGGTAAGGCTTTTATTAAGCAGAAAGCCCTGAGTTCCAAGAACACAGCAGCTGCGAAGGACTAGCCAAGAAGAGCGCAAAAGTACCACAACATGCCTGCCTCCACAGCTTTTTCCTTGGGGACATGCCTAATTCCTGGCTGATTTGCCTTTCTCGTCTTAGGGTTGGGGTTCGGCCTAGGGCTAGGATTTTTAAAATCAGGAAGCCCTGAGTTCCAGGCACACTGGAGCTGTGAAAGGCATCCAAAAGGGAGTGCAAAAGTGCCACAACATGGCTGCTTTCACGGCTTTTTCCTTGGCAAGAAGCCTAACACCAGGCTGATTTACCTTCCCAGGGTTACTGTTAGGCTTAGGCCTAGGGCTAGGATTTTTAAAACTAGGAAGCCCTTAGCTCCAGGCACACTGCAGCTGTTCAAGGCATCCCAAGGGGAGTACAAAAGTGCAACAACATGGCAGCTTTTACAGCTTTTTCCTTGGCACCATCCCTATACCTAGGCTGATTTATCTGCCTAGGGTTAGGGTTAGGGTTCAGCCTAGGGCTTGGATTTCTTTAACCAGGAAGCCCTGAGTTCCAGGCTTACTTCATCTGCCAAAGCATCCCAAAGGGAGTGCAGAAGTGCCACAACATGGCTGCTTTCACGGCTTTTCCCTTAGGAAGAACCCTAATACCCGGCTGATTTACCTTCCTAGGGTTACTGTTAGGCTTAGGCCTAGGACTTTTAAAACCAGGAAGCCCTGGGCTCCAGGCACACTGCAGCTGCGAAAGGCATCCCAAGGGGAGCGCAAAAGTGACGCAACTTGGCTGCCACCACTGATATTTCCATGAGACCATCCCGAACCATAGGCTGATTTTCCTTCCTAGGGTTAAGTTTTGAGTTACGCCTAGGGTAAGGGTTCTATTAACCAGAAAGCCCTGAGTTCCAAGAACAGAGCAGCTGCGAAGGACTACCCAAGAAGAGCGCAAAAGTAGCACAACATGCCTGCCTCCACAGCTTTTTCCTTGGGGACATGCCTAATTCCTGGCTGATTTGCCTTTCTCGTCTTAGGGTTGGGGTTCGGCCTAGGGCTAGGATTTTTAAAATCAGGAAGCCCTGAGTTCCAGGCACACTGGAGCTGTGAAAGGCATCCAAAAGGGAGTGCAAAAGTGCCACAACATGGCTGCTTTCACGGCTTTTTCCTTGGCAAGAAGCCTAACACCAGGCTGATTTACCTTCCCAGGGTTACTGTTAGGCTTAGGCCTAGGGCTAGGATTTTTAAAACTAGGAAGCCCTTAGCTCCAGGCACACTGCAGCTGTTCAAGGCATCCCAAGGGGAGTACAAAAGTGCAACAACATGGCAGCTTTCACAGCTTTTTCCTTGGCACCATCCCTATACCTAGGCTGATTTATCTGCCTAGGGTTAGGGTTAGGGTTCAGCCTAGGGCTTGGATTTCTTTAATCAGGAAGCCCTGAGTTCCAGGCTTACTTCATCTGCCAAAGGCATCCCAAAGGGAGTGCAGAAGTGCCACAACATGGCTGCTTTCACGGCTTTTCCCTTAGGAAGAACCCTAATACCCGGCTGATTTACCTTCCTAGGGTTACTGTTAGGCTTAGGCCTAGGACTTTTGAAACCAGGAAGCCCTGGGCTCCAGGCACACTGCAGCTGCGAAAGGCATCCCAAGGGGAGCGCAAAAGTGACGCAACTTGGCTGCCACCACTGATATTTCCATGAGACCATCCCGAACCATAGGCTGATTTTCCTTCCTAGGGTTAAGGTTTGAGTTACGCCTAGGGTAAGGGTTCTATTAACCAGAAAGCCCTGAGTTCCAAGAACACAGCAGCTGCGAAGGACTAGCCAAGAAGAGCGCAAAAGTACCACAACATGCCTGCCTCCACAGCTTTTTCCTTGGGGACATGCCTAATTCCTGGATGATTTGCATTTCTCGTCTTAGGGTTGGGGTTCGGCCTAGGGCTAGGATTTTTAAAATCAGGAAGCCCTGAGTTCCAGGCACACTGGAGCTGTGAAAGGCATCCAAAAGGGAGTGCAAAAGTGCCACAACATGGCTGCTTTCATGGCTTTTTCCTTGGCAAGAAGCCTAACACCAGGCTGATTTACCTTCCCAGGGTTACTGTTAGGCTTAGGCCTAGGGCTAGGATTTTTAAAACTAGGAAGCCCTTAGCTCCAGGCACACTGCAGCTGTTCAAGGCATCCCAAGGGGAGTACAAAAGTGCAACAACATGGCAGCTTTCACAGCTTTTTCCTTGGCACCATCCCTATACCTAGGCTGATTTATCTGCCTAGGGTTAGGGTTAGGGTTCAGCCTAGGGCTTGGATTTCTTTAACCAGGAAGCCCTGAGTTCCAGGCTTACTTCATCTGCCAAAGGCATCCCAAAGGGAGTGCAGAAGTGCCACAACATGGCTGCTTTCACGGCTTTTCCCTTAGGAAGAACCCTAATACCCGGCTGATTTACCTTCCTAGGGTTACTGTTAGGCTTAGGCCTAGGACTTTTGAAACCAGGAAGCCCTGGGCTCCAGGCACACTGCAGCTGCGAAAGGCATCCCAAGGGGAGCGCAAAAGTGACGCAACTTGGCTGCCACCACTGATATTTCCATGAGACCATCCCGAACCATAGGCTGATTTTCCTTCCTAGGGTTAAGGTTTGAGTTACGCCTAGGGTAAGGGTTCTATTAACCAGAAAGCCCTGAGTTCCAAGAACACAGCAGCTGCGAAGGACTACCCAAGAAGAGCGCAAAAGTAGCACAACATGCCTGCCTCCACAGCTTTTTCCTTGGGGACATGCCTAATTCCTGGCTGATTTGCCTTTCTCGTCTTAGGGTTGGGGTTCGGCCTAGGGCTAGGATTTTTAAAATCAGGAAGCCCTGAGTTCCAGGCACACTGGAGCTGTGAAAGGCATCCAAAAGGGAGTGCAAAAGTGCCACAACATGGCTGCTTTCACGGCTTTTTCCTTGGCAAGAAGCCTAACAGCAGGCTGATTTACCTTCCCAGGGTTACTGTTAGGCTTAGGCCTAGGGCTAGGATTTTTAAAACTAGGAAGCCCTTAGCTCCAGGCACACTGCAGCTGTTCAAGGCATCCCAAGGGGAGTACAAAAGTGCAACAACATGGCAGCTTTCACAGCTTTTTCCTTGGCACCATCCCTATACCTAGGCTGATTTATCTGCCTAGGGTTAGGGTTAGGCTTCAGCCTAGGGCTTGGATTTCTTTAACCAGGAAGCCCTGAGTTCCAGGCTTACTTCATCTGCCAAAGGCATCCCAAAGGGAGTGCAGAAGTGCCACAACATGGCTGCTTTCACGGCTTTTCCCTTAGGAAGAACCCTAATACCCGGCTGATTTACCTTCCTAGGGTTACTGTTAGGCTTAGGCCTAGGACTTTTGAAACCAGGAAGCCCTGGGCTCCAGGCACACTGCAGCTGCGAAAGGCATCCCAAGGGGAGCGCAAAAGTGACGCAACTTGGCTGCCACCACTGATATTTCCATGAGACCATCCCGAACCATAGGCTGATTTTCCTTCCTAGGGTTAAGGTTTGAGTTACGCCTAGGGTAAGGCTTCTATTAACCAGAAAGCCCTGAGTTCCAAGAACACAGCAGCTGCGAAGGACTACCCAAGAAGAGCGCAAAAGTAGCACAACATGCCTGCCTCCACAGCTTTTTCCTTGGGGACATGCCTAATTCCTGGCTGATTTGCCTTTCTCGTCTTAGGGTTGGGGTTCGGCCTAGGGCTAGGATTTTTAAAATCAGGAAGCCCTGAGTTCCAGGCACACTGGAGCTGTGAAAGGCATCCAAAAGGGAGTGCAAAAGTGCCACAACATGGCTGCTTTCACGGCTTTTTCCTTGGCAAGAAGCCTAACAGCAGGCTGATTTACCTTCCCAGGGTTACTGTTAGGCTTAGGCCTAGGGCTAGGATTTTTAAAACTAGGAAGCCCTTAGCTCCAGGCACACTGCAGCTGTTCAAGGCATCCCAAGGGGAGTACAAAAGTGCAACAACATGGCAGCTTTCACAGCTTTTTCCTTGGCACCATCCCTATACCTAGGCTGATTTATCTGCCTAGGGTTAGGGTTAGGGTTCAGCCTAGGGCTTGGATTTTTTTAACCAGGAAGCCCTGAGTTCCAGGCTTACTTCATCTGCCAAAGGCATCCCAAAGGGAGTGCAGAAGTGCCACAACATGGCTGCTTTCACGGCTTTTCCCTTAGGAAGAACCCTAATACCTGGCTGATTTACCTTCCTAGGGTTACTGTTAGGCTTAGGCCTAGGACTTTTGAAACCAGGAAGCCCTGGGCTCCAGGCACACTGCAGCTGCGAAAGGCATCCCAAGGGGAGCGCAAAAGTGACGCAACTTGGCTGCCACCACTGATATTTCCATGAGACCATCCCGAACCATAGGCTGATTTTCCTTCCTAGGCTTAAGGTTTGAGTTACGCCTAGGGTAAGGGCTCTATTTACCAGAAAGCCCTGAGTTCCAAGAACACAGCAGCTGCGAAGGACTAGCCAAGAAGAGCGCAAAAGTACCACAACATGCCTGCCTCCACAGCTTTTTCCTTGGGGACATGCCTAATTCCTGGCTGATTTGCCTTTCTCGTCTTAGGGTTGGGGTTCGGCCTAGGGCTAGGATTTTTAAAATCAGGAAGCCCTGAGTTCCAGGCACACTGGAGCTGTGAAAGCCATCCAAAAGGGAGTGCAAAAGTGCCACAACATGGCTGCTTTCACGGCTTTTTCCTTGGCAAGAAGCCTAACAGCAGGCTGATTTCCCTTCCCAGGGTTACTGTTAGGCTTAGGCCTAGGGCTAGGATTTTTAAAACTAGGAAGCCCTTAGCTCCAGGCACACTGCAGCTGTTCAAGGCATCCCAAGGGGAGTACAAAAGTGCAACAACATGGCAGCTTTCACAGCTTTTTCCTTGGCACCATCCCTATACCTAGGCTGATTTATCTGCCTAGGGTTAGGGTTAGGGTTCAGCCTAGGGCTTGGATTTCTTTAACCAGGAAGCCCTGAGTTCCAGGCTTACTTCATCTGCCAAAGGCATCCCAAAGGGAGTGCAGAAGTGCCACAACATGGCTGCTTTCACGGCTTTTCCCTTAGGAAGAACCCTAATACCCGGCTGATTTACCTTCCTAGGGTTACTGTTAGGCTTAGGCCTAGGACTTTTAAAACCAGGAAGCCCTGGGCTCCAGGCACACTGCAGCTGCGAAAGGCATCCCAAGGGGAGCGCAAAAGTGACGCAACTTGGCTGCCACCACTGATATTTCCATGAGACCATCCCGAACCATAGGCTGATTTTCCTTCCTAGGCTTAAGGTTTGAGTTACGCCTAGGGTAAGGGTTCTATTAACCAGAAAGCCCTGAGTTCCAAGAACACAGCAGCTGCGAAGGACTAGCCAAGAAGAGCGCAAAAGTACCACAACATGCCTGCCTCCACAGCTTTTTCCTTGGGGACATGCCTAATTCCTGGCTGATTTGCCTTTCTCGTCTTAGGGTTGAGGTTCGGCCTAGGGCTAGGATTTTTAAAATCAGGAAGCCCTGAGTTCCAGGCACACTGGAGCTGTGAAAGGCATCCAAAAGGGAGTGCAAAAGTGCCACAACATGGCTGCTTTCACGGCTTTTTCCTTGGCAAGAAGCCTAACACCAGGCTGATTTACCTTCCCAGGGTTACTGTTAGGCTTAGGCCTAGGGCTAGGATTTTTAAAACTAGGAAGCCCTTAGCTCCAGGCACACTGCAGCTGTTCAAGGCATCCCAAGGGGAGTACAAAAGTGCAACAACATGGCAGCTTTCACAGCTTTTTCCTTGGCACCATCCCTATACCTAGGCTGATTTATCTGCCTAGGGTTAGGGTTAGGGTTCAGCCTAGGGCTTGGATTTCTTTAACCAGGAAGCCCTGAGTTCCAGGCTTACTTCATCTGCCAAAGGCATCCCAAAGGGAGTGCAGAAGTGCCACAACATGGCTGCTTTCACGGCTTTTCCCTTAGGAAGAACCCTAATACCCGGCTGATTTACCTTCCTAGGGTTACTGTTAGGCTTAGGCCTAGGACTTTTGAAACCAGGAAGCCCTGGGCTCCAGGCACACTGCAGCTGCGAAAGGCATCCCAAGGGGAGCGCAAAAGTGACGCAACTTGGCTGCCACCACTGATATTTCCATGAGACCATCCCGAACCATAGGCTGATTTTCCTTCCTAGGCTTAAGGTTTGAGTTACGCCTAGGGTAAGGGCTCTATTTACCAGAAAGCCCTGAGTTCCAAGAACACAGCAGCTGCGAAGGACTAGCCAAGAAGAGCGCAAAAGTACCACAACATGCCTGCCTCCACAGCTTTTTCCTTGGGGACATGCCTAATTCCTGGCTGATTTGCCTTTCTCGTCTTAGGGTTGGGGTTCGGCCTAGGGCTAGGATTTTTAAAATCAGGAAGCCCTGAGTTCCAGGCACACTGGAGCTGTGAAAGCCATCCAAAAGGGAGTGCAAAAGTGCCACAACATGGCTGCTTTCACGGCTTTTTCCTTGGCAAGAAGCCTAACACCAGGCTGATTTCCCTTCCCAGGGTTACTGTTAGGCTTAGGCCTAGGGCTAGGATTTTTAAAACTAGGAAGCCCTTAGCTCCAGGCACACTGCAGCTGTTCAAGGCATCCCAAGGGGAGTACAAAAGTGCAACAACATGGCAGCTTTCACAGCTTTTTCCTTGGCACCATCCCTATACCTAGGCTGATTTATCTGCCTAGGGTTAGGGTTAGGGTTCAGCCTAGGGCTTGGATTTCTTTAACCAGGAAGCCCTGAGTTCCAGGCTTACTTCATCTGCCAAAGGCATCCCAAAGGGAGTGCAGAAGTGCCACAACATGGCTGCTTTCACGGCTTTTCCCTTAGGAAGAACCCTAATACCCGGCTGATTTACCTTCCTAGGGTTACTGTTAGGCTTAGGCCTAGGACTTTTAAAACCAGGAAGCCCTGGGCTCCAGGCACACTGCAGCTGCGAAAGGCATCCCAAGGGGAGCGCAAAAGTGACGCAACTTGGCTGCCACCACTGATATTTCCATGAGACCATCCCGAACCATAGGCTGATTTTCCTTCCTAGGCTTAAGGTTTGAGTTACGCCTAGGGTAAGGGTTCTATTAACCAGAAAGCCCTGAGTTCCAAGAACACAGCAGCTGCGAAGGACTAGCCAAGAAGAGCGCAAAAGTAGCACAACATGCCTGCCTCCACAGCTTTTTCCTTGGGGACATGCCTAATTCCTGGCTGATTTGCCTTTCTCGTCTTAGGGTTGGGGTTCGGCCTAGGGCTAGGATTTTTAAAATCAGGAAGCCCTGAGTTCCAGGCACACTGGAGCTGTGAAAGGCATCCAAAAGGGAGTGCAAAAGTGCCACAACATGGCTGCTTTCACGGCTTTTTCCTTGGCAAGAAGCCTAACAGCAGGCTGATTTACCTTCCCAGGGTTACTGTTAGGCTTAGGCCTAGGGCTAGGATTTTTAAAACTAGGAAGCCCTTAGCTCCAGGCACACTGCAGCTGTTCAAGGCATCCCAAGGGGAGTACAAAAGTGCAACAACATGGCAGCTTTCACAGCTTTTTCCTTGGCACCATCCCTATACCTAGGCTGATTTATCTGCCTAGGGTTAGGGTTAGGGTTCAGCCTAGGGCTTGGATTTTTTTAACCAGGAAGCCCTGAGTTCCAGGCTTACTTCATCTGCCAAAGGCATCCCAAAGGGAGTGCAGAAGTGCCACAACATGGCTGCTTTCACGGCTTTTCCCTTAGGAAGAACCCTAATACCTGGCTGATTTACCTTCCTAGGGTTACTGTTAGGCTTAGGCCTAGGACTTTTGAAACCAGGAAGCCCTGGGCTCCAGGCACACTGCAGCTGCGAAAGGCATCCCAAGGGGAGCGCAAAAGTGACGCAACTTGGCTGCCACCACTGATATTTCCATGAGACCATCCCGAACCATAGGCTGATTTTCCTTCCTAGGCTTAAGGTTTGAGTTACGCCTAGGGTAAGGGCTCTATTTACCAGAAAGCCCTGAGTTCCAAGAACACAGCAGCTGCGAAGGACTAGCCAAGAAGAGCGCAAAAGTACCACAACATGCCTGCCTCCACAGCTTTTTCCTTGGGGACATGCCTAATTCCTGGCTGATTTGCCTTTCTCGTCTTAGGGTTGGGGTTCGGCCTAGGGCTAGGATTTTTAAAATCAGGAAGCCCTGAGTTCCAGGCACACTGGAGCTGTGAAAGCCATCCAAAAGGGAGTGCAAAAGTGCCACAACATGGCTGCTTTCACGGCTTTTTCCTTGGCAAGAAGCCTAACAGCAGGCTGATTTGCCTTCCCAGGGTTACTGTTAGGCTTAGGCCTAGGGCTAGGATTTTTAAAACTAGGAAGCCCTTAGCTCCAGGCACACTGCAGCTGTTCAAGGCATCCCAAGGGGAGTACAAAAGTGCAACAACATGGCAGCTTTCACAGCTTTTTCCTTGGCACCATCCCTATACCTAGGCTGATTTATCTGCCTAGGGTTAGGGTTAGGGTTCAGCCTAGGGCTTGGATTTCTTGAACCAGGAAGCCCTGAGTTCCAGGCTTACTTCATCTGCCAAAGGCATCCCAAAGGGAGTGCAGAAGTGCCACAACATGGCTGCTTTCACGGCTTTTCCCTTAGGAAGAACCCTAATACCCGGCTGATTTACCTTCCTAGGGTTACTGTTAGGCTTAGGCCTAGGACTTTTAAAACCAGGAAGCCCTGGGCTCCAGGCACACTGCAGCTGCGAAAGGCATCCCAAGGGGAGCGCAAAAGTGACGCAACTTGGCTGCCACCACTGATATTTCCATGAGACCATCCCGAACCATAGGCTGATTTTCCTTCCTAGGCTTAAGGTTTGAGTTACGCCTAGGGTAAGGCTTCTATTAACCAGAAAGCCCTGAGTTCCAAGAACACAGCAGCTGCGAAGGACTAGCCAAGAAGAGCGCAAAAGTACCACAACATGCCTGCCTCCACAGCTTTTTCCTTGGGGACATGCCTAATTCCTGGCTGATTTGCCTTTCTCGTCTTAGGGTTGAGGTTCGGCCTAGGGCTAGGATTTTTAAAATCAGGAAGCCCTGAGTTCCAGGCACACTGGAGCTGTGAAAGGCATCCAAAAGGGAGTGCAGAAGTGCCACAACATGGCTGCTTTCACGGCTTTTTCCTTGGCAAGAAGCCTAACACCAGGCTGATTTACCTTCCCAGGGTTACTGTTAGGCTTAGGCCTAGGGCTAGGATTTTTAAAACTAGGAAGCCCTTAGCTCCAGGCACACTGCAGCTGTTCAAGGCATCCCAAGGGGAGTACAAAAGTGCAACAACATGGCAGCTTTCACAGCTTTTTCCTTGGCACCATCCCTATACCTAGGCTGATTTATCTGCCTAGGGTTAGGGTTAGGGTTCAGCCTAGGGCTTGGATTTCTTTAACCAGGAAGCCCTGAGTTCCAGGCTTACTTCATCTGCCAAAGGCATCCCAAAGGGAGTGCAGAAGTGCCACAACATGGCTGCTTTCACGGCTTTTCCCTTAGGAAGAACCCTAATACCCGGCTGATTTACCTTCCTAGGGTTACTGTTAGGCTTAGGCCTAGGACTTTTGAAACCAGGAAGCCCTGGGCTCCAGGCACACTGCAGCTGCGAAAGGCATCCCAAGGGGAGCGCAAAAGTGACGCAACTTGGCTGCCACCACTGATATTTCCATGAGACCATCCCGAACCATAGGCTGATTTTCCTTCCTAGGCTTAAGGTTTGAGTTACGCCTAGGGTAAGGGCTCTATTTACCAGAAAGCCCTGAGTTCCAAGAACACAGCAGCTGCGAAGGACTAGCCAAGAAGAGCGCAAAAGTACCACAACATGCCTGCCTCCACAGCTTTTTCCTTGGGGACATGCCTAATTCCTGGCTGATTTGCCTTTCTCGTCTTAGGGTTGGGGTTCGGCCTAGGGCTAGGATTTTTAAAATCAGGAAGCCCTGAGTTCCAGGCACACTGGAGCTGTGAAAGGCATCCAAAAGGGAGTGCAAAAGTGCCACAACATGGCTGCTTTCACGGCTTTTTCCTTGGCAAGAAGCCTAACAGCAGGCTGATTTACCTTCCCAGGGTTACTGTTAGGCTTAGGCCTAGGGCTAGGATTTTTAAAACTAGGAAGCCCTTAGCTCCAGGCACACTGCAGCTGTTCAAGGCATCCCAAGGGGAGTACAAAAGTGCAACAACATGGCAGCTTTCACAGCTTTTTCCTTGGCACCATCCCTATACCTAGGCTGATTTATCTGCCTAGGGTTAGGGTTAGGGTTCAGCCTAGGGCTTGGATTTTTTTAACCAGGAAGCCCTGAGTTCCAGGCTTACTTCATCTGCCAAAGGCATCCCAAAGGGAGTGCAGAAGTGCCACAACATGGCTGCTTTCACGGCTTTTCCCTTAGGAAGAACCCTAATACCTGGCTGATTTACCTTCCTAGGGTTACTGTTAGGCTTAGGCCTAGGACTTTTGAAACCAGGAAGCCCTGGGCTCCAGGCACACTGCAGCTGCGAAAGGCATCCCAAGGGGAGCGCAAAAGTGACGCAACTTGGCTGCCACCACTGATATTTCCATGAGACCATCCCGAACCATAGGCTGATTTTCCTTCCTAGGCTTAAGGTTTGAGTTACGCCTAGGGTAAGGGCTCTATTTACCAGAAAGCCCTGAGTTCCAAGAACACAGCAGCTGCGAAGGACTAGCCAAGAAGAGCGCAAAAGTACCACAACATGCCTGCCTCCACAGCTTTTTCCTTGGGGACATGCCTAATTCCTGGCTGATTTGCCTTTCTCGTCTTAGGGTTGGGGTTCGGCCTAGGGCTAGGATTTTTAAAATCAGGAAGCCCTGAGTTCCAGGCACACTGGAGCTGTGAAAGCCATCCAAAAGGGAGTGCAAAAGTGCCACAACATGGCTGCTTTCACGGCTTTTTCCTTGGCAAGAAGCCTAACAGCAGGCTGATTTGCCTTCCCAGGGTTACTGTTAGGCTTAGGCCTAGGGCTAGGATTTTTAAAACTAGGAAGCCCTTAGCTCCAGGCACACTGCAGCTGTTCAAGGCATCCCAAGGGGAGTACAAAAGTGCAACAACATGGCAGCTTTCACAGCTTTTTCCTTGGCACCATCCCTATACCTAGGCTGATTTATCTGCCTAGGGTTAGGGTTAGGGTTCAGCCTAGGGCTTGGATTTCTTGAACCAGGAAGCCCTGAGTTCCAGGCTTACTTCATCTGCCAAAGGCATCCCAAAGGGAGTGCAGAAGTGCCACAACATGGCTGCTTTCACGGCTTTTCCCTTAGGAAGAACCCTAATACCCGGCTGATTTACCTTCCTAGGGTTACTGTTAGGCTTAGGCCTAGGACTTTTAAAACCAGGAAGCCCTGGGCTCCAGGCACACTGCAGCTGCGAAAGGCATCCCAAGGGGAGCGCAAAAGTGACGCAACTTGGCTGCCACCACTGATATTTCCATGAGACCATCCCGAACCATAGGCTGATTTTCCTTCCTAGGCTTAAGGTTTGAGTTACGCCTAGGGTAAGGCTTCTATTAACCAGAAAGCCCTGAGTTCCAAGAACACAGCAGCTGCGAAGGACTAGCCAAGAAGAGCGCAAAAGTACCACAACATGCCTGCCTCCACAGCTTTTTCCTTGGGGACATGCCTAATTCCTGGCTGATTTGCCTTTCTCGTCTTAGGGTTGAGGTTCGGCCTAGGGCTAGGATTTTTAAAATCAGGAAGCCCTGAGTTCCAGGCACACTGGAGCTGTGAAAGGCATCCAAAAGGGAGTGCAGAAGTGCCACAACATGGCTGCTTTCACGGCTTTTTCCTTGGCAAGAAGCCTAACACCAGGCTGATTTACCTTCCCAGGGTTACTGTTAGGCTTAGGCCTAGGGCTAGGATTTTTAAAACTAGGAAGCCCTTAGCTCCAGGCACACTGCAGCTGTTCAAGGCATCCCAAGGGGAGTACAAAAGTGCAACAACATGGCAGCTTTCACAGCTTTTTCCTTGGCACCATCCCTATACCTAGGCTGATTTATCTGCCTAGGGTTAGGGTTAGGGTTCAGCCTAGGGCTTGGATTTCTTTAACCAGGAAGCCCTGAGTTCCAGGCTTACTTCATCTGCCAAAGGCATCCCAAAGGGAGTGCAGAAGTGCCACAACATGGCTGCTTTCACGGCTTTTCCCTTAGGAAGAACCCTAATACCCGGCTGATTTACCTTCCTAGGGTTACTGTTAGGCTTAGGCCTAGGACTTTTGAAACCAGGAAGCCCTGGGCTCCAGGCACACTGCAGCTGCGAAAGGCATCCCAAGGGGAGCGCAAAAGTGACGCAACTTGGCTGCCACCACTGATATTTCCATGAGACCATCCCGAACCATAGGCTGATTTTCCTTCCTAGGCTTAAGGTTTGAGTTACGCCTAGGGTAAGGGCTCTATTTACCAGAAAGCCCTGAGTTCCAAGAACACAGCAGCTGCGAAGGACTAGCCAAGAAGAGCGCAAAAGTACCACAACATGCCTGCCTCCACAGCTTTTTCCTTGGGGACATGCCTAATTCCTGGCTGATTTGCCTTTCTCGTCTTAGGGTTGGGGTTCGGCCTAGGGCTAGGATTTTTAAAATCAGGAAGCCCTGAGTTCCAGGCACACTGGAGCTGTGAAAGCCATCCAAAAGGGAGTGCAAAAGTGCCACAACATGGCTGCTTTCACGGCTTTTTCCTTGGCAAGAAGCCTAACACCAGGCTGATTTCCCTTCCCAGGGTTACTGTTAGGCTTAGGCCTAGGGCTAGGATTTTTAAAACTAGGAAGCCCTTAGCTCCAGGCACACTGCAGCTGTTCAAGGCATCCCAAGGGGAGTACAAAAGTGCAACAACATGGCAGCTTTCACAGCTTTTTCCTTGGCACCATCCCTATACCTAGGCTGATTTATCTGCCTAGGGTTAGGGTTAGGGTTCAGCCTAGGGCTTGGATTTCTTTAACCAGGAAGCCCTGAGTTCCAGGCTTACTTCATCTGCCAAAGGCATCCCAAAGGGAGTGCAGAAGTGCCACAACATGGCTGCTTTCACGGCTTTTCCCTTAGGAAGAACCCTAATACCCGGCTGATTTACCTTCCTAGGGTTACTGTTAGGCTTAGGCCTAGGACTTTTAAAACCAGGAAGCCCTGGGCTCCAGGCACACTGCAGCTGCGAAAGGCATCCCAAGGGGAGCGCAAAAGTGACGCAACTTGGCTGCCACCACTGATATTTCCATGAGACCATCCCGAACCATAGGCTGATTTTCCTTCCTAGGCTTAAGGTTTGAGTTACGCCTAGGGTAAGGGTTCTATTAACCAGAAAGCCCTGAGTTCCAAGAACACAGCAGCTGCGAAGGACTAGCCAAGAAGAGCGCAAAAGTAGCACAACATGCCTGCCTCCACAGCTTTTTCCTTGGGGACATGCCTAATTCCTGGCTGATTTGCCTTTCTCGTCTTAGGGTTGAGGTTCGGCCTAGGGCTAGGATTTTTAAAATCAGGAAGCCCTGAGTTCCAGGCACACTGGAGCTGTGAAAGGCATCCAAAAGGGAGTGCAAAAGTGCCACAACATGGCTGCTTTCACGGCTTTTTCCTAGGCAAGAAGCCTAACACCAGGCTGATTTACCTTCCCAGGGTTACTCTTAGGCTTAGGCCTAGGGCTAGGATTTTTAAAACTAGGAAGCCCTTAGCTCCAGGCACACTGCAGCTGTTCAAGGCATCCCAAGGGGAGTACAAAAGTGCAACAACATGGCAGCTTTCACACCTTTTTCCTTGGCACCATCCCTATACCTAGGCTGATTTATCTGCCTAGGGTTAGGGTTAGGGTTCAGCCTAGGGCTTGGATTTCTTTAACCAGGAAGCCCTGAGTTCCAGGCTTACTTCATCTGCCAAAGGCATCCCAAAGGGAGTGCAGAAGTGCCACAACATGGCTGCTTTCACGGCTTTTCCCTTAGGAAGAACCCTAATACCCGGCTGATTTACCTTCCTAGGGTTACTGTTAGGCTTAGGCCTAGGACTTTTAAAACCAGGAAGCCCTGGGCTCCAGGCACACTGCAGCTGCGAAAGGCATCCCAAGGGGAGCGCAAAAGTGACGCAACTTGGCTGCCACCACTGATAGTTCCATGAGACCATCCCGAACCATAGGCTGATTTTCCTTCCTAGGCTTAAGGTTTGAGTTACGCCTAGGGTAAGGCTTCTATTAACCAGAAAGCCCTGAGTTCCAAGAACACAGCAGCTGCGAAGGACTAGCCAAGAAGAGCGCAAAAGTACCACAACATGCCTGCCTCCACAGCTTTTTCCTTGGGGACATGCCTAATTCCTGGCTGATTTGCCTTTCTCGTCTTAGGGTTGAGGTTCGGCCTAGGGCTAGGATTTTTAAAATCAGGAAGCCCTGAGTTCCAGGCACACTGGAGCTGTGAAAGGCATCCAAAAGGGAGTGCAAAAGTGCCACAACATGGCTGCTTTCACGGCTTTTTCCTTGGCAAGAAGCCTAACACCAGGCTGATTTACCTTCCCAGGGTTACTCTTAGGCTTAGGCCTAGGGCTAGGATTTTTAAAACTAGGAAGCCCTTAGCTCCAGGCACACTGCAGCTGTTCAAGGCATCCCAAGGGGAGTACAAAAGTGCAACAACATGGCAGCTTTCACAGCTTTTTCCTTGGCACCATCCCTATACCTAGGTTGATTTATCTGCCTAGGGTTAGGGTTAGGGTTCAGCCTAGGGCTTGGATTTCTTTAACCAGGAAGCCCTGAGTTCCAGGCTTACTTCATCTGCCAAAGGCATCCCAAAGGGAGTGCAGAAGTGCCACAACATGGCTGCTTTCACGGCTTTTCCCTTAGGAAGAACCCTAATACCCGGCTGATTTACCTTCCTAGGGTTACTGTTAGGCTTAGGCCTAGGACTTTTGAAACCAGGAAGCCCTGGGCTCACGGCACACTGCAGCTGCGAAAGGCATCCCAAGGGGAGCGCAAAAGTGACGCAACTTGGCTGCCACCACTGATATTTCCATGAGACCATCCCGAACCATAGGCTGATTTTCCTTCCTAGGGTTAAGGTTTGAGTTACGCCTAGGGTAAGGGTTCTATTAACCAGAAAGCCCTGAGTTCCAAGAACACAGCAGCTGCGAAGGACTAGCCAAGAAGAGCGCAAAAGTAGCACAACATGGCTGCCTCCACAGCTTTTTCCTTGGGGACATGCCTAATTCCTGGCTGATTTGCCTTTCTCGTCTTAGGGTTGGGGTTCGGCCTAGGGCTAGGATTTTTAAAATCAGGAAGCCCTGAGTTCCAGGCACACTGGAGCTGTGAAAGGCATCCAAAAGGGAGTGCAAAAGTGCCACAACATGGCTGCTTTCACGGCTTTTTCCTTGGCAAGAAGCCTAACACCAGGCTGATTTACCTTCCCAGGGTTACTGTTAGGCTTAGGCCTAGGGCTAGGATTTTTAAAACTAGGAAGCCCTTAGCTCCAGGCACACTGCAGCTGTTCAAGGCATCCCAAGGGGAGTACAAAAGTGCAACAACATGGCAGCTTTCACAGCTTTTTCCTTGGCACCATCCCTATACCTAGGCTGATTTATCTGCCTAGGGTTAGGGTTAGGGTTCAGCCTAGGGCTTGGATTTCTTTAAACAGGAAGCCCTGAGTTCCAGGCTTACTTCATCTGCCAAAGGCATCCCAAAGGGAATGCAGAAGTGCCACAACATGGCTGCTTTCACGGCTTTTCCCTTAGGAAGAACCCTAATACCCGGCTGATTTACCTTCCTAGGGTTACTGTTAGGCTTAGGCCTAGGACTTTTGAAAGCAGGAAGCCCTGGGCTCCAGGCACACTGCAGCTGCGAAAGGCATCCCAAGGGGAGCGCAAAAGTGACGCAACTTGGCTGCCACCACTGATATTTCCATGAGACCATCCCGAACCATAGGCTGATTTTCCTTCCTAGGCTTAAGGTTTGAGTTACGCCTAGGGTAAGGGTTCTATTAACCAGAAAGCCCTGAGTTCCAAGAACACAGCAGCTGCGAAGGACTAGCCAAGAAGAGCGCAAAAGTAGCACAACATGCCTGCCTCCACAGCTTTTTCCTTGGGGACATGCCTAATTCCTGGCTGATTTGCCTTTCTCGTCTTAGGGTTGGGGTTCGGCCTAGGGCTAGGATTTTTAAAATCAGGAAGCCCTGAGTTCTAGGCACACTGGAGCTGTGAAAGGCATCCAAAAGGGAGTGCAAAAGTGCCACAACATGGCTGCTTTCACTGCTTTTTCCTTGGCAAGAAGCCTAACACCAGGCTGATTTCCCTTCCCAGGGTTACTGTTAGGCTTAGGCCTAAGGCTAGGATTTTTAAAACTAGGAAGCCCTTAGCTCCAGGCACACTGCAGCTGTTCAAGGCATCCCAAGGGGAGTACAAAAGTGCAACAACATGGCAGCTTTCACAGCTTTTTCCTTGGCACCATCCCTATACCTAGGCTGATTTATCTGCCTAGGGTTAGGGTTAGGGTTCAGCCTAGGGCTTGGATTTCTTTAACCAGGAAGCCCTGAGTTCCAGGCTTACTTCATCTGCCAAAGGCATCCCAAAGGGAATGCAGAAGTGCCACAACATGGCTGCTTTCACGGCTTTTCCCTTAGGAAGAACCCTAATACCCGGCTGATTTACCTTCCTAGGGTTACTGTTAGGCTTAGGCCTAGGACTTTTGAAAGCAGGAAGCCCTGGGCTCCAGGCACACTGCAGCTGCGAAAGGCATCCCAAGGGGAGCGCAAAAGTGACGCAACTTGGCTGCCACCACTGATATTTCCATGAGACCATCCAGAACCATAGGCTGATTTTCCTTCCTAGGCTTAAGGTTTGAGTTACGCCTAGGGTAAGGGTTCTATTAACCAGAAAGCCCTGAGTTCCAAGAACACAGCAGCTGCGAAGGACTAGCCAAGAAGAGCGCAAAAGTAGCACAACATGCCTGCCTCCACAGCTTTTTCCTTGGGGACATGCCTAATTCCTGGCTGATTTGCCTTTCTCGTCTTAGGGTTGGGGTTCGGCCTAGGGCTAGGATTTTTAAAATCAGGAAGCCCTGAGTTCTAGGCACACTGGAGCTGTGAAAGGCATCCAAAAGGGAGTGCAAAAGTGCCACAACATGGCTGCTTTCACTGCTTTTTCCTTGGCAAGAAGCCTAACACCAGGCTGATTTCCCTTCCCAGGGTTACTGTTAGGCTTAGGCCTAAGGCTAGGATTTTTAAAACTAGGAAGCCCTTAGCTCCAGGCACACTGCAGCTGTTCAAGGCATCCCAAGGGGAGTACAAAAGTGCAACAACATGGCAGCTTTCACAGCTTTTTCCTTGGCACCATCCCTATACCTAGGCTGATTTATCTGCCTAGGGTTAGGGTTAGGGTTCAGCCTAGGGCTTGGATTTCTTTAACCAGGAAGCCCTGAGTTCCAGGCTTACTTCATCTGCCAAAGGCATCCCAAAGGGAGTGCAGAAGTGCCACAACATGGCTGCTTTCACGGCTTTTCCCTTAGGAAGAACCCTAATACCCGGCTGATTTACCTTCCTAGGGTTACTGTTAGGCTTAGGCCTAGGACTTTTGAAACCAGGAAGCCCTGGGCTCCAGGCACACTGCAGCTGCGAAAGGCATCCCAAGGGGAGCGCAAAAGTGACGCAACTTGGCTGCCACCACTGATATTTCCATGAGACCATCCCGAACCATAGGCTGATTTTCCTTCCTAGGGTTAAGGTTTGAGTTACGCCTAGGGTAAGGGTTCTATTAACCAGAAAGCCCTGAGTTCCAAGAACACAGCAGCTGCGAAGGACTAGCCAAGAAGAGCGCAAAAGTACCACAACATGCCTGCCTCCACAGCTTTTTCCTTGGGGACATGCCTAATTCCTGGCTGATTTGCCTTTCTCGTCTTAGGGTTGGGGTTCGGCCTAGGGCTAGGATTTTTAAAATCAGGAAGCCCTGAGTTCCAGGCACACTGGAGCTGTGAAAGGCATCCAAAAGGGAGTGCAAAAGTGCCACAACATGGCTGCTTTCACGGCTTTTTCCTTGGCAAGAAGCCTAACACCAGGCTGATTTACCTTCCCAGGGTTACTGTTAGGCTTAGGCGTAGGGCTAGGATTTTTAAAACTAGGAAGCCCTTAGCTCCAGGCACACTGCAGCTGTTCAAGGCATCCCAAGGGGAGTACAAAAGTGCAACAACATGGCAGCTTTCACAGCTTTTTCCTTGGCACCATCCCTATACCTAGGCTGATTTATCTGCCTAGGGTTAGGGTTAGGGTTCAGCCTAGGGCTTGGATTTCTTTAACCAGGAAGCCCTGAGTTCCAGGCTTACTTCATCTGCCAAAGGCATCCCAAAGGGAGTGCAGAAGTGCCACAACATGGCTGCTTTCACGGCTTTTCCCTTAGGAAGAACCCTAATACCCGGCTGATTTACCTTCCTAGGGTTACTGTTAGGCTTAGGCCTAGGACTTTTGAAACCAGGAAGCCCTGGGCTCCAGGCACACTGCAGCTGCGAAAGGCATCCCAAGGGGAGCGCAAAAGTGACGCAACTTGGCTGCCACCACTGATATTTCCATGAGACCATCCCGAACCATAGGCTGATTTTCCTTCCTAGGGTTAAGGTTTGAGTTACGCCTAGGGTAAGGGCTCTATTTACCAGAAAGCCCTGAGTTCCAAGAACACAGCAGCTGCGAAGGACTAGCCAAGAAGAGCGCAAAAGTACCACAACATGCCTGCCTCCACAGCTTTTTCCTTAGGGACATGCCTAATTCCTGGCTGATTTGCCTTTCTCATCTTAGGGTTGGGGTTCGGCCTAGGGCTAGGATTTTTAAAATCAGGAAGCCCTGAGTTCCAGGCACACTGGAGCTGTGAAAGGCATCCAAAAGGGAGTGCAAAAGTGCCACAACATGGCTGCTTTCACGGCTTTTTCCTTGGCAAGAAGCCTAACACCAGGCTGATTTACCTTCCCAGGGTTACTGTTAGGCTTAGGCCTAGGGCTAGGATTTTTAAAACTAGGAAGCCCTTAGCTCCAGGCACACTGCAGCTGTTCAAGGCATCCCAAGGGGAGTACAAAAGTGCAACAACATGGCAGCTTTCACAGCTTTTTCCTTGGCACCATCCCTATACCTAGGCTGATTTATCTGCCTAGGGTTAGGGTTAGGCTTCAGCCTAGGGCTTGGATTTCTTTAACCAGGAAGCCCTGAGTTCCAGGCTTACTTCATCTGCCAAAGGCATCCCAAAGGGAGTGCAGAAGTGCCACAACATGGCTGCTTTCACGGCTTTTCCCTTAGGAAGAACCCTAATACCCGGCTGATTTACCTTCCTAGGGTTACTGTTAGGCTTAGGCCTAGGACTTTTAAAACCAGGAAGCCCTGGGCTCCAGGCACACTGCAGCTGCGAAAGGCATCCCAAGGGGAGCGCAAAAGTGACGCAACTTGGCTGCCACCACTGATATTTCCATGAGACCATCCCGAACCATAGGCTGATTTTCCTTCCTAGGCTTAAGGTTTGAGTTACGCCTAGGGTAAGGCTTCTATTAACCAGAAAGCCCTGAGTTCCAAGAACACAGCAGCTGCGAAGGACTAGCCAAGAAGAGCGCAAAAGTACCACAACATGCCTGCCTCCACAGCTTTTTCCTTGGGGACATGCCTAATTCCTGGCTGATTTGCCTTTCTCGTCTTAGGGTTGAGGTTCGGCCTAGGGCTAGGATTTTTAAAATCAGGAAGCCCTGAGTTCCAGGCACACTGGAGCTGTGAAAGGCATCCAAAAGGGAGTGCAAAAGTGCCACAACATGGCTGCTTTCACGGCTTTTTCCTTGGCAAGAAGCCTAACAGCAGGCTGATTTACCTTCCCAGGGTTACTGTTAGGCTTAGGCCTAGGGCTAGGATTTTTAAAACTAGGAAGCCCTTAGCTCCAGGCACACTGCAGCTGTTCAAGGCATCCCAAGGGGAGTACAAAAGTGCAACAACATGGCAGCTTTCACAGCTTTTTCCTTGGCACCATCCCTATACCTAGGCTGATTTATCTGCCTAGGGTTAGGGTTAGGGTTCAGCCTAGGGCTTGGATTTCTTTAACCAGGAAGCCCTGAGTTCCAGGCTTACTTCATCTGCCAAAGGCATCCCAAAGGGAGTGCAGAAGTGCCACAACATGGCTGCTTTCACGGCTTTTCCCTTAGGAAGAACCCTAATACCCGGCTGATTTACCTTCCTAGGGTTACTGTTAGGCTTAGGCCTAGGACTTTTAAAACCAGGAAGCCCTGGGCTCCAGGCACACTGCAGCTGCGAAAGGCATCCCAAGGGGAGCGCAAAAGTGACGCAACTTGGCTGCCACCACTGATAGTTCCATGAGACCATCCCGAACCATAGGCTGATTTTCCTTCCTAGGCTTAAGGTTTGAGTTACGCCTAGGGTAAGGCTTCTATTAACCAGAAAGCCCTGAGTTCCAAGAACACAGCAGCTGCGAAGGACTAGCCAAGAAGAGCGCAAAAGTACCACAACATGCCTGCCTCCACAGCTTTTTCCTTGGGGACATGCCTAATTCCTGGCTGATTTGCCTTTCTCGTCTTAGGGTTGAGGTTCGGCCTAGGGCTAGGATTTTTACAATCAGGAAGCCCTGAGTTCCAGGCACACTGGAGCTGTGAAAGGCATCCAAAAGGGAGTGCAAAAGTGCCACAACATGGCTGCTTTCACGGCTTTTTCCTTGGCAAGAAGCCTAACACCAGGCTGATTTACCTTCCCAGGGTTACTGTTAGGCTTAGGCCTAGGGCTAGGATTTTTAAAACTAGGAAGCCCTTAGCTCCAGGCACACTGCAGCTGTTCAAGGCATCCCAAGGGGAGTACAAAAGTGCAACAACATGGCAGCTTTCACAGCTTTTTCCTTGGCACCATCCCTATACCTAGGCTGATTTATCTGCCTAGGGTTAGGGTTAGGGTTCAGCCTAGGGCTTGGATTTCTTTAAACAGGAAGCCCTGAGTTCCAGGCTTACTTCATCTGCCAAAGGCATCCCAAAGGGAATGCAGAAGTGCCACAACATGGCTGCTTTCACGGCTTTTCCCTTAGGAAGAACCCTAATACCCGGCTGATTTACCTTCCTAGGGTTACTGTTAGGCTTAGGCCTAGGACTTTTGAAAGCAGGAAGCCCTGGGCTCCAGGCACACTGCAGCTGCGAAAGGCATCCCAAGGGGAGCGCAAAAGTGACGCAACTTGGCTGCCACCACTGATATTTCCATGAGACCATCCCGAACCATAGGCTGATTTTCCTTCCTAGGCTTAAGGTTTGAGTTACGCCTAGGGTAAGGGTTCTATTAACCAGAAAGCCCTGAGTTCCAAGAACACAGCAGCTGCGAAGGACTAGCCAAGAAGAGCGCAAAAGTACCACAACATGCCTGCCTCCACAGCTTTTTCCTTGGGGACATGCCTAATTCCTGGCTGATTTGCCTTTCTCGTCTTAGGGTTGGGGTTCGGCCTAGGGCTAGGATTTTTAAAATCAGGAAGCCCTGAGTTCTAGGCACACTGGAGCTGTGAAAGGCATCCAAAAGGGAGTGCAAAAGTGCCACAACATGGCTGCTTTCACGGCTTTTTCCTTGGCAAGAAGCCTAACACCAGGCTGATTTACCTTCCCAGGGTTACTGTTAGGCTTAGGCCTAGGGCTAGGATTTTTAAAACTAGGAAGCCCTTAGCTCCAGGCACACTGCAGCTGTTCAAGGCATCCCAAGGGGAGTACAAAAGTGCAACAACATGGCAGCTTTCACAGCTTTTTCCTTGGCACCATCCCTATACCTAGGCTGATTTATCTGCCTAGGGTTAGGGTTAGGGTTCAGCCTAGGGCTTGGATTTCTTTAACCAGGAAGCCCTGAGTTCCAGGCTTACTTCATCTGCCAAAGGCATCCCAAAGGGAGTGCAGAAGTGCCACAACATGGCTGCTTTCACGGCTTTTCCCTTAGGAAGAACCCTAATACCCGGCTGATTTACCTTCCTAGGGTTACTGTTAGGCTTAGGCCTAGGACTTTTGAAACCAGGAAGCCCTGGGCTCCAGGCACACTGCAGCTGCGAAAGGCATCCCAAGGGGAGCGCAAAAGTGACGCAACTTGGCTGCCACCACTGATATTTCCATGAGACCATCCCGAACCATAGGCTGATTTTACTTCCTAGGCTTAAGGTTTGAGTTACGCCTAGGGTAAGGGCTCTATTTACCAGAAAGCCCTGAGTTCCAAGAACACAGCAGCTGCGAAGGACTAGCCAAGAAGAGCGCAAAAGTACCACAACATGCCTGCCTCCACAGCTTTTTCCTTGGGGACATGCCTAATTCCTGGCTGATTTGCCTTTCTCGTCTTAGGGTTGGGGTTCGGCCTAGGGCTAGGATTTTTAAAATCAGGAAGCCCTGAGTTCCAGGCACACTGGAGCTGTGAAAGGCATCCAAAAGGGAGTGCAAAAGTGCCACAACATGGCTGCTTTCACGGCTTTTTCCTTGGCAAGAAGCCTAACAGCAGGCTGATTTACCTTCCCAGGGTTACTGTTAGGCTTAGGCCTAGGGCTAGGATTTTTAAAACTAGGAAGCCCTTAGCTCCAGGCACACTGCAGCTGTTCAAGGCATCCCAAGGGGAGTACAAAAGTGCAACAACATGGCAGCTTTCACAGCTTTTTCCTTGGCACCATCCCTATACCTAGGCTGATTTATCTGCCTAGGGTTAGGGTTAGGGTTCAGCCTAGGGCTTGGATTTCTTTAACCAGGAAGCCCTGAGTTCCAGGCTTACTTCATCTGCCAAAGGCATCCCAAAGGGAGTGCAGAAGTGCCACAACATGGCTGCTTTCACGGCTTTTCCCTTAGGAAGAACCCTAATACCCGGCTGATTTACCTTCCTAGGGTTACTGTTAGGCTTAGGCCTAGGACTTTTGAAACCAGGAAGCCCTGGGCTCCAGGCACACTGCAGCTGCGAAAGGCATCCCAAGGGGAGCGCAAAAGTGACGCAACTTGGCTGCCACCACTGATATTTCCATGAGACCATCCCGAACCATAGGCTGATTTTACTTCCTAGGCTTAAGGTTTGAGTTACGCCTAGGGTAAGGGCTCTATTTACCAGAAAGCCCTTAGTTCCAAGAACACAGCAGCTGCGAAGGACTAGCCAAGAAGAGCGCAAAAGTACCACAACATGCCTGCCTCCACAGCTTTTTCCTTGGGGACATGCCTAATTCCTGGCTGATTTGCCTTTCTCGTCTTAGGGTTGGGGTTCGGCCTAGGGCTAGGATTTTTAAAATCAGGAAGCCCTGAGTTCCAGGCACACTGGAGCTGTGAAAGGCATCCAAAAGGGAGTGCAAAAGTGCCACAACATGGCTGCTTTCACGGCTTTTTCCTTGGCAAGAAGCCTAACAGCAGGCTGATTTACCTTCCCAGGGTTACTGTTAGGCTTAGGCCTAGGGCTAGGATTTTTAAAACTAGGAAGCCCTTAGCTCCAGGCACACTGCAGCTGTTCAAGGCATCCCAAGGGGAGTACAAAAGTGCAACAACATGGCAGCTTTCACAGCTTTTTCCTTGGCACCATCCCTATACCTAGGCTGATTTATCTGCCTAGGGTTAGGGTTAGGGTTCAGCCTAGGGCTTGGATTTCTTTAACCAGGAAGCCCTGAGTTCCAGGCTTACTTCATCTGCCAAAGGCATCCCAAAGGGAGTGCAGAAGTGCCACAACATGGCTGCTTTCACGGCTTTTCCCTTAGGAAGAACCCTAATACCCGGCTGATTTACCTTCCTAGGGTTACTGTTAGGCTTAGGCCTAGGACTTTTAAAACCAGGAAGCCCTGGGCTCCAGGCACACTGCAGCTGCGAAAGGCATCCCAAGGGGAGCGCAAAAGTGACGCAACTTGGCTGCCACCACTGATATTTCCATGAGACCATCCCGAACCATAGGCTGATTTTCCTTCCTAGGCTTAAGGTTTGAGTTACGCCTAGGGTAAGGTTTCTATTAACCAGAAAGCCCTGAGTTCCAAGAACACAGCAGCTGCGAAGGACTAGCCAAGAAGAGCGCAAAAGTAGCACAACATGCCTGCCTCCACAGCTTTTTCCTTGGGGACATGCCTAATTCCTGGCTGATTTGCCTTTCTCGTCTTAGGGTTGAGGTTCGGCCTAGGGCTAGGATTTTTAAAATCAGGAAGCCCTGAGTTCCAGGCACACTGGAGCTGTGAAAGGCATCCAAAAGGGAGTGCAAAAGTGCCACAACATGGCTGCTTTCACGGCTTTTTCCTTGGCAAGAAGCCTAACAGCAGGCTGATTTACCTTCCCAGGGTTACTGTTAGGCTTAGGCCTAGGGCTAGGATTTTTAAAACTAGGAAGCCCTTAGCTCCAGGCACACTGCAGCTGTTCAAGGCATCCCAAGGGGAGTACAAAAGTGCAACAACATGGCAGCTTTCACAGCTTTTTCCTTGGCACCATCCCTATACCTAGGCTGATTTATCTGCCTAGGGTTAGGGTTAGGGTTCAGCCTAGGGCTTGGATTTCTTTAACCAGGAAGCCCTGAGTTCCAGGCTTACTTCATCTGCCAAAGGCATCCCAAAGGGAGTGCAGAAGTGCCACAACATGGCTGCTTTCACGGCTTTTCCCTTAGGAAGAACCCTAATACCCGGCTGATTTACCTTCCTAGGGTTACTGTTAGGCTTAGGCCTAGGACTTTTAAAACCAGGAAGCCCTGGGCTCCAGGCACACTGCAGCTGCGAAAGGCATCCCAAGGGGAGCGCAAAAGTGACGCAACTTGGCTGCCACCACTGATATTTCCATGAGACCATCCCGAACCATAGGCTGATTTTCCTTCCTAGGCTTAAGGTTTGAGTTACGCCTAGGGTAAGGGTTCTATTAACCAGAAAGCCCTGAGTTCCAAGAACACAGCAGCTGCGAAGGACTAGCCAAGAAGAGCGCAAAAGTACCACAACATGCCTGCCTCCACAGCTTTTTCCTTGGGGACATGCCTAATTCCTGGCTGATTTGCCTTTCTCGTCTTAGGGTTGAGGTTCGGCCTAGGGCTAGGATTTTTAAAATCAGGAAGCCCTGAGTTCCAGGCACACTGGAGCTGTGAAAGGCATCCAAAAGGGAGTGCAAAAGTGCCACAACATGGCTGCTTTCACGGCTTTTTCCTTGGCAAGAAGCCTAACACCAGGCTGATTTACCTTCCCAGGGTTACTGTTAGGCTTAGGCGTAGGGCTAGGATTTTTAAAACTAGGAAGCCCTTAGCTCCAGGCACACTGCAGCTGTTCAAGGCATCCCAAGGGGAGTACAAAAGTGCAACAACATGGCAGCTTTCACAGCTTTTTCCTTGGCACCATCCCTATACCTAGGCTGATTTATCTGCCTAGGGTTAGGGTTAGGGTTCAGCCTAGGGCTTGGATTTCTTTAACCAGGAAGCCCTGAGTTCCAGGCTTACTTCATCTGCCAAAGGCATCCCAAAGGGAGTGCAGAAGTGCCACAACATGGCTGCTTTCACGGCTTTTCCCTTAGGAAGAACCCTAATACCCGGCTGATTTACCTTCCTAGGGTTACTGTTAGGCTTAGGCCTAGGACTTTTGAAACCAGGAAGCCCTGGGCTCCAGGCACACTGCAGCTGCGAAAGGCATCCCAAGGGGAGCGCAAAAGTGACGCAACTTGGCTGCCACCACTGATATTTCCATGAGACCATCCCGAACCATAGGCTGATTTTCCTTCCTAGGGTTAAGGTTTGAGTTACGCCTAGGGTAAGGGTTCTATTAACCAGAAAGCCCTGAGTTCCAAGAACACAGCAGCTGCGAAGGACTAGCCAAGAAGAGCGCAAAAGTACCACAACATGCCTGCCTCCACAGCTTTTTCCTTGGGGACATGCCTAATTCCTGGCAGATTTGCCTTTCTCGTCTTAGGGTTGGGGTTCAGCCTAGGGCTAGGATTTTTAAAATCAGGAAGCCCTGAGTTCCAGGCACACTGGAGCTGTGAAAGGCATCCAAAAGGGAGTGCAAAAGTGCCACAACATGGCTGCTTTCACGGCTTTTTCCTTGGCAAGAAGCCTAACAGCAGGCTGATTTACCTTCCCAGGGTTACTGTTAGGCTTAGGCCTAGGGCTAGGATTTTTAAAACTAGGAAGCCCTTAGCTCCAGGCACACTGCAGCTGTTCAAGGCATCCCAAGGGGAGTACAAAAGTGCAACAACATGGCAGCTTTCACAGCTTTTTCCTTGGCACCATCCCTATACCTAGGCTGATTTATCTGCCTAGGGTTAGGGTTAGGGTTCAGCCTAGGGCTTGGATTTCTTTAAACAGGAAGCCCTGAGTTCCAGGCTTACTTCATCTGCCAAAGGCATCCCAAAGGGAATGCAGAAGTGCCACAACATGGCTGCTTTCACGGCTTTTCCCTTAGGAAGAACCCTAATACCCGGCTGATTTACCTTCCTAGGGTTACTGTTAGGCTTAGGCCTAGGACTTTTAAAACCAGGAAGCCCTGGGCTCCAGGCACACTGCAGCTGCGAAAGGCATCCCAAGGGGAGCGCAAAAGTGACGCAACTTGGCTGCCACCACTGATATTTCCATGAGACCATCCCGAACCATAGGCTGATTTTCCTTCCTAGGCTTAAGGTTTGAGTTACGCCTAGGGTAAGGGTTCTATTAACCAGAAAGCCCTGAGTTCCAAGAACACAGCAGCTGCGAAGGACTACCCAAGAAGAGCGCAAAAGTACCACAACATGCCTGCCTCCACAGCTTTTTCCTTGGGGACATGCCTAATTCCTGGCTGATTTGCCTTTCTCGTCTTAGGGGTGAGGTTCGGCCTAGGGCTAGGATTTTTAAAATCAGGAAGCCCTGAGTTCCAGGCACACTGGAGCTGTGAAAGGCATCCAAAAGGGAGTGCAAAAGTGCCACAACATGGCTGCTTTCACGGCTTTTTCCTTGGCAAGAAGCCTAACAGCAGGCTGATTTACCTTCCCAGGGTTACTGTTAGGCTTAGGCCTAGGGCTAGGATTTTTAAAACTAGGAAGCCCTTAGCTCCAGGCACACTGCAGCTGTTCAAGGCATCCCAAGGGGAGTACAAAAGTGCAACAACATGGCAGCTTTCACAGCTTTTTCCTTGGCACCATCCCTATACCTAGGCTGATTTATCTGCCTAGGGTTAGGGTTAGGGTTCAGCCTAGGGCTTGGATTTCTTTAACCAGGAAGCCCTGAGTTCCAGGCTTACTTCATCTGCCAAAGGCATCCCAAAGGGAGTGCAGAAGTGCCACAACATGGCTGCTTTCACGGCTTTTCCCTTAGGAAGAACCCTAATACCCGGCTGATTTACCTTCCTAGGGTTACTGTTAGGCTTAGGCCTAGGACTTTTAAAACCAGGAAGCCCTGGGCTCCAGGCACACTGCAGCTGCGAAAGGCATCCCAAGGGGAGCGTAAAAGTGACGCAACTTGGCTGCCACCACTGATAGTTCCATGAGACCATCCCGAACCATAGGCTGATTTTCCTTCCTAGGGTTAAGGTTTGAGTTACGCCTAGGGTAAGGTTTCTATTAACCAGAAAGCCCTGAGTTCCAAGAACACAGCAGCTGCGAAGGACTAGCCAAGAAGAGCGCAAAAGTACCACAACATGCCTGCCTCCACAGCTTTTTCCTTGGGGACATGCCTAATTCCTGGCTGATTTGCCTTTCTCGTCTTAGGGTTGAGGTTCGGCCTAGGGCTAGGATTTTTAAAATCAGGAAGCCCTGAGTTCCAGGCACACTGGAGCTGTGAAAGGCATCCAAAAGGGAGTGCAAAAGTGCCACAACATGGCTGCTTTCACGGCTTTTTCCTTGGCAAGAAGCCTAACACCAGGCTGATTTACCTTCCCAGGGTTACTGTTAGGCTTAGGCGTAGGGCTAGGATTTTTAAAACTAGGAAGCCCTTAGCTCCAGGCACACTGCAGCTGTTCAAGGCATCCCAAGGGGAGTACAAAAGTGCAACAACATGGCAGCTTTCACAGCTTTTTCCTTGGCACCATCCCTATACCTAGGCTGATTTATCTGCCTAGGGTTAGGGTTAGGGTTCAGCCTAGGGCTTGGATTTCTTTAACCAGGAAGCCCTGAGTTCCAGGCTTACTTCATCTGCCAAAGGCATCCCAAAGGGAGTGCAGAAGTGCCACAACATGGCTGCTTTCACGGCTTTTCCCTTAGGAAGAACCCTAATACCCGGCTGATTTACCTTCCTAGGGTTACTGTTAGGCTTAGGCCTAGGACTTTTGAAACCAGGAAGCCCTGGGCTCCAGGCACACTGCAGCTGCGAAAGGCATCCCAAGGGGAGCGCAAAAGTGACGCAACTTGGCTGCCACCACTGATATTTCCATGAGACCATCCCGAACCATAGGCTGATTTTCCTTCCTAGGGTTAAGGTTTGAGTTACGCCTAGGGTAAGGGTTCTATTAACCAGAAAGCCCTGAGTTCCAAGAACACAGCAGCTGCGAAGGACTAGCCAAGAAGAGCGCAAAAGTACCACAACATGCCTGCCTCCACAGCTTTTTCCTTGGGGACATGCCTAATTCCTGGCAGATTTGCCTTTCTCGTCTTAGGGTTGGGGTTCGGCCTAGGGCTAGGATTTTTAAAATCAGGAAGCCCTGAGTTCCAGGCACACTGGAGCTGTGAAAGGCATCCAAAAGGGAGTGCAAAAGTGCCACAACATGGCTGCTTTCACGGCTTTTTCCTTGGCAAGAAGCCTAACACCAGGCTGATTTACCTTCCCAGGGTTACTGTTAGGCTTAGGCCTAGGGCTAGGATTTTTAAAACTAGGAAGCCCTTAGCTCCAGGCACACTGCAGCTGTTCAAGGCATCCCAAGGGGAGTACAAAAGTGCAACAACATGGCAGCTTTCACAGCTTTTTCCTTGGCACCATCCCTATACCTAGGCTGATTTATCTGCCTAGGGTTAGGGTTAGGGTTCAGCCTAGGGCTTGGATTTCTTTAAACAGGAAGCCCTGAGTTCCAGGCTTACTTCATCTGCCAAAGGCATCCCAAAGGGAATGCAGAAGTGCCACAACATGGCTGCTTTCACGGCTTTTCCCTTAGGAAGAACCCTAATACCCGGCTGATTTACCTTCCTAGGGTTACTGTTAGGCTTAGGCCTAGGAATTTGAAAGCAGGAAGCCCTGGGCTCCAGGCACACTGCAGCTGCGAAAGGCATCCCAAGGGGAGCGCAAAAGTGACGCAACTTGGCTGCCACCACTGATATTTCCATGAGACCATCCCGAACCATAGGCTGATTTTCCTTCCTAGGCTTAAGGTTTGAGTTACGCCTAGGGTAAGGGTTCTATTAACCAGAAAGCCCTGAGTTCCAAGAACACAGCAGCTGCGAAGGACTAGCCAAGAAGAGCGCAAAAGTACCACAACATGCCTGCCTCCACAGCTTTTTCCTTGGGGACATGCCTAATTCCTGGCTGATTTGCCTTTCTCGTCTTAGGGTTGGGGTTCGGCCTAGGGCTAGGATTTTTAAAATCAGGAAGCCCTGAGTTCTAGGCACACTGGAGCTGTGAAAGGCATCCAAAAGGGAGTGCAAAAGTGCCACAACATGGCTGCTTTCACGGCTTTTTCCTAGGCAAGAAGCCTAACAGCAGGCTGATTTACCTTCCCAGGGTTACTGTTAGGCTTAGGCCTAGGGCTAGGATTTTTAAAACTAGGAAGCCCTTAGCTCCAGGCACACTGCAGCTGTTCAAGGCATCCCAAGGGGAGTACAAAAGTGCAACAACATGGCAGCTTTCACAGCTTTTTCCTTGGCACCATCCCTATACCTAGGCTGATTTATCTGCCTAGGGTTAGGGTTAGGGTTCAGCCTAGGGCTTGGATTTCTTTAACCAGGAAGCCCTGAGTTCCAGGCTTACTTCATCTGCCAAAGGCATCCCAAAGGGAGTGCAGAAGTGCCACAACATGGCTGCTTTCACGGCTTTTCCCTTAGGAAGAACCCTAATACCCGGCTGATTTACCTTCCTAGGGTTACTGTTAGGCTTAGGCCTAGGACTTTTGAAACCAGGAAGCCCTGGGCTCCAGGCACACTGCAGCTGCGAAAGGCATCCCAAGGGGAGCGCAAAAGTGACGCAACTTGGCTGCCACCACTGATATTTCCATGAGACCATCCCGAACCATAGGCTGATTTTACTTCCTAGGCTTAAGGTTTGAGTTACGCCTAGGGTAAGGGCTCTATTTACCAGAAAGCCCTGAGTTCCAAGAACACAGCAGCTGCGAAGGACTAGCCAAGAAGAGCGCAAAAGTACCACAACATGCCTGCCTCCACAGCTTTTTCCTTGGGGACATGCCTAATTCCTGGCTGATTTGCCTTTCTCGTCTTAGGGTTGGGGTTCGGCCTAGGGCTAGGATTTTTAAAATCAGGAAGCCCTGAGTTCCAGGCACACTGGAGCTGTGAAAGGCATCCAAAAGGGAGTGCAAAAGTGCCACAACATGGCTGCTTTCACGGCTTTTTCCTTGGCAAGAAGCCTAACAGCAGGCTGATTTACCTTCCCAGGGTTACTGTTAGGCTTAGGCCTAGGGCTAGGATTTTTAAAACTAGGAAGCCCTTAGCTCCAGGCACACTGCAGCTGTTCAAGGCATCCCAAGGGGAGTACAAAAGTGCAACAACATGGCAGCTTTCACAGCTTTTTCCTTGGCACCATCCCTATACCTAGGCTGATTTATCTGCCTAGGGTTAGGGTTAGGGTTCAGCCTAGGGCTTGGATTTCTTTAACCAGGAAGCCCTGAGTTCCAGGCTTACTTCATCTGCCAAAGGCATCCCAAAGGGAGTGCAGAAGTGCCACAACATGGCTGCTTTCACGGCTTTTCCCTTAGGAAGAACCCTAATACCCGGCTGATTTACCTTCCTAGGGTTACTGTTAGGCTTAGGCCTAGGACTTTTGAAACCAGGAAGCCCTGGGCTCCAGGCACACTGCAGCTGCGAAAGGCATCCCAAGGGGAGCGCAAAAGTGACGCAACTTGGCTGCCACCACTGATATTTCCATGAGACCATCCCGAACCATAGGCTGATTTTACTTCCTAGGCTTAAGGTTTGAGTTACGCCTAGGGTAAGGGCTCTATTTACCAGAAAGCCCTGAGTTCCAAGAACACAGCAGCTGCGAAGGACTAGCCAAGAAGAGCGCAAAAGTACCACAACATGCCTGCCTCCACAGCTTTTTCCTTGGGGACATGCCTAATTCCTGGCTGATTTGCCTTTCTCGTCTTAGGGTTGGGGTTCGGCCTAGGGCTAGGATTTTTAAAATCAGGAAGCCCTGAGTTCCAGGCACACTGGAGCTGTGAAAGGCATCCAAAAGGGAGTGCAAAAGTGCCACAACATGGCTGCTTTCACGGCTTTTTCCTTGGCAAGAAGCCTAACACCAGGCTGATTTACCTTCCCAGGGTTACTGTTAGGCTTAGGCCTAGGGCTAGGATTTTTAAAACTAGGAAGCCCTTAGCTCCAGGCACACTGCAGCTGTTCAAGGCATCCCAAGGGGAGTACAAAAGTGCAACAACATGGCAGCTTTCACAGCTTTTTCCTTGGCACCATCCCTATACCTAGGCTGATTTATCTGCCTAGGGTTAGGGTTAGGGTTCAGCCTAGGGCTTGGATTTCTTTAACCAGGAAGCCCTGAGTTCCAGGCTTACTTCATCTGCCAAAGGCATCCCAAAGGGAGTGCAGAAGTGCCACAACATGGCTGCTTTCACGGCTTTTCCCTTAGGAAGAACCCTAATACCCGGCTGATTTACCTTCCTAGGGTTACTGTTAGGCTTAGGCCTAGGACTTTTAAAACCAGGAAGCCCTGGGCTCCAGGCACACTGCAGCTGCGAAAGGCATCCCAAGGGGAGTACAAAAGTGCAACAACATGGCAGCTTTCACAGCTTTTTCCTTGGCACCATCCCTATACCTAGGCTGATTTATCTGCCTAGGGTTAGGGTTAGGGTTCAGCCTAGGGCTTGGATTTCTTTAACCAGGAAGCCCTGAGTTCCAGGCTTACTTCATCTGCCAAAGGCATCCCAAAGGGAGTGCAGAAGTGCCACAACATGGCTGCTTTCACGGCTTTTCCCTTAGGAAGAACCCTAATACCCGGCTGATTTACCTTCCTAGGGTTACTGTTAGGCTTAGGCCTAGGACTTTTAAAACCAGGAAGCCCTGGGCTCCAGGCACACTGCAGCTGCGAAAGGCATCCCAAGGGGAGCGCAAAAGTGACGCAACTTGGCTGCCACCACTGATATTTCCATGAGACCATCCCGAACCATAGGCTGATTTTCCTTCCTAGGCTTAAGGTTTGAGTTACGCCTAGGGTAAGGGTTCTATTAACCAGAAAGCCCTGAGTTCCAAGAACACAGCAGCTGCGAAGGACTACCCAAGAAGAGCGCAAAAGTACCACAACATGCCTGCCTCCACAGCTTTTTCCTTGGGGACATGCCTAATTCCTGGCTGATTTGCCTTTCTCGTCTTAGGGTTGAGGTTCGGCCTAGGGCTAGGATTTTTAAAATCAGGAAGCCCTGAGTTCCAGGCACACTGGAGCTGTGAAAGGCATCCAAAAGGGAGTGCAAAAGTGCCACAACATGGCTGCTTTCACGGCTTTTTCCTTGGCAAGAAGCCTAACAGCAGGCTGATTTACCTTCCCAGGGTTACTCTTAGGCTTAGGCCTAGGGCTAGGATTTTTAAAACTAGGAAGCCCTTAGCTCCAGGCACACTGCAGCTGTTCAAGGCATCCCAAGGGGAGTACAAAAGTGCAACAACATGGCAGCTTTCACAGCTTTTTCCTTGGCACCATCCCTATACCTAGGCTGATTTATCTGCCTAGGGTTAGGGTTAGGGTTCAGCCTAGGGCTTGGATTTCTTTAACCAGGAAGCCCTGAGTTCCAGGCTTACTTCATCTGCCAAAGGCATCCCAAAGGGAGTGCAGAAGTGCCACAACATGGCTGCTTTCACGGCTTTTCCCTTAGGAAGAACCCTAATACCCGGCTGATTTACCTTCCTAGGGTTACTGTTAGGCTTAGGCCTAGGACTTTTGAAACCAGGAAGCCCTGGGCTCCAGGCACACTGCAGCTGCGAAAGGCATCCCAAGGGGAGCGCAAAAGTGACGCAACTTGGCTGCCACCACTGATATTTCCATGAGACCATCCCGAACCATAGGCTGATTTTCCTTCCTAGGCTTAAGGTTTGAGTTACGCCTAGGGTAAGGCTTCTATTAACCAGAAAGCCCTGAGTTCCAAGAACACAGCAGCTGCGAAGGACTAGCCAAGAAGAGCGCAAAAGTACCACAACATGCCTGCCTCCACAGCTTTTTCCTTGGGGACATGCCTAATTCCTGGCAGATTTGCCTTTCTCGTCTTAGGGTTGGGGTTCGGCCTAGGGCTAGGATTTTTAAAAGCAGGAAGCCCTGAGTTCCAGGCACACTGGAGCTGTGAAAGGCATCCAAAAGGGAGTGCAAAAGTGCCACAACATGGCTGCTTTCACGGCTTTTTCCTTGGCAAGAAGCCTAACAGCAGGCTGATTTACCTTCCCAGGGTTACTGTTAGGCTTAGGCCTAGGGCTAGGATTTTTAAAACTAGGAAGCCCTTAGCTCCAGGCACACTGCAGCTGTTCAAGGCATCCCAAGGGGAGTACAAAAGTGCAACAACATGGCAGCTTTCACAGCTTTTTCCTTGGCACCATCCCTATACCTAGGCTGATTTATCTGCCTAGGGTTAGGGTTAGGGTTCAGCCTAGGGCTTGGATTTCTTTAAACAGGAAGCCCTGAGTTCCAGGCTTACTTCATCTGCCAAAGGCATCCCAAAGGGAATGCAGAAGTGCCACAACATGGCTGCTTTCACGGCTTTTCCCTTAGGAAGAACCCTAATACCCGGCTGATTTACCTTCCTAGGGTTACTGTTAGGCTTAGGCCTAGGACTTTTAAAACCAGGAAGCCCTGGGCTCCAGGCACACTGCAGCTGCGAAAGGCATCCCAAGGGGAGCGCAAAAGTGACGCAACTTGGCTGCCACCACTGATATTTCCATGAGACCATCCCGAACCATAGGCTGATTTTCCTTCCTAGGCTTAAGGTTTGAGTTACGCCTAGGGTAAGGGTTCTATTAACCAGAAAGCCCTGAGTTCCAAGAACACAGCAGCTGCGAAGGACTACCCAAGAAGAGCGCAAAAGTACCACAACATGCCTGCCTCCACAGCTTTTTCCTTGGGGACATGCCTAATTCCTGGCTGATTTGCCTTTCTCGTCTTAGGGGTGAGGTTCGGCCTAGGGCTAGGATTTTTAAAATCAGGAAGCCCTGAGTTCCAGGCACACTGGAGCTGTGAAAGGCATCCAAAAGGGAGTGCAAAAGTGCCACAACATGGCTGCTTTCACGGCTTTTTCCTTGGCAAGAAGCCTAACAGCAGGCTGATTTACCTTCCCAGGGTTACTGTTAGGCTTAGGCCTAGGGCTAGGATTTTTAAAACTAGGAAGCCCTTAGCTCCAGGCACACTGCAGCTGTTCAAGGCATCCCAAGGGGAGTACAAAAGTGCAACAACATGGCAGCTTTCACAGCTTTTTCCTTGGCACCATCCCTATACCTAGGCTGATTTATCTGCCTAGGGTTAGGGTTAGGGTTCAGCCTAGGGCTGTGATTTCTTTAACCAGGAAGCCCTGAGTTCCAGGCTTACTTCATCTGCCAAAGGCATCCCAAAGGGAGTGCAGAAGTGCCACAACATGGCTGCTTTCACGGCTTTTCCCTTAGGAAGAACCCTAATACCCGGCTGATTTACCTTCCTAGGGTTACTGTTAGGCTTAGGCCTAGGACTTTTAAAACCAGGAAGCCCTGGGCTCCAGGCACACTGCAGCTGCGAAAGGCATCCCAAGGGGAGCGCAAAAGTGACGCAACTTGGCTGCCACCACTGATAGTTCCATGAGACCATCCCGAACCATAGGCTGATTTTCCTTCCTAGGCTTAAGGTTTGAGTTACGCCTAGGGTAAGGCTTCTATTAACCAGAAAGCCCTGAGTTCCAAGAACACAGCAGCTGCGAAGGACTAGCCAAGAAGAGCGCAAAAGTACCACAACATGCCTGCCTCCACAGCTTTTTCCTTGGGGACATGCCTAATTCCTGGCTGATTTGCCTTTCTCGTCTTAGGGTTGAGGTTCGGCCTAGGGCTAGGATTTTTAAAATCAGGAAGCCCTGAGTTCCAGGCACACTGGAGCTGTGAAAGGCATCCAAAAGGGAGTGCAAAAGTGCCACAACATGGCTGCTTTCACGGCTTTTTCCTTGGCAAGAAGCCTAACAGCAGGCTGATTTACCTTCCCAGGGTTACTGTTAGGCTTAGGCCTAGGGCTAGGATTTTTAAAACTAGGAAGCCCTTAGCTCCAGGCACACTGCAGCTGTTCAAGGCATCCCAAGGGGAGTACAAAAGTGCAACAACATGGCAGCTTTCACAGCTTTTTCCTTGGCACCATCCCTATACCTAGGCTGATTTATCTGCCTAGGGTTAGGGTTAGGGTTCAGCCTAGGGCTTGGATTTCTTTAACCAGGAAGCCCTGAGTTCCAGGCTTACTTCATCTGCCAAAGGCATCCCAAAGGGAGTGCAGAAGTGCCACAACATGGCTGCTTTCACGGCTTTTCCCTTAGGAAGAACCCTAATACCCGGCTGATTTACCTTCCTAGGGTTACTGTTAGGCTTAGGCCTAGGACTTTTGAAACCAGGAAGCCCTGGGCTCCAGGCACACTGCAGCTGCGAAAGGCATCCCAAGGGGAGCGCAAAAGTGACGCAACTTGGCTGCCACCACTGATATTTCCATGAGACCATCCCGAACCATAGGCTGATTTTACTTCCTAGGCTTAAGGTTTGAGTTACGCCTAGGGTAAGGGTTCTATTAACCAGAAAGCCCTGAGTTCCAAGAACACAGCAGCTGCGAAGGACTAGCCAAGAAGAGCGCAAAAGTACCACAACATGCCTGCCTCCACAGCTTTTTCCTTGGGGACATGCCTAATTCCTGGCAGATTTGCCTTTCTCGTCTTAGGGTTGGGGTTCGGCCTAGGGCTAGGATTTTTAAAATCAGGAAGCCCTGAGTTCCAGGCACACTGGAGCTGTGAAAGGCATCCAAAAGGGAGTGCAAAAGTGCCACAACATGGCTGCTTTCACGGCTTTTTCCTTGGCAAGAAGCCTAACAGCAGGCTGATTTACCTTCCCAGGGTTACTGTTAGGCTTAGGCCTAGGGCTAGGATTTTTAAAACTAGGAAGCCCTTAGCTCCAGGCACACTGCAGCTGTTCAAGGCATCCCAAGGGGAGTACAAAAGTGCAACAACATGGCAGCTTTCACAGCTTTTTCCTTGGCACCATCCCTATACCTAGGCTGATTTATCTGCCTAGGGTTAGGGTTAGGGTTCAGCCTAGGGCTTGGATTTCTTTAAACAGGAAGCCCTGAGTTCCAGGCTTACTTCATCTGCCAAAGGCATCCCAAAGGGAGTGCAGAAGTGCCACAACATGGCTGCTTTCACGGCTTTTCCCTTAGGAAGAACCCTAATACCCGGCTGATTTACCTTCCTAGGGTTACTGTTAGGCTTAGGCCTAGGACTTTTAAAACCAGGAAGCCCTGGGCTCCAGGCACACTGCAGCTGCGAAAGGCATCCCAAGGGGAGCGCAAAAGTGACGCAACTTGGCTGCCACCACTGATATTTCCATGAGACCATCCCGAACCATAGGCTGATTTTCCTTCCTAGGCTTAAGGTTTGAGTTACGCCTAGGGTAAGGGTTCTATTAACCAGAAAGCCCTGAGTTCCAAGAACACAGCAGCTGCGAAGGACTAGCCAAGAAGAGCGCAAAAGTACCACAACATGCCTGCCTCCACAGCTTTTTCCTTGGGGACATGCCTAATTCCTGGCTGATTTGCCTTTCTCGTCTTAGGGGTGAGGTTCGGCCTAGGGCTAGGATTTTTAAAATCAGGAAGCCCTGAGTTCCAGGCACACTGGAGCTGTGAAAGGCATCCAAAAGGGAGTGCAAAAGTGCCACAACATGGCTGCTTTCACGGCTTTTTCCTTGGCAAGAAGCCTAACACCAGGCTGATTTGCCTTCCCAGGGTTACTGTTAGGCTTAGGCCTAGGGCTAGGATTTTTAAAACTAGGAAGCCCTTAGCTCCAGGCACACTGCAGCTGTTCAAGGCATCCCAAGGGGAGTACAAAAGTGCAACAACATGGCAGCTTTCACAGCTTTTTCCTTGGCACCATCCCTATACCTAGGCTGATTTATCTGCCTAGGGTTAGGGTTAGGCTTCAGCCTAGGGCTTGGATTTCTTTAACCAGGAAGCCCTGAGTTCCAGGCTTACTTCATCTGCCAAAGGCATCCCAAAGGGAGTGCAGAAGTGCCACAACATGGCTGCTTTCACGGCTTTTCCCTTAGGAAGAACCCTAATACCCGGCTGATTTACCTTCCTAGGGTTACTGTTAGGCTTAGGCCTAGGACTTTTAAAACCAGGAAGCCCTGGGCTCCAGGCACACTGCAGCTGCGAAAGGCATCCCAAGGGGAGCGCAAAAGTGACGCAACTTGGCTGCCACCACTGATAGTTCCATGAGACCATCCCGAACCATAGGCTGATTTTCCTTCCTAGGCTTAAGGTTTGAGTTACGCCTAGGGTAAGGCTTCTATTAACCAGAAAGCCCTGAGTTCCAAGAACACAGCAGCTGCGAAGGACTAGCCAAGAAGAGCGCAAAAGTACCACAACATGCCTGCCTCCACAGCTTTTTCCTTGGGGACATGCCTAATTCCTGGCTGATTTGCCTTTCTCGTCTTAGGGTTGAGGTTCGGCCTAGGGCTAGGATTTTTAAAATCAGGAAGCCCTGAGTTCCAGGCACACTGGAGCTGTGAAAGGCATCCAAAAGGGAGTGCAAAAGTGCCACAACATGGCTGCTTTCACGGCTTTTTCCTTGGCAAGAAGCCTAACAGCAGGCTGATTTACCTTCCCAGGGTTACTGTTAGGCTTAGGCCTAGGGCTAGGATTTTTAAAACTAGGAAGCCCTTAGCTCCAGGCACACTGCAGCTGTTCAAGGCATCCCAAGGGGAGTACAAAAGTGCAACAACATGGCAGCTTTCACAGCTTTTTCCTTGGCACCATCCCTATACCTAGGCTGATTTATCTGCCTAGGGTTAGGGTTAGGGTTCAGCCTAGGGCTTGGATTTCTTTAACCAGGAAGCCCTGAGTTCCAGGCTTACTTCATCTGCCAAAGGCATCCCAAAGGGAGTGCAGAAGTGCCACAACATGGCTGCTTTCACGGCTTTTCCCTTAGGAAGAACCCTAATACCCGGCTGATTTACCTTCCTAGGGTTACTGTTAGGCTTAGGCCTAGGACTTTTAAAACCAGGAAGCCCTGGGCTCCAGGCACACTGCAGCTGCGAAAGGCATCCCAAGGGGAGCGCAAAAGTGACGCAACTTGGCTGCCACCACTGATAGTTCCATGAGACCATCCCGAACCATAGGCTGATTTTCCTTCCTAGGCTTAAGGTTTGAGTTACGCCTAGGGTAAGGCTTCTATTAACCAGAAAGCCCTGAGTTCCAAGAACACAGCAGCTGCGAAGGACTAGCCAAGAAGAGCGCAAAAGTACCACAACATGCCTGCCTCCACAGCTTTTTCCTTGGGGACATGCCTAATTCCTGGCTGATTTGCCTTTCTCGTCTTAGGGTTGAGGTTCGGCCTAGGGCTAGGATTTTTAAAATCAGGAAGCCCTGAGTTCCAGGCACACTGGAGCTGTGAAAGGCATCCAAAAGGGAGTGCAAAAGTGCCACAACATGGCTGCTTTCACGGCTTTTTCCTTGGCAAGAAGCCTAACACCAGGCTGATTTACCTTCCCAGGGTTACTCTTAGGCTTAGGCCTAGGGCTAGGATTTTTAAAACTAGGAAGCCCTTAGCTCCAGGCACACTGCAGCTGTTCAAGGCATCCCAAGGGGAGTACAAAAGTGCAACAACATGGCAGCTTTCACAGCTTTTTCCTTGGCACCATCCCTATACCTAGGCTGATTTATCTGCCTAGGGTTAGGGTTAGGGTTCAGCCTAGGGCTTGGATTTTTTTAACCAGGAAGCCCTGAGTTCCAGGCTTACTTCATCTGCCAAAGGCATCCCAAAGGGAGTGCAGAAGTGCCACAACATGGCTGCTTTCACGGCTTTTCCCTTAGGAAGAACCCTAATACCCGGCTGATTTACCTTCCTAGGGTTACTGTTAGGCTTAGGCCTAGGACTTTTGAAACCAGGAAGCCCTGGGCTCCAGGCACACTGCAGCTGCGAAAGGCATCCCAAGGGGAGCGCAAAAGTGACGCAACTTGGCTGCCACCACTGATATTTCCATGAGACCATCCCGAACCATAGGCTGATTTTCCTTCCTAGGGTTAAGGTTTGAGTTACGCCTAGGGTAAGGGTTCTATTAACCAGAAAGCCCTGAGTTCCAAGAACACAGCAGCTGCGAAGGACTAGCCAAGAAGAGCGCAAAAGTACCACAACATGCCTGCCTCCACAGCTTTTTCCTTGGGGACATGCCTAATTCCTGGCAGATTTGCCTTTCTCGTCTTAGGGTTGGGGTTCGGCCTAGGGCTAGGATTTTTAAAATCAGGAAGCCCTGAGTTCCAGGCACACTGGAGCTGTGAAAGGCATCCAAAAGGGAGTGCAAAAGTGCCACAACATGGCTGCTTTCACGGCTTTTTCCTTGGCAAGAAGCCTAACAGCAGGCTGATTTACCTTCCCAGGGTTACTGTTAGGCTTAGGCCTAGGGCTAGGATTTTTAAAACTAGGAAGCCCTTAGCTCCAGGCACACTGCAGCTGTTCAAGGCATCCCAAGGGGAGTACAAAAGTGCAACAACATGGCAGCTTTCACAGCTTTTTCCTTGGCACCATCCCTATACCTAGGCTGATTTATCTGCCTAGGGTTAGGGTTAGGGTTCAGCCTAGGGCTTGGATTTCTTTAACCAGGAAGCCCTGAGTTCCAGGCTTACTTCATCTGCCAAAGGCATCCCAAAGGGAGTGCAGAAGTGCCACAACATGGCTGCTTTCACGGCTTTTCCCTTAGGAAGAACCCTAATACCCGGCTGATTTACCTTCCTAGGGTTACTGTTAGGCTTAGGCCTAGGACTTTTAAAACCAGGAAGCCCTGGGCTCCAGGCACACTGCAGCTGCGAAAGGCATCCCAAGGGGAGCGCAAAAGTGACGCAACTTGGCTGCCACCACTGATATTTCCATGAGACCATCCCGAACCATAGGCTGATTTTCCTTCCTAGGCTTAAGGTTTGAGTTACGCCTAGGGTAAGGGTTCTATTAACCAGAAAGCCCTGAGTTCCAAGAACACAGCAGCTGCGAAGGACTAGCCAAGAAGAGCGCAAAAGTACCACAACATGCCTGCCTCCACAGCTTTTTCCTTGGGGACATGCCTAATTCCTGGCTGATTTGCCTTTCTCGTCTTAGGGGTGAGGTTCGGCCTAGGGCTAGGATTTTTAAAATCAGGAAGCCCTGAGTTCCAGGCACACTGGAGCTGTGAAAGGCATCCAAAAGGGAGTGCAAAAGTGCCACAACATGGCTGCTTTCACGGCTTTTTCCTTGGCAAGAAGCCTAACAGCAGGCTGATTTACCTTCCCAGGGTTACTGTTAGGCTTAGGCCTAGGGCTAGGATTTTTAAAACTAGGAAGCCCTTAGCTCCAGGCACACTGCAGCTGTTCAAGGCATCCCAAGGGGAGTACAAAAGTGCAACAACATGGCAGCTTTCACAGCTTTTTCCTTGGCACCATCCCTATACCTAGGCTGATTTATCTGCCTAGGGTTAGGGTTAGGGTTCAGCCTAGGGCTTGGATTTCTTTAACCAGGAAGCCCTGAGTTCCAGGCTTACTTCATCTGCCAAAGGCATCCCAAAGGGAGTGCAGAAGTGCCACAACATGGCTGCTTTCACGGCTTTTCCCTTAGGAAGAACCCTAATACCCGGCTGATTTACCTTCCTAGGGTTACTGTTAGGCTTAGGCCTAGGACTTTTAAAACCAGGAAGCCCTGGGCTCCAGGCACACTGCAGCTGCGAAAGGCATCCCAAGGGGAGCGCAAAAGTGACGCAACTTGGCTGCCACCACTGATAGTTCCATGAGACCATCCCGAACCATAGGCTGATTTTCCTTCCTAGGCTTAAGGTTTGAGTTACGCCTAGGGTAAGGGTTCTATTAACCAGAAAGCCCTGAGTTCCAAGAACACAGCAGCTGCGAAGGACTACCCAAGAAGAGCGCAAAAGTACCACAACATGCCTGCCTCCACAGCTTTTTCCTTGGGGACATGCCTAATTCCTGGCTGATTTGCCTTTCTCGTCTTAGGGTTGAGGTTCGGCCTAGGGCTAGGATTTTTAAAATCAGGAAGCCCTGAGTTCCAGGCACACTGGAGCTGTGAAAGGCATCCAAAAGGGAGTGCAAAAGTGCCACAACATGGCTGCTTTCACGGCTTTTTCCTTGGCAAGAAGCCTAACAGCAGGCTGATTTACCTTCCCAGGGTTACTGTTAGGCTTAGGCCTAGGGCTAGGATTTTTAAAACTAGGAAGCCCTTAGCTCCAGGCACACTGCAGCTGTTCAAGGCATCCCAAGGGGAGTACAAAAGTGCAACAACATGGCAGCTTTCACAGCTTTTTCCTTGGCACCATCCCTATACCTAGGCTGATTTATCTGCCTAGGGTTAGGGTTAGGGTTCAGCCTAGGGCTTGGATTTCTTTAACCAGGAAGCCCTGAGTTCCAGGCTTACTTCATCTGCCAAAGGCATCCCAAAGGGAGTGCAGAAGTGCCACAACATGGCTGCTTTCACGGCTTTTCCCTTAGGAAGAACCCTAATACCCGGCTGATTTACCTTCCTAGGGTTACTGTTAGGCTTAGGCCTAGGACTTTTGAAACCAGGAAGCCCTGGGCTCCAGGCACACTGCAGCTGCGAAAGGCATCCCAAGGGGAGCGCAAAAGTGACGCAACTTGGCTGCCACCACTGATATTTCCATGAGACCATCCCGAACCATAGGCTGATTTTCCTTCCTAGGCTTAAGGTTTGAGTTACGCCTAGGGTAAGGGTTCTATTAACCAGAAAGCCCTGAGTTCCAAGAACACAGCAGCTGCGAAGGACTAGCCAAGAAGAGCGCAAAAGTACCACAACATGCCTGCCTCCACAGCTTTTTCCTTAGGGACATGCCTAATTCCTGGCAGATTTGCCTTTCTCGTCTTAGGGTTGGGGTTCGGCCTAGGGCTAGGATTTTTAAAATCAGGAAGCCCTGAGTTCCAGGCACACTGGAGCTGTGAAAGGCATCCAAAAGGGAGTGCAAAAGTGCCACAACATGGCTGCTTCCACGGCTTTTTCCTTGGCAAGAAGCCTAACAGCAGGCTGATTTACCTTCCCAGGGTTACTGTTAGGCTTAGGCCTAGGGCTAGGATTTTTAAAACTAGGAAGCCCTTAGCTCCAGGCACACTGCAGCTGTTCAAGGCATCCCAAGGGGAGTACAAAAGTGCAACAACATGGCAGCTTTCACAGCTTTTTCCTTGGCACCATCCCTATACCTAGGCTGATTTATCTGCCTAGGGTTAGGGTTAGGGTTCAGCCTAGGGCTTGGATTTCTTTAAACAGGAAGCCCTGAGTTCCAGGCTTACTTCATCTGCCAAAGGCATCCCAAAGGGAATGCAGAAGTGCCACAACATGGCTGCTTTCACGGCTTTTCCCTTAGGAAGAACCCTAATACCCGGCTGATTTACCTTCCTAGGGTTACTGTTAGGCTTAGGCCTAGGACTTTTAAAACCAGGAAGCCCTGGGCTCCAGGCACACTGCAGCTGCGAAAGGCATCCCAAGGGGAGCGCAAAAGTGACGCAACTTGGCTGCCACCACTGATATTTCCATGAGACCATCCCGAACCATAGGCTGATTTTCCTTCCTAGGCTTAAGGTTTGAGTTACGCCTAGGGTAAGGGTTCTATTAACCAGAAAGCCCTGAGTTCCAAGAACACAGCAGCTGCGAAGGACTACCCAAGAAGAGCGCAAAAGTACCACAACATGCCTGCCTCCACAGCTTTTTCCTTGGGGACATGCCTAATTCCTGGCTGATTTGCCTTTCTCGTCTTAGGGGTGAGGTTCGGCCTAGGGCTAGGATTTTTAAAATCAGGAAGCCCTGAGTTCCAGGCACACTGGAGCTGTGAAAGGCATCCAAAAGGGAGTGCAAAAGTGCCACAACATGGCTGCTTTCACGGCTTTTTCCTTGGCAAGAAGCCTAACAGCAGGCTGATTTACCTTCCCAGGGTTACTGTTAGGCTTAGGCCTAGGGCTAGGATTTTTAAAACTAGGAAGCCCTTAGCTCCAGGCACACTGCAGCTGTTCAAGGCATCCCAAGGGGAGTACAAAAGTGCAACAACATGGCAGCTTTCACAGCTTTTTCCTTGGCACCATCCCTATACCTAGGCTGATTTATCTGCCTAGGGTTAGGGTTAGGGTTCAGCCTAGGGCTTGGATTTCTTTAACCAGGAAGCCCTGAGTTCCAGGCTTACTTCATCTGCCAAAGGCATCCCAAAGGGAGTGCAGAAGTGCCACAACATGGCTGCTTTCACGGCTTTTCCCTTAGGAAGAACCCTAATACCCGGCTGATTTACCTTCCTAGGGTTACTGTTAGGCTTAGGCCTAGGACTTTTAAAACCAGGAAGCCCTGGGCTCCAGGCACACTGCAGCTGCGAAAGGCATCCCAAGGGGAGCGCAAAAGTGACGCAACTTGGCTGCCACCACTGATAGTTCCATGAGACCATCCCGAACCATAGGCTGATTTTCCTTCCTAGGCTTAAGGTTTGAGTTACGCCTAGGGTAAGGCTTCTATTAACCAGAAAGCCCTGAGTTCCAAGAACACAGCAGCTGCGAAGGACTAGCCAAGAAGAGCGCAAAAGTACCACAACATGCCTGCCTCCACAGCTTTTTCCTTGGGGACATGCCTAATTCCTGGCTGATTTGCCTTTCTCGTCTTAGGGTTGAGGTTCGGCCTAGGGCTAGGATTTTTAAAATCAGGAAGCCCTGAGTTCCAGGCACACTGGAGCTGTGAAAGGCATCCAAAAGGGAGTGCAGAAGTGCCACAACATGGCTGCTTTCACGGCTTTTTCCTTGGCAAGAAGCCTAACACCAGGCTGATTTACCTTCCCAGGGTTACTCTTAGGCTTAGGCCTAGGGCTAGGATTTTTAAAACTAGGAAGCCCTTAGCTCCAGGCACACTGCAGCTGTTCAAGGCATCCCAAGGGGAGTACAAAAGTGCAACAACATGGCAGCTTTCACAGCTTTTTCCTTGGCACCATCCCTATACCTAGGCTGATTTATCTGCCTAGGGTTAGGGTTAGGGTTCAGCCTAGGGCTTGGATTTCTTTAACCAGGAAGCCCTGAGTTCCAGGCTTACTTCATCTGCCAAAGGCATCCCAAAGGGAGTGCAGAAGTGCCACAACATGGCTGCTTTCACGGCTTTTCCCTTAGGAAGAACCCTAATACCCGGCTGATTTACCTTCCTAGGGTTACTGTTAGGCTTAGGCCTAGGACTTTTGAAACCAGGAAGCCCTGGGCTCCAGGCACACTGCAGCTGCGAAAGGCATCCCAAGGGGAGCGCAAAAGTGACGCAACTTGGCTGCCACCACTGATATTTCCATGAGACCATCCCGAACCATAGGCTGATTTTCCTTCCTAGGGTTAAGGTTTGAGTTACGCCTAGGGTAAGGGTTCTATTAACCAGAAAGCCCTGAGTTCCAAGAACACAGCAGCTGCGAAGGACTAGCCAAGAAGAGCGCAAAAGTACCACAACATGCCTGCCTCCACAGCTTTTTCCTTGGGGACATGCCTAATTCCTGGCAGATTTGCCTTTCTCGTCTTAGGGTTGGGGTTCGGCCTAGGGCTAGGATTTTTAAAATCAGGAAGCCCTGAGTTCCAGGCACACTGGAGCTGTGAAAGGCATCCAAAAGGGAGTGCAAAAGTGCCACAACATGGCTGCTTTCACGGCTTTTTCCTTGGCAAGAAGCCTAACAGCAGGCTGATTTACCTTCCCAGGGTTACTGTTAGGCTTAGGCCTAGGGCTAGGATTTTTAAAACTAGGAAGCCCTTAGCTCCAGGCACACTGCAGCTGTTCAAGGCATCCCAAGGGGAGTACAAAAGTGCAACAACATGGCAGCTTTCACAGCTTTTTCCTTGGCACCATCCCTATACCTAGGCTGATTTATCTGCCTAGGGTTAGGGTTAGGGTTCAGCCTAGGGCTTGGATTTCTTTAAACAGGAAGCCCTGAGTTCCAGGCTTACTTCATCTGCCAAAGGCATCCCAAAGGGAATGCAGAAGTGCCACAACATGGCTGCTTTCACGGCTTTTCCCTTAGGAAGAACCCTAATACCCGGCTGATTTACCTTCCTAGGGTTACTGTTAGGCTTAGGCCTAGGACTTTTAAAACCAGGAAGCCCTGGGCTCCAGGCACACTGCAGCTGCGAAAGGCATCCCAAGGGGAGCGCAAAAGTGACGCAACTTGGCTGCCACCACTGATATTTCCATGAGACCATCCCGAACCATAGGCTGATTTTCCTTCCTAGGCTTAAGGTTTGAGTTACGCCTAGGGTAAGGGTTCTATTAACCAGAAAGCCCTGAGTTCCAAGAACACAGCAGCTGCGAAGGACTAGCCAAGAAGAGCGCAAAAGTACCACAACATGCCTGCCTCCACAGCTTTTTCCTTAGGGACATGCCTAATTCCTGGCAGATTTGCCTTTCTCGTCTTAGGGTTGGGGTTCGGCCTAGGGCTAGGATTTTTAAAATCAGGAAGCCCTGAGTTCCAGGCACACTGGAGCTGTGAAAGGCATCCAAAAGGGAGTGCAAAAGTGCCACAACATGGCTGCTTCCACGGCTTTTTCCTTGGCAAGAAGCCTAACAGCAGGCTGATTTACCTTCCCAGGGTTACTGTTAGGCTTAGGCCTAGGGCTAGGATTTTTAAAACTAGGAAGCCCTTAGCTCCAGGCACACTGCAGCTGTTCAAGGCATCCCAAGGGGAGTACAAAAGTGCAACAACATGGCAGCTTTCACAGCTTTTTCCTTGGCACCATCCCTATACCTAGGCTGATTTATCTGCCTAGGGTTAGGGTTAGGGTTCAGCCTAGGGCTTGGATTTCTTTAAACAGGAAGCCCTGAGTTCCAGGCTTACTTCATCTGCCAAAGGCATCCCAAAGGGAATGCAGAAGTGCCACAACATGGCTGCTTTCACGGCTTTTCCCTTAGGAAGAACCCTAATACCCGGCTGATTTACCTTCCTAGGGTTACTGTTAGGCTTAGGCCTAGGACTTTTAAAACCAGGAAGCCCTGGGCTCCAGGCACACTGCAGCTGCGAAAGGCATCCCAAGGGGAGCGCAAAAGTGACGCAACTTGGCTGCCACCACTGATATTTCCATGAGACCATCCCGAACCATAGGCTGATTTTCCTTCCTAGGCTTAAGGTTTGAGTTACGCCTAGGGTAAGGGTTCTATTAACCAGAAAGCCCTGAGTTCCAAGAACACAGCAGCTGCGAAGGACTACCCAAGAAGAGCGCAAAAGTACCACAACATGCCTGCCTCCACAGCTTTTTCCTTGGGGACATGCCTAATTCCTGGCTGATTTGCCTTTCTCGTCTTAGGGGTGAGGTTCGGCCTAGGGCTAGGATTTTTAAAATCAGGAAGCCCTGAGTTCCAGGCACACTGGAGCTGTGAAAGGCATCCAAAAGGGAGTGCAAAAGTGCCACAACATGGCTGCTTTCACGGCTTTTTCCTTGGCAAGAAGCCTAACAGCAGGCTGATTTACCTTCCCAGGGTTACTGTTAGGCTTAGGCCTAGGGCTAGGATTTTTAAAACTAGGAAGCCCTTAGCTCCAGGCACACTGCAGCTGTTCAAGGCATCCCAAGGGGAGTACAAAAGTGCAACAACATGGCAGCTTTCACAGCTTTTTCCTTGGCACCATCCCTATACCTAGGCTGATTTATCTGCCTAGGGTTAGGGTTAGGGTTCAGCCTAGGGCTTGGATTTCTTTAAACAGGAAGCCCTGAGTTCCAGGCTTACTTCATCTGCCAAAGGCATCCCAAAGGGAGTGCAGAAGTGCCACAACATGGCTGCTTTCACGGCTTTTCCCTTAGGAAGAACCCTAATACCCGGCTGATTTACCTTCCTAGGGTTACTGTTAGGCTTAGGCCTAGGACTTTTGAAACCAGGAAGCCCTGGGCTCCAGGCACACTGCAGCTGCGAAAGGCATCCCAAGGGGAGCGCAAAAGTGACGCAACTTGGCTGCCACCACTGATATTTCCATGAGACCATCCCGAACCATAGGCTGATTTTCCTTCCTAGGCTTAAGGTTTGAGTTACGCCTAGGGTAAGGCTTCTATTAACCAGAAAGCCCTGAGTTCCAAGAACACAGCAGCTGCGAAGGACTAGCCAAGAAGAGCGCAAAAGTACCACAACATGCCTGCCTCCACAGCTTTTTCCTTGGGGACATGCCTAATTCCTGGCAGATTTGCCTTTCTCGTCTTAGGGTTGGGGTTCGGCCTAGGGCTAGGATTTTTAAAATCAGGAAGCCCTGAGTTCCAGGCACACTGGAGCTGTGAAAGGCATCCAAAAGGGAGTGCAAAAGTGCCACAACATGGCTGCTTTCACGGCTTTTTCCTTGGCAAGAAGCCTAACAGCAGGCTGATTTACCTTCCCAGGGTTACTGTTAGGCTTAGGCCTAGGGCTAGGATTTTTAAAACTAGGAAGCCCTTAGCTCCAGGCACACTGCAGCTGTTCAAGGCATCCCAAGGGGAGTACAAAAGTGCAACAACATGGCAGCTTTCACAGCTTTTTCCTTGGCACCATCCCTATACCTAGGCTGATTTATCTGCCTAGGGTTAGGGTTAGGGTTCAGCCTAGGGCTTGGATTTCTTTAAACAGGAAGCCCTGAGTTCCAGGCTTACTTCATCTGCCAAAGGCATCCCAAAGGGAATGCAGAAGTGCCACAACATGGCTGCTTTCACGGCTTTTCCCTTAGGAAGAACCCTAATACCCGGCTGATTTACCTTCCTAGGGTTACTGTTAGGCTTAGGCCTAGGACTTTTAAAACCAGGAAGCCCTGGGCTCCAGGCACACTGCAGCTGCGAAAGGCATCCCAAGGGGAGCGCAAAAGTGACGCAACTTGGCTGCCACCACTGATATTTCCATGAGACCATCCCGAACCATAGGCTGATTTTCCTTCCTAGGCTTAAGGTTTGAGTTACGCCTAGGGTAAGGGTTCTATTAACCAGAAAGCCCTGAGTTCCAAGAACACAGCAGCTGCGAAGGACTACCCAAGAAGAGCGCAAAAGTACCACAACATGCCTGCCTCCACAGCTTTTTCCTTGGGGACATGCCTAATTCCTGGCTGATTTGCCTTTCTCGTCTTAGGGGTGAGGTTCGGCCTAGGGCTAGGATTTTTAAAATCAGGAAGCCCTGAGTTCCAGGCACACTGGAGCTGTGAAAGGCATCCAAAAGGGAGTGCAAAAGTGCCACAACATGGCTGCTTTCACGGCTTTTTCCTTGGCAAGAAGCCTAACAGCAGGCTGATTTACCTTCCCAGGGTTACTGTTAGGCTTAGGCCTAGGGCTAGGATTTTTAAAACTAGGAAGCCCTTAGCTCCAGGCACACTGCAGCTGTTCAAGGCATCCCAAGGGGAGTACAAAAGTGCAACAACATGGCAGCTTTCACAGCTTTTTCCTTGGCACCATCCCTATACCTAGGCTGATTTATCTGCCTAGGGTTAGGGTTAGGGTTCAGCCTAGGGCTTGGATTTCTTTAACCAGGAAGCCCTGAGTTCCAGGCTTACTTCATCTGCCAAAGGCATCCCAAAGGGAGTGCAGAAGTGCCACAACATGGCTGCTTTCACGGCTTTTCCCTTAGGAAGAACCCTAATACCCGGCTGATTTACCTTCCTAGGGTTACTGTTAGGCTTAGGCCTAGGACTTTTAAAACCAGGAAGCCCTGGGCTCCAGGCACACTGCAGCTGCGAAAGGCATCCCAAGGGGAGCGCAAAAGTGACGCAACTTGGCTGCCACCACTGATAGTTCCATGAGACCATCCCGAACCATAGGCTGATTTTCCTTCCTAGGCTTAAGGTTTGAGTTACGCCTAGGGTAAGGCTTCTATTAACCAGAAAGCCCTGAGTTCCAAGAACACAGCAGCTGCGAAGGACTAGCCAAGAAGAGCGCAAAAGTACCACAACATGCCTGCCTCCACAGCTTTTTCCTTGGGGACATGCCTAATTCCTGGCTGATTTGCCTTTCTCGTCTTAGGGTTGAGGTTCGGCCTAGGGCTAGGATTTTTAAAATCAGGAAGCCCTGAGTTCCAGGCACACTGGAGCTGTGAAAGGCATCCAAAAGGGAGTGCAAAAGTGCCACAACATGGCTGCTTTCACGGCTTTTTCCTTGGCAAGAAGCCTAACACCAGGCTGATTTACCTTCCCAGGGTTACTCTTAGGCTTAGGCCTAGGGCTAGGATTTTTAAAACTAGGAAGCCCTTAGCTCCAGGCACACTGCAGCTGTTCAAGGCATCCCAAGGGGAGTACAAAAGTGCAACAACATGGCAGCTTTCACAGCTTTTTCCTTGGCACCATCCCTATACCTAGGCTGATTTATCTGCCTAGGGTTAGGGTTAGGGTTCAGCCTAGGGCTTGGATTTCTTTAACCAGGAAGCCCTGAGTTCCAGGCTTACTTCATCTGCCAAAGGCATCCCAAAGGGAGTGCAGAAGTGCCACAACATGGCTGCTTTCACGGCTTTTCCCTTAGGAAGAACCCTAATACCCGGCTGATTTACCTTCCTAGGGTTACTGTTAGGCTTAGGCCTAGGACTTTTGAAACCAGGAAGCCCTGGGCTCCAGGCACACTGCAGCTGCGAAAGGCATCCCAAGGGGAGCGCAAAAGTGACGCAACTTGGCTGCCACCACTGATATTTCCATGAGACCATCCCGAACCATAGGCTGATTTTCCTTCCTAGGGTTAAGGTTTGAGTTACGCCTAGGGTAAGGGTTCTATTAACCAGAAAGCCCTGAGTTCCAAGAACACAGCAGCTGCGAAGGACTAGCCAAGAAGAGCGCAAAAGTAGCACAACATGCCTGCCTCCACAGCTTTTTCCTTGGGGACATGCCTAATTCCTGGCAGATTTGCCTTTCTCGTCTTAGGGTTGGGGTTCGGCCTAGGGCTAGGATTTTTAAAATCAGGAAGCCCTGAGTTCCAGGCACACTGGAGCTGTGAAAGGCATCCAAAAGGGAGTGCAAAAGTGCCACAACATGGCTGCTTTCACGGCTTTTTCCTTGGCAAGAAGCCTAACAGCAGGCTGATTTACCTTCCCAGGGTTACTGTTAGGCTTAGGCCTAGGGCTAGGATTTTTAAAACTAGGAAGCCCTTAGCTCCAGGCACACTGCAGCTGTTCAAGGCATCCCAAGGGGAGTACAAAAGTGCAACAACATGGCAGCTTTCACAGCTTTTTCCTTGGCACCATCCCTATACCTAGGCTGATTTATCTGCCTAGGGTTAGGGTTAGGGTTCAGCCTAGGGCTTGGATTTTTTTAACCAGGAAGCCCTGAGTTCCAGGCTTACTTCATCTGCCAAAGGCATCCCAAAGGGAATGCAGAAGTGCCACAACATGGCTGCTTTCACGGCTTTTCCCTTAGGAAGAACCCTAATACCCGGCTGATTTACCTTCCTAGGGTTACTGTTAGGCTTAGGCCTAGGACTTTTGAAAGCAGGAAGCCCTGGGCTCCAGGCACACTGCAGCTGCGAAAGGCATCCCAAGGGGAGCGCAAAAGTGACGCAACTTGGCTGCCACCACTGATATTTCCATGAGACCATCCCGAACCATAGGCTGATTTTCCTTCCTAGGCTTAAGGTTTGAGTTACGCCTAGGGTAAGGGTTCTATTAACCAGAAAGCCCTGAGTTCCAAGAACACAGCAGCTGCGAAGGACTAGCCAAGAAGAGCGCAAAAGTACCACAACATGCCTGCCTCCACAGCTTTTTCCTTGGGGACATGCCTAATTCCTGGCTGATTTGCCTTTCTCGTCTTAGGGGTGAGGTTCGGCCTAGGGCTAGGATTTTTAAAATCAGGAAGCCCTGAGTTCCAGGCACACTGGAGCTGTGAAAGGCATCCAAAAGGGAGTGCAAAAGTGCCACAACATGGCTGCTTTCACAGCTTTTTCCTAGGCAAGAAGCCTAACACCAGGCTGATTTACCTTCCCAGGGTTACTCTTAGGCTTAGGCCTAGGGCTAGGATTTTTAAAACTAGGAAGCCCTTAGCTCCAGGCACACTGCAGCTGTTCAAGGCATCCCAAGGGGAGTACAAAAGTGCAACAACATGGCAGCTTTCACAGCTTTTTCCTTGGCACCATCCCTATACCTAGGCTGATTTATCTGCCTAGGGTTAGGGTTAGGGTTCAGCCTAGGGCTTGGATTTCTTTAACCAGGAAGCCCTGAGTTCCAGGCTTACTTCACCTGCCAAAGGCATCCCAAAGGGAGTGCAGAAGTGCCACAACATGGCTGCTTTCACGGCTTTTCCCTTAGGAAGAACCCTAATACCCGGCTGATTTACCTTCCTAGGGTTACTGTTAGGCTTAGGCCTAGGACTTTTAAAACCAGGAAGCCCTGGGCTCCAGGCACACTGCAGCTGCGAAAGGCATCCCAAGGGGAGCGCAAAAGTGACGCAACTTGGCTGCCACCACTGATATTTCCATGAGACCATCCCGAACCATAGGCTGATTTTCCTTCCTAGGGTTAAGGTTTGAGTTACGCCTAGGGTAAGGGTTCTATTAACCAGAAAGCCCTGAGTTCCAAGAACACAGCAGCTGCGAAGGACTACCCAAGAAGAGCGCAAAAGTAGCACAACATGCCTGCCTCCACAGCTTTTTCCTTGGGGACATGCCTAATTCCTGGCTGATTTGCCTTTCTCGTCTTAGGGTTGAGGTTCGGCCTAGGGCTAGGATTTTTAAAATCAGGAAGCCCTGAGTTCCAGGCACACTGGAGCTGTGAAAGGCATCCAAAAGGGAGTGCAAAAGTGCCACAACATGGCTGCTTTCACGGCTTTTTCCTTGGCAAGAAGCCTAACACCAGGCTGATTTACCTTCCCAGGGTTACTGTTAGGCTTAGGCCTAGGGCTAGGATTTTTAAAACTAGGAAGCCCTTAGCTCCAGGCACACTGCAGCTGTTCAAGGCATCCCAAGGGGAGTACAAAAGTGCAACAACATGGCAGCTTTCACAGCTTTTTCCTTGGCACCATCCCTATACCTAGGCTGATTTATCTGCCTAGGGTTAGGGTTAGGGTTCAGCCTAGGGCTTGGATTTCTTTAACCAGGAAGCCCTGAGTTCCAGGCTTACTTCATCTGCCAAAGGCATCCCAAAGGGAGTGCAGAAGTGCCACAACATGGCTGCTTTCACGGCTTTTCCCTTAGGAAGAACCCTAATACCCGGCTGATTTACCTTCCTAGGGTTACTGTTAGGCTTAGGCCTAGGACTTTTGAAACCAGGAAGCCCTGGGCTCCAGGCACACTGCAGCTGCGAAAGGCATCCCAAGGGGATCGCAAAAGTGACGCAACTTGGCTGCCACCACTGATATTTCCATGAGACCATCCCGAACCATAGGCTGATTTTCCTTCCTAGGGTTAAGGTTTGAGTTACGCCTAGGGTAAGGGTTCTATTAACCAGAAAGCCCTGAGTTCCAAGAACACAGCAGCTGCGAAGGACTAGCCAAGAAGAGCGCAAAAGTACCACAACATGCCTGCCTCCACAGCTTTTTCCTTGGGGACATGCCTAATTCCTGGCTGATTTTCCTTTCTCGTCTTAGGGTTGGGGTTCGGCCTAGGGCTAGGATTTTTAAAATCAGGAAGCCCTGAGTTCTAGGCACACTGGAGCTGTGAAAGGCATCCAAAAGGGAGTGCAAAAGTGCCACAACATGGCTGCTTTCACGGCTTTTTCCTTGCCAAGAAGCCTAACAGCAGGCTGATTTACCTTCCCAGGGTTTCTGTTAGGCTTAGGCCTAGGGCTAGGATTTTTAAAACTAGGAAGCCCTTAGCTCCAGGCACACTGCAGCTGTTCAAGGCATCCCAAGGGGAGTACAAAAGTGCAACAACATGGCAGCTTTCACAGCTTTTTCCTTGGCACCATCCGTATACCTAAGCTGATTTATCTGCCTAGGGTTAGGGTTAGGGTTCAGCCTAGGGCTTGGATTTCTTTAACCAGGAAGCCCTGAGTTCCAGGCTTACTTCATCTGCCAAAGGCATCCCAAAGGGAGTGCAGAAGTGCCGCAACATGGCTGCTTTCACGGCTTTTCCCTTAGGAAGAACCCTAATACCCGGCTGATTTACCTTCCTAGGGTTACTGTTAGGCTTAGGCCTAGGACTTTTAAAACCAGGAAGCCCTGGGCTCCAGGCACACTGCAGCTGCGAAAGGCATCCCAAGGGGAGCGCAAAAGTGACGCAACTTGGCTGCCACCACTGATATTTCCATGAGAGCATCCCGAACCATAGGCTGATTTTCCTTCCTAGGGTTAAGGTTTGAGTTACGCCAAGGGTAAGGGCTCTATTAACCAGATAGCCCTGAGTTCCAAGAACACAGCAGCTGCGAAGGACTACCCAAGAAGAGCGCAAAAGTACCACAACATGCCTGCCTCCACAGCTTTTTCCTTGGGGACATGCCTAATTCCTGGCTGATTTGCCTTTCTCGTCTTAGGGTTGCGGTTCGGCCTAGGGCTAGGATTTTTAAAATCAGGAAGCCCTGAGTTCCAGGCACACTGGAGCTGTGAAAGGCATCCAAAAGGGAGTGCAAAAGTGCCACAACATGGCTGCTTTCACGGCGTTTTCCTTGGCAAGACGCCTAACACCAGGCTGATTTACATTCCCAGGGTTACTGTTAGGCTTAGGCCTAGGGCTAGGATTTTTAAAACTAGGAAGCCCTTAGCTCCAGGCACACTGCAGCTGTTCAAGGCATCCCAAGGGGAGTACAAAAGTGCAACAACATGGCAGCTTTCACAGCTTTTTCCTTGGCACCATCCCTATACCTAGGCTGATTTATCTGCCTAGGGTTAGGGTTAGGGTTCAGCCTAGGGCTTGGATTTCTTTAACCAGGAAGCCCTGAGTTCCAGGCTTACTTCATCTGCCAAAGGCATCCCAAAGGGAGTGCAGAAGTGCCACAACATGGCTGCTTTCACGGCTTTTCCCTTAGGAAGAACCCTAATACCCGGCTGATTTACCTTCCTAGGGTTACTGTTAGGCTTAGGCCTAGGACTTTTGAAACCAGGAAGCCCTGGGCTCCAGGCACACTGCAGCTGCGAAAGGCATCCCAAGGGGAGCGCAAAAGTGACGCAACTTGGCTGCCACCACTGATATTTCCATGAGACCATCCCGAACCATAGGCTGATTTTCCTTCCTAGGGTTAAGGTTTGAGTTACGCCTAGGGTAAGGGTTCTATTAACCAGAAAGCCCTGAGTTCCAAGAACACAGCAGCTGCGAAGGACTAGCCAAGAAGAGCGCAAAAGTACCACAACATGCCTGCCTCCACAGCTTTTTCCTTGGGGACATGCCTAATTCCTGGCAGATTTGCCTTTCTCGTCTTAGGGTTGGGGTTCGGCCTAGGGCTAGGATTTTTAAAATCAGGAAGCCCTGAGTTCCAGGCACACTGGAGCTGTGAAAGGCATCCAAAAGGGAGTGCAAAAGTGCCACAACATGGCTGCTTTCACGGCTTTTTCCTTGGCAAGAAGCCTAACAGCAGGCTGATTTACCTTCCCAGGGTTACTGTTAGGCTTAGGCCTAGGGCTAGGATTTTTAAAACTAGGAAGCCCTTAGCTCCAGGCACACTGCAGCTGTTCAAGGCATCCCAAGGGGAGTACAAAAGTGCAACAACATGGCAGCTTTCACAGCTTTTTCCTTGGCACCATCCCTATACCTAGGCTGATTTATCTGCCTAGGGTTAGGGTTAGGGTTCAGCCTAGGGCTTGGATTTCTTTAAACAGGAAGCCCTGAGTTCCAGGCTTACTTCATCTGCCAAAGGCATCCCAAAGGGAATGCAGAAGTGCCACAACATGGCTGCTTTCACGGCTTTTCCCTTAGGAAGAACCCTAATACCCGGCTGATTTACCTTCCTAGGGTTACTGTTAGGCTTAGGCCTAGGACTTTTGAAAGCAGGAAGCCCTGGGCTCCAGGCACACTGCAGCTGCGAAAGGCATCCCAAGGGGAGCGCAAAAGTGACGCAACTTGGCTGCCACCACTGATATTTCCATGAGACCATCCCGAACCATAGGCTGATTTTCCTTCCTAGGCTTAAGGTTTGAGTTACGCCTAGGGTAAGGGTTCTATTAACCAGAAAGCCCTGAGTTCCAAGAACACAGCAGCTGCGAAGGACTAGCCAAGAAGAGCGCAAAAGTACCACAACATGCCTGCCTCCACAGCTTTTTCCTTGGGGACATGCCTAATTCCTGGCTGATTTGCCTTTCTCGTCTTAGGGGTGAGGTTCGGCCTAGGGCTAGGATTTTTAAAATCAGGAAGCCCTGAGTTCCAGGCACACTGGAGCTGTGAAAGGCATCCAAAAGGGAGTGCAAAAGTGCCACAACATGGCTGCTTTCACGGCTTTTTCCTTGGCAAGAAGCCTAACAGCAGGCTGATTTACCTTCCCAGGGTTACTGTTAGGCTTAGGCCTAGGGCTAGGATTTTTAAAACTAGGAAGCCCTTAGCTCCAGGCACACTGCAGCTGTTCAAGGCATCCCAAGGGGAGTACAAAAGTGCAACAACATGGCAGCTTTCACAGCTTTTTCCTTGGCACCATCCCTATACCTAGGCTGATTTATCTGCCTAGGGTTAGGGTTAGGGTTCAGCCTAGGGCTTGGATTTCTTTAACCAGGAAGCCCTGAGTTCCAGGCTTACTTCATCTGCCAAAGGCATCCCAAAGGGAGTGCAGAAGTGCCACAACATGGCTGCTTTCACGGCTTTTCCCTTAGGAAGAACCCTAATACCCAGCTGATTTACCTTCCTAGGGTTACTGTTAGGCTTAGGCCTAGGACTTTTAAAACCAGGAAGCCCTGGGCTCCAGGCACACTGCAGCTGCGAAAGGCATCCCAAGGGGAGCGCAAAAGTGACGCAACTTGGCTGCCACCACTGATAGTTCCATGAGACCATCCCGAACCATAGGCTGATTTTCCTTCCTAGGCTTAAGGTTTGAGTTACGCCTAGGGTAAGGGTTCTATTAACCAGAAAGCCCTGAGTTCCAAGAACACAGCAGCTGCGAAGGACTAGCCAAGAAGAGCGCAAAAGTACCACAACATGCCTGCCTCCACAGCTTTTTCCTTGGGGACATGCCTAATTCCTGGCTGATTTGCCTTTCTCGTCTTAGGGTTGAGGTTCGGCCTAGGGCTAGGATTTTTAAAATCAGGAAGCCCTGAGTTCCAGGCACACTGGAGCTGTGAAAGGCATCCAAAAGGGAGTGCAAAAGTGCCACAACATGGCTGCTTTCACGGCTTTTTCCTTGGCAAGAAGCCTAACAGCAGGCTGATTTACCTTCCCAGGGTTACTGTTAGGCTTAGGCCTAGGGCTAGGATTTTTAAAACTAGGAAGCCCTTAGCTCCAGGCACACTGCAGCTGTTCAAGGCATCCCAAGGGGAGTACAAAAGTGCAACAACATGGCAGCTTTCACAGCTTTTTCCTTGGCACCATCCCTATACCTAGGCTGATTTATCTGCCTAGGGTTAGGGTTAGGGTTCAGCCTAGGGCTTGGATTTCTTTAACCAGGAAGCCCTGAGTTCCAGGCTTACTTCATCTGCCAAAGGCATCCCAAAGGGAGTGCAGAAGTGCCACAACATGGCTGCTTTCACGGCTTTTCCCTTAGGAAGAACCCTAATACCCGGCTGATTTACCTTCCTAGGGTTACTGTTAGGCTTAGGCCTAGGACTTTTGAAACCAGGAAGCCCTGGGCTCCAGGCACACTGCAGCTGCGAAAGGCATCCCAAGGGGAGCGCAAAAGTGACGCAACTTGGCTGCCACCACTGATATTTCCATGAGACCATCCCGAACCATAGGCTGATTTTCCTTCCTAGGGTTAAGGTTTGAGTTACGCCTAGGGTAAGGGTTCTATTAACCAGAAAGCCCTGAGTTCCAAGAACACAGCAGCTGCGAAGGACTAGCCAAGAAGAGCGCAAAAGTAGCACAACATGCCTGCCTCCACAGCTTTTTCCTTGGGGACATGCCTAATTCCTGGCAGATTTGCCTTTCTCGTCTTAGGGTTGGGGTTCGGCCTAGGGCTAGGATTTTTAAAATCAGGAAGCCCTGAGTTCCAGGCACACTGGAGCTGTGAAAGGCATCCAAAAGGGAGTGCAAAAGTGCCACAACATGGCTGCTTTCACGGCTTTTTCCTTGGCAAGAAGCCTAACAGCAGGCTGATTTACCTTCCCAGGGTTACTGTTAGGCTTAGGCCTAGGGCTAGGATTTTTAAAACTAGGAAGCCCTTAGCTCCAGGCACACTGCAGCTGTTCAAGGCATCCCAAGGGGAGTACAAAAGTGCAACAACATGGCAGCTTTCACAGCTTTTTCCTTGGCACCATCCCTATACCTAGGCTGATTTATCTGCCTAGGGTTAGGGTTAGGGTTCAGCCTAGGGCTTGGATTTTTTTAACCAGGAAGCCCTGAGTTCCAGGCTTACTTCATCTGCCAAAGGCATCCCAAAGGGAATGCAGAAGTGCCACAACATGGCTGCTTTCACGGCTTTTCCCTTAGGAAGAACCCTAATACCCGGCTGATTTACCTTCCTAGGGTTACTGTTAGGCTTAGGCCTAGGACTTTTAAAACCAGGAAGCCCTGGGCTCCAGGCACACTGCAGCTGCGAAAGGCATCCCAAGGGGAGCGCAAAAGTGACGCAACTTGGCTGCCACCACTGATATTTCCATGAGACCATCCCGAACCATAGGCTGATTTTCCTTCCTAGGCTTAAGGTTTGAGTTACGCCTAGGGTAAGGGTTCTATTAACCAGAAAGCCCTGAGTTCCAAGAACACAGCAGCTGCGAAGGACTAGCCAAGAAGAGCGCAAAAGTACCACAACATGCCTGCCTCCACAGCTTTTTCCTTGGGGACATGCCTAATTCCTGGCTGATTTGCCTTTCTCGTCTTAGGGGTGAGGTTCGGCCTAGGGCTAGGATTTTTAAAATCAGGAAGCCCTGAGTTCCAGGCACACTGGAGCTGTGAAAGGCATCCAAAAGGGAGTGCAAAAGTGCCACAACATGGCTGCTTTCACAGCTTTTTCCTAGGCAAGAAGCCTAACACCAGGCTGATTTACCTTCCCAGGGTTACTCTTAGGCTTAGGCCTAGGGCTAGGATTTTTAAAACTAGGAAGCCCTTAGCTCCAGGCACACTGCAGCTGTTCAAGGCATCCCAAGGGGAGTACAAAAGTGCAACAACATGGCAGCTTTCACAGCTTTTTCCTTGGCACCATCCCTATACCTAGGCTGATTTATCTGCCTAGGGTTAGGGTTAGGGTTCAGCCTAGGGCTTGGATTTCTTTAACCAGGAAGCCCTGAGTTCCAGGCTTACTTCACCTGCCAAAGGCATCCCAAAGGGAGTGCAGAAGTGCCACAACATGGCTGCTTTCACGGCTTTTCCCTTAGGAAGAACCCTAATACCCGGCTGATTTACCTTCCTAGGGTTACTGTTAGGCTTAGGCCTAGGACTTTTAAAACCAGGAAGCCCTGGGCTCCAGGCACACTGCAGCTGCGAAAGGCATCCCAAGGGGAGCGCAAAAGTGACGCAACTTGGCTGCCACCACTGATATTTCCATGAGACCATCCCGAACCATAGGCTGATTTTCCTTCCTAGGGTTAAGGTTTGAGTTACGCCTAGGGTAAGGGTTCTATTAACCAGAAAGCCCTGAGTTCCAAGAACACAGCAGCTGCGAAGGACTACCCAAGAAGAGCGCAAAAGTAGCACAACATGCCTGCCTCCACAGCTTTTTCCTTGGGGACATGCCTAATTCCTGGCTGATTTGCCTTTCTCGTCTTAGGGTTGAGGTTCGGCCTAGGGCTAGGATTTTTAAAATCAGGAAGCCCTGAGTTCCAGGCACACTGGAGCTGTGAAAGGCATCCAAAAGGGAGTGCAAAAGTGCCACAACATGGCTGCTTTCACGGCTTTTTCCTTGGCAAGAAGCCTAACACCAGGCTGATTTACCTTCCCAGGGTTACTGTTAGGCTTAGGCCTAGGGCTAGGATTTTTAAAACTAGGAAGCCCTTAGCTCCAGGCACACTGCAGCTGTTCAAGGCATCCCAAGGGGAGTACAAAAGTGCAACAACATGGCAGCTTTCACAGCTTTTTCCTTGGCACCATCCCTATACCTAGGCTGATTTATCTGCCTAGGGTTAGGGTTAGGGTTCAGCCTAGGGCTTGGATTTCTTTAACCAGGAAGCCCTGAGTTCCAGGCTTACTTCATCTGCCAAAGGCATCCCAAAGGGAGTGCAGAAGTGCCACAACATGGCTGCTTTCACGGCTTTTCCCTTAGGAAGAACCCTAATACCCGGCTGATTTACCTTCCTAGGGTTACTGTTAGGCTTAGGCCTAGGACTTTTGAAACCAGGAAGCCCTGGGCTCCAGGCACACTGCAGCTGCGAAAGGCATCCCAAGGGGATCGCAAAAGTGACGCAACTTGGCTGCCACCACTGATATTTCCATGAGACCATCCCGAACCATAGGCTGATTTTCCTTCCTAGGGTTAAGGTTTGAGTTACGCCTAGGGTAAGGGTTCTATTAACCAGAAAGCCCTGAGTTCCAAGAACACAGCAGCTGCGAAGGACTAGCCAAGAAGAGCGCAAAAGTACCACAACATGCCTGCCTCCACAGCTTTTTCCTTGGGGACATGCCTAATTCCTGGCTGATTTGCCTTTCTCGTCTTAGGGTTGGGGTTCGGCCTAGGGCTAGGATTTTTAAAATCAGGAAGCCCTGAGTTCTAGGCACACTGGAGCTGTGAAAGGCATCCAAAAGGGAGTGCAAAAGTGCCACAACATGGCTGCTTTCACAGCTTTTTCCTAGGCAAGAAGCCTAACACCAGGCTGATTTACCTTCCCAGGGTTACTCTTAGGCTTAGGCCTAGGGCTAGGATTTTTAAAACTAGGAAGCCCTTAGCTCCAGGCACACTGCAGCTGTTCAAGGCATCCCAAGGGGAGTACAAAAGTGCAACAACATGGCAGCTTTCACAGCTTTTTCCTTGGCACCATCCCTATACCTAGGCTGATTTATCTGCCTAGGGTTAGGGTTAGGGTTCAGCCTAGGGCTTGGATTTCTTTAACCAGGAAGCCCTGAGTTCCAGGCTTACTTCACCTGCCAAAGGCATCCCAAAGGGAGTGCAGAAGTGCCACAACATGGCTGCTTTCACGGCTTTTCCCTTAGGAAGAACCCTAATACCCGGCTGATTTACCTTCCTAGGGTTACTGTTAGGCTTAGGCCTAGGACTTTTAAAACCAGGAAGCCCTGGGCTCCAGGCACACTGCAGCTGCGAAAGGCATCCCAAGGGGAGCGCAAAAGTGACGCAACTTGGCTGCCACCACTGATATTTCCATGAGACCATCCCGAACCATAGGCTGATTTTCCTTCCTAGGGTTAAGGTTTGAGTTACGCCTAGGGTAAGGGTTCTATTAACCAGAAAGCCCTGAGTTCCAAGAACACAGCAGCTGCGAAGGACTACCCAAGAAGAGCGCAAAAGTAGCACAACATGCCTGCCTCCACAGCTTTTTCCTTGGGGACATGCCTAATTCCTGGCTGATTTGCCTTTCTCGTCTTAGGGTTGAGGTTCGGCCTAGGGCTAGGATTTTTAAAATCAGGAAGCCCTGAGTTCCAGGCACACTGGAGCTGTGAAAGGCATCCAAAAGGGAGTGCAAAAGTGCCACAACATGGCTGCTTTCACGGCTTTTTCCTTGGCAAGAAGCCTAACACCAGGCTGATTTACCTTCCCAGGGTTACTGTTAGGCTTAGGCCTAGGGCTAGGATTTTTAAAACTAGGAAGCCCTTAGCTCCAGGCACACTGCAGCTGTTCAAGGCATCCCAAGGGGAGTACAAAAGTGCAACAACATGGCAGCTTTCACAGCTTTTTCCTTGGCACCATCCCTATACCTAGGCTGATTTATCTGCCTAGGGTTAGGGTTAGGGTTCAGCCTAGGGCTTGGATTTCTTTAACCAGGAAGCCCTGAGTTCCAGGCTTACTTCATCTGCCAAAGGCATCCCAAAGGGAGTGCAGAAGTGCCACAACATGGCTGCTTTCACGGCTTTTCCCTTAGGAAGAACCCTAATACCCGGCTGATTTACCTTCCTAGGGTTACTGTTAGGCTTAGGCCTAGGACTTTTGAAACCAGGAAGCCCTGGGCTCCAGGCACACTGCAGCTGCGAAAGGCATCCCAAGGGGATCGCAAAAGTGACGCAACTTGGCTGCCACCACTGATATTTCCATGAGACCATCCCGAACCATAGGCTGATTTTCCTTCCTAGGGTTAAGGTTTGAGTTACGCCTAGGGTAAGGGTTCTATTAACCAGAAAGCCCTGAGTTCCAAGAACACAGCAGCTGCGAAGGACTAGCCAAGAAGAGCGCAAAAGTACCACAACATGCCTGCCTCCACAGCTTTTTCCTTGGGGACATGCCTAATTCCTGGCTGATTTGCCTTTCTCGTCTTAGGGTTGGGGTTCGGCCTAGGGCTAGGATTTTTAAAATCAGGAAGCCCTGAGTTCTAGGCACACTGGAGCTGTGAAAGGCATCCAAAAGGGAGTGCAAAAGTGCCACAACATGGCTGCTTTCACGGCTTTTTCCTTGCCAAGAAGCCTAACAGCAGGCTGATTTACCTTCCCAGGGTTTCTGTTAGGCTTAGGCCTAGGGCTAGGATTTTTAAAACTAGGAAGCCCTTAGCTCCAGGCACACTGCAGCTGTTCAAGGCATCCCAAGGGGAGTACAAAAGTGCAACAACATGGCAGCTTTCACAGCTTTTTCCTTGGCACCATCCGTATACCTAAGCTGATTTATCTGCCTAGGGTTAGGGTTAGGGTTCAGCCTAGGGCTTGGATTTCTTTAACCAGGAAGCCCTGAGTTCCAGGCTTACTTCATCTGCCAAAGGCATCCCAAAGGGAGTGCAGAAGTGCCACAACATGGCTGCTTTCACGGCTTTTCCCTTAGGAAGAACCCTAATACCCGGCTGATTTACCTCCTAGGGTTACTGTTAGGCTTAGGCCTAGGACTTTTAAAACCAGGAAGCCCTGGGCTCCAGGCACACTGCAGCTGCGAAAGGCATCCCAAGGGGAGCGCAAAAGTGACGCAACTTGGCTGCCACCACTGATATTTCCTTGAGACCATCCCGAACCATAGGCTGATTTTCCTTCCTAGGGTTAAGGTTTGAGTTACGCCTAGGGTAAGGGTTCTATTAACCAGAAAGCCCTGAGTTCCAAGAACACAGCAGCTGCGAAGGACTAGCCAAGAAGAGCGCAAAAGTACCACAACATGCCTGCCTCCACAGCTTTTTCCTTGGGGACATGCCTAATTCCTGGCTGATTTGCCTTTCTCGTCTTAGGGTTGGGGTTCGGCCTAGGGCTAGGATTTTTAAAATCAGGAAGCCCTGAGTTCCAGGCACACTGGAGCTGTGAAAGGCATCCAAAAGGGAGTGCAAAAGTGCCACAACATGGCTGCTTTCACGGCTTTTTCCTTGGCAAGAAGCCTAACACCAGGCTGATTTACCTTCCCAGGGTTACTGTTAGGCTTAGGCCTAGGGCTAGGATTTTTGAAACTAGGAAGCCCTTAGCTCCAGGCACACTGCAGCTGTTCAAGGCATCCCAAGGGGAGTACAAAAGTGCAACAACATGGCAGCTTTCACAGCTTTTTCCTTGGCACCATCCCTATACCTAAGCTGATTTATCTGCCTAGGGTTAGGGTTAGGGTTCAGCCTAGGGCTTGGATTTCTTTAACCAGGAAGCCCTGAGTTCCAGGCTTACTTCATCTGCCAAAGGCATCCCAAAGGGAGTGCAGAAGTGCCACAACATGGCTGCTTTCATGGCTTTTCCCTTAGGAAGGACCCTAATACCCGGCTGATTTACCTTCCTAGGGTTACTGTTAGGCTTAGGCCTAGGACTTTTAAAACCAGGAAGCCCTGGGCTCCAGGCACACTGCAGCTGCGAAAGGCATCCCAAGGGGAGCGCAAAAGTGACGCAACTTGGCTGCCACCACTGATATTTCCATGAGAGCATCCCGAACCATAGGCTGATTTTCCTTCCTAGGGTTAAGGTTTGAGTTACGCCTAGGGTAAGGGTCTATTAACCAGAAAGCCCTGAGTTCCAAGAACACAGCAGCTGCGAAGGACTAGCCAAGAAGAGCGCAAAAGTACCACAACATGCCTGCCTCCACAGCTTTTTCCTTGGGGACATGCCTAATTCCTGGCTGATTTGCCTTTCTCGTCTTAGGGTTGAGGTTCGGCCTAGGGCTAGGATTTTTAAAATCAGGAAGCCCTGAGTTCCAGGCACACTGGAGCTGTGAAAGGCATCCAAAAGGGAGTGCAAAAGTGCCACAACATGGCTGCTTTCACGGCTTTTTCCTTGGCAAGAAGCCTAACACCAGGCTGATTTACCTTCCCAGGGTTACTCTTAGGCTTAGGCCTAGGGCTAGGATTTTTAAAACTAGGAAGCCCTTAGCTCCAGGCACACTGCAGCTGTTCGAGGCATCCCAAGGGGAGTACAAAAGTGCAACAACATGGCAGCTTTCACAGCTTTTTCCTTGGCACCATCCCTATACCTAGGCTGATTTATCTGCCTAGGGTTAGGGTTAGGGTTCAGCCTAGGGCTTGGATTTCTTTAACCAGGAAGCCCTGAGTTCCAGGCTTACTTCATCTGCCAAAGGCATCCCAAAGGGAGTGCAGAAGTGCCACAACATGGCTGCTTTCACGGCTTTTCCCTTAGGAAGAACCCTAATACCCGGCTGATTTACCTTCCTAGGGTTACTGTTAGGCTTAGGCCTAGGACTTTTAAAACCAGGAAGCCCTGGGCTCCAGGCACACTGCAGCTGCGAAAGGCATCCCAAGGGGAGCGCAAAAGTGACGCAACTTGGCTGCCACCACTGATATTTCCATGAGACCATCCCGAACCATAGGCTGATTTTCCTTCCTAGGGTTAAGGTTTGAGTTACGCCTAGGGTAAGGGTTCTATTAACCAGAAAGCCCTGAGTTCCAAGAACACAGCAGCTGCGAAGGACTAGCCAAGAAGAGCGCAAAAGTACCACAACATGCCTGCCTCCACAGCTTTTTCCTTGGGGACATGCCTAATTCCTGGCTGATTTGCCTTTCTCGTCTTAGGGTTGGGGTTCGGCCTAGGGCTAGGATTTTTAAAATCAGGAAGCCCTGAGTTCCAGGCACACTGGAGCTGTGAAAGGCATCCAAAAGGGAGTGCAAAAGTGCCACAACATGGCTGCTTTCACGGCTTTTTCCTTGGCAAGAAGCCTAACACCAGGCTGATTTACCTTCCCAGGGTTACTGTTAGGCTTAGGCCTAGGGCTAGGATTTTTGAAACTAGGAAGCCCTTAGCTCCAGGCACACTGCAGCTGTTCAAGGCATCCCAAGGGGAGTACAAAAGTGCAACAACATGGCAGCTTTCACAGCTTTTTCCTTGGCACCATCCCTATACCTAAGCTGATTTATCTGCCTAGGGTTAGGGTTAGGGTTCAGCCTAGGGCTTGGATTTCTTTAACCAGGAAGCCCTGAGTTCCAGGCTTACTTCATCTGCCAAAGGCATCCCAAAGGGAGTGCAGAAGTGCCACAACATGGCTGCTTTCACGGCTTTTCCCTTAGGAAGAACCCTAATACCCGGCTGATTTACCTTCCTAGGGTTACTGTTAGGCTTAGGCCTAGGACTTTTGAAACCAGGAAGCCCTGGGCTCCAGGCACACTGCAGCTGCGAAAGGCATCCCAAGGGGAGCGCAAAAGTGACGCAACTTGGCTGCCACCACTGATAGTTCCATGAGACCATCCCGAACCATAGGCTGATTTTCCTTCCTAGGGTTCAGGTTTGAGTTACGCCTAGGGTAAGGGTTCTATTAACCAGAAAGCCCTGAGTTCCAAGAACACAGCAGCTGCGAAGGACTAGCCAAGAAGAGCGCAAAAGTACCACAACATGTCTGCCTCCACAGCTTTTTCCTTGGGGACATGCCTAATTCCTGGCAGATTTGCCTTTCTCGTGTTAGGGTTGGGGTTCGGCCTAGGGCTAGGATTTTTAAAATCAGGAAGCCCTGAGTTCCAGGCACACTGGAGCTGTGAAAGGCATCCAAAAGGGAGTGCAAAAGTGCCACAACATGGCTGCTTTCACGGCTTTTTCCTTGGCAAGAAGCCTAACACCAGGCTGATTTCCCTTCCCAGGGTTACTGTTAGGCTTAGGCCTAGGGCTAGGATTTTTAAAACTAGGAAGCCCTTAGCTCCAGGCACACTGCAGCTGTTCAAGGCATCCCAAGGGGAGTACAAAAGTGCAACAACATGGCAGCTTTCACAGCTTTTTCCTTGGCACCATCCCTATACCTAGGCTGATTTATCTGCCTAGGGTTAGGGTTAGGGTTCAGCCTAGGGCTTGGATTTCTTTAACCAGGAAGCCCTGAGTTCCAGGCTTACTTCATCTGCCAAAGGCATCCCAAAGGGAGTGCAGAAGTGCCACAACATGGCTGCTTTCACGGCTTTTCCCTTAGGAAGAACCCTAATACCCGGCTGATTTACCTTCCTAGGGTTACTGTTAGGCTTAGGCCTAGGACTTTTAAAACCAGGAAGCCCTGGGCTCCAGGCACACTGCAGCTGCGAAAGGCATCCCAAGGGGAGCGCAAAAGTGACGCAACTTGGCTGCCACCACTGATATTTCCATGAGACCATCCCGAACCATAGGCTGATTTTCCTTCCTAGGGTTAAGGTTTGAGTTACGCCTAGGGTAAGGGTCTATTTACCAGAAAGCCCTGAGTTCCAAGAACACAGCAGCTGCGAAGGACTAGCCAAGAAGAGCGCAAAAGTACCACAACATGCCTGCCTCCACAGCTTTTTCCTTGGGGACATGCCTAATTCCTGGCAGATTTGCCTTTCTCGTGTTAGGGTTGGGGTTCGGCCTAGGGCTAGGATTTTTAAAATCAGGAAGCCCTGAGTTCCAGGCACACTGGAGCTGTGAAAGGCATCCAAAAGGGAGTGCAAAAGTGCCACAACATGGCTGCTTTCACGGCTTTTTCCTTGGCAAGAAGCCTAACAGCAGGCTGATTTCCCTTCCCAGGGTTACTGTTAGGCTTAGGCCTAGGGCTAGGATTTTTAAAACTAGGAAGCCCTTAGCTCCAGGCACACTGCAGCTGTTCAAGGCATCCCAAGGGGAGTACAAAAGTGCAACAACATGGCAGCTTTCACAGCTTTTTCCTTGGCACCATCCCTATACCTAGGCTGATTTATCTGCCTAGGGTTAGGGTTAGGGTTCAGCCTAGGGCTTGGATTTCTTTAACCAGGAAGCCCTGAGTTCCAGGCTTACTTCATCTGCCAAAGGCATCCCAAAGGGAGTGCAGAAGTGCCACAACATGGCTGCTTTCACGGCTTTTCCCTTAGGAAGAACCCTAATACCCGGCTGATTTACCTCCTAGGGTTACTGTTAGGCTTAGGCCTAGGACTTTTAAAACCAGGAAGCCCTGGGCTCCAGGCACACTGCAGCTGCGAAAGGCATCCCAAGGGGAGCGCAAAAGTGACGCAACTTGGCTGCCACCACTGATATTTCCATGAGACCATCCCGAACCATAGGCTGATTTTCCTTCCTAGGGTTAAGGTTTGAGTTACGCCTAGGGTAAGGGTTCTATTAACCAGAAAGCCCTGAGTTCCAAGAACACAGCAGCTGCGAAGGACTAGCCAAGAAGAGCGCAAAAGTACCACAACATGCCTGCCTCCACAGCTTTTTCCTTGGGGACATGCCTAATTCCTGGCTGATTTGCCTTTCTCGTCTTAGGGTTGGGGTTCGGCCTAGGGCTAGGATTTTTAAAATCAGGAAGCCCTGAGTTCCAGGCACACTGGAGCTGTGAAAGGCATCCAAAAGGGAGTGCAAAAGTGCCACAACATGGCTGCTTTCACGGCTTTTTCCTTGGCAAGAAGCCTAACACCAGGCTGATTTACCTTCCCAGGGTTACTGTTAGGCTTAGGCCTAGGGCTAGGATTTTTGAAACTAGGAAGCCCTTAGCTCCAGGCACACTGCAGCTGTTCAAGGCATCCCAAGGGGAGTACAAAAGTGCAACAACATGGCAGCTTTCACAGCTTTTTCCTTGGCACCATCCCTATACCTAAGCTGATTTATCTGCCTAGGGTTAGGGTTAGGGTTCAGCCTAGGGCTTGGATTTCTTTAACCAGGAAGCCCTGAGTTCCAGGCTTACTTCATCTGCCAAAGGCATCCCAAAGGGAGTGCAGAAGTGCCACAACATGGCTGCTTTCATGGCTTTTCCCTTAGGAAGGACCCTAATACCCGGCTGATTTACCTTCCTAGGGTTACTGTTAGGCTTAGGCCTAGGACTTTTAAAACCAGGAAGCCCTGGGCTCCAGGCACACTGCAGCTGCAAAAGGCATCCCAAGGGGAGCGCAAAAGTGACGCAACTTGGCTGCCACCACTGATATTTCCATGAGACCATCCCGAACCATAGGCTGATTTTCCTTCCTAGGGTTAAGGTTTGAGTTACGCCTAGGGTAAGGGTTCTATTAACCAGAAAGCCCTGAGTTCCAAGAACACAGCAGCTGCGAAGGACTAGCCAAGAAGAGCGCAAAAGTACCACAACATGCCTGCCTCCACAGCTTTTTCCTTGGGGACATGCCTAATTCCTGGCTGATTTGCCTTTCTCGTCTTAGGGTTGGGGTTCGGCCTAGGGCTAGGATTTTTAAAATCAGGAAGCCCTGAGTTCCAGGCACACTGGAGCTGTGAAAGGCATCCAAAAGGGAGTGCAAAAGTGCCACAACATGGCTGCTTTCACGGCTTTTTCCTTGGCAAGAAGCCTAACACCAGGCTGATTTACCTTCCCAGGGTTACTGTTAGGCTTAGGCCTAGGGCTAGGATTTTTGAAACTAGGAAGCCCTTAGCTCCAGGCACACTGCAGCTGTTCAAGGCATCCCAAGGGGAGTACAAAAGTGCAACAACATGGCAGCTTTCACAGCTTTTTCCTTGGCACCATCCCTATACCTAAGCTGATTTATCTGCCTAGGGTTAGGGTTAGGGTTCAGCCTAGGGCTTGGATTTCTTTAACCAGGAAGCCCTGAGTTCCAGGCTTACTTCATCTGCCAAAGGCATCCCAAAGGGAGTGCAGAAGTGCCACAACATGGCTGCTTTCACGGCTTTTCCCTTAGGAAGAACCCTAATACCCGGCTGATTTACCTTCCTAGGGTTACTGTTAGGCTTAGGCCTAGGACTTTTGAAACCAGGAAGCCCTGGGCTCCAGGCACACTGCAGCTGCGAAAGGCATCCCAAGGGGAGCGCAAAAGTGACGCAACTTGGCTGCCACCACTGATAGTTCCATGAGACCATCCCGAACCATAGGCTGATTTTCCTTCCTAGGGTTCAGGTTTGAGTTACGCCTAGGGTAAGGGTTCTATTAACCAGAAAGCCCTGAGTTCCAAGAACACAGCAGCTGCGAAGGACTAGCCAAGAAGAGCGCAAAAGTACCACAACATGTCTGCCTCCACAGCTTTTTCCTTGGGGACATGCCTAATTCCTGGCAGATTTGCCTTTCTCGTGTTAGGGTTGGGGTTCGGCCTAGGGCTAGGATTTTTAAAATCAGGAAGCCCTGAGTTCCAGGCACACTGGAGCTGTGAAAGGCATCCAAAAGGGAGTGCAAAAGTGCCACAACATGGCTGCTTTCACGGCTTTTTCCTTGGCAAGAAGCCTAACACCAGGCTGATTTCCCTTCCCAGGGTTACTGTTAGGCTTAGGCCTAGGGCTAGGATTTTTAAAACTAGGAAGCCCTTAGCTCCAGGCACACTGCAGCTGTTCAAGGCATCCCAAGGGGAGTACAAAAGTGCAACAACATGGCAGCTTTCACAGCTTTTTCCTTGGCACCATCCCTATACCTAGGCTGATTTATCTGCCTAGGGTTAGGGTTAGGGTTCAGCCTAGGGCTTGGATTTCTTTAACCAGGAAGCCCTGAGTTCCAGGCTTACTTCATCTGCCAAAGGCATCCCAAAGGGAGTGCAGAAGTGCCACAACATGGCTGCTTTCACGGCTTTTCCCTTAGGAAGAACCCTAATACCCGGCTGATTTACCTTCCTAGGGTTACTGTTAGGCTTAGGCCTAGGACTTTTAAAACCAGGAAGCCCTGGGCTCCAGGCACACTGCAGCTGCGAAAGGCATCCCAAGGGGAGCGCAAAAGTGACGCAACTTGGCTGCCACCACTGATATTTCCATGAGACCATCCCGAACCATAGGCTGATTTTCCTTCCTAGGGTTAAGGTTTGAGTTACGCCTAGGGTAAGGGTCTATTTACCAGAAAGCCCTGAGTTCCAAGAACACAGCAGCTGCGAAGGACTAGCCAAGAAGAGCGCAAAAGTACCACAACATGCCTGCCTCCACAGCTTTTTCCTTGGGGACATGCCTAATTCCTGGCTGATTTGCCTTTCTCGTCTTAGGGTTGGGGTTCGGCCTAGGGCTAGGATTTTTAAAATCAGGAAGCCCTGAGTTCCAGGCACACTGGAGCTGTGAAAGCCATCCAAAAGGGAGTGCAAAAGTGCCACAACATGGCTGCTTTCACGGCTTTTTCCTTGGCAAGAAGCCTAACACCAGGCTGATTTCCCTTCCCAGGGTTACTGTTAGGCTTAGGCCTAGGGCTAGGATTTTTAAAACTAGGAAGCCCTTAGCTCCAGGCACACTGCAGCTGTTCAAGGCATCCCAAGGGGAGTACAAAAGTGCAACAACATGGCAGCTTTCACAGCTTTTTCCTTGGCACCATCCCTATACCTAGGCTGATTTATCTGCCTAGGGTTAGGGTTAGGGTTCAGCCTAGGGCTTGGATTTCTTTAACCAGGAAGCCCTGAGTTCCAGGCTTACTTCATCTGCCAAAGGCATCCCAAAGGGAGTGCAGAAGTGCCACAACATGGCTGCTTTCACGGCTTTTCCCTTAGGAAGAACCCTAATACCCGGCTGATTTACCTTCCTAGGGTTACTGTTAGGCTTAGGCCTAGGACTTTTAAAACCAGGAAGCCCTGGGCTCCAGGCACACTGCAGCTGCGAAAGGCATCCCAAGGGGAGCGCAAAAGTGACGCAACTTGGCTGCCACCACTGATATTTCCATGAGACCATCCCGAACCATAGGCTGATTTTCCTTCCTAGGGTTAAGGTTTGAGTTACGCCTAGGGTAAGGGTTCTATTAACCAGAAAGCCCTGAGTTCCAAGAACACAGCAGCTGCGAAGGACTAGCCAAGAAGAGCGCAAAAGTACCACAACATGCCTGCCTCCACAGCTTTTTCCTTGGGGACATGCCTAATTCCTGGCTGATTTGCCTTTCTCGTCTTAGGGCTGGGGTTCGGCCTAGGGCTAGGATTTTTAAAATCAGGAAGCCCTGAGTTCCAGGCACACTGGAGCTGTGAAAGGCATCCAAAAGGGAGTGCAAAAGTGCCACAACATGGCTGCTTTCACGGCTTTTTCCTTGGCAAGAAGCCTAACACCAGGCTGATTTACCTTCCCAGGGTTACTGTTAGGCTTAGGCCTAGGGCTAGGATTTTTAAAACTAGGAAGCCCTTAGCTCCAGGCACACTGCAGCTGTTCAAGGCATCCCAAGGGGAGTACAAAAGTGCAACAACATGGCAGCTTTCACAGCTTTTTCCTTGGCACCATCCCTATACCTAAGCTGATTTATCTGCCTAGGGTTAGGGTTAGGGTTCAGCCTAGGGCTTGGATTTCTTTAACCAGGAAGCCCTGAGTTCCAGGCTTACTTCATCTGCCAAAGGCATCCCAAAGGGAGTGCAGAAGTGCCACAACATGGCTGCTTTCACGGCTTTTCCCTTAGGAAGAACCCTAATACCCGGCTGATTTACCTTCCTAGGGTTACTGTTAGGCTTAGGCCTAGGACTTTTAAAACCAGGAAGCCCTGGGCTCCAGGCACACTGCAGCTGCGAAAGGCATCCCAAGGGGAGCGCAAAAGTGACGCAACTTGGCTGCCACCACTGATATTTCCATGAGACCATCCCGAACCATAGGCTGATTTTCCTTCCTAGGGTTCAGGTTTGAGTTACGCCTAGGGTAAGGGTCTATTAACCAGAAAGCCCTGAGTTCCAAGAACACAGCAGCTGCGAAGGACTAGCCAAGAAGAGCGCAAAAGTAGCACAACATGCCTGCCTCCCCAGCTTTTTCCTTGGGGACATGCCTAATTCCTGGCTGATTTGCCTTTCTCGTCTTAGGGTTGGGGTTTGGCCTAGGGCTAGGATTTTTAAAATCAGGAAGCCCTGAGTTCCAGGCACACTGGAGCTGTGAAAGGCATCCAAAAGGGAGTGCAAAAGTGCCACAACATGGCTGCTTTCACGGCTTTTTCCTTGGCAAGAAGCCTAACAGCAGGCTGATTTACCTTCCCAGGGTTACTGTTAGGCTTAGGCGTAGGGCTAGGATTTTTAAAACTAGGAAGCCCTTAGCTCCAGGCACACTGCAGCTGTTCAAGGCATCCCAAGGGGAGTACAAAAGTGCAACAACATGGCAGCTTTCACAGCTTTTTCCTTGGCACCATCCCTATACCTAGGCTGATTTATCTGCCTAGGGTTAGGGTTAGGGTTCAGCCTAGGGCTTGGATTTCTTGAACCAGGAAGCCCTGAGTTCCAGGCTTACTTCATCTGCCAAAGGCATCCCAAAGGGAGTGCAGAAGTGCCACAACATGGCTGCTTTCACGGCTTTTCCCTTAGGAAGAACCCTAATACCCGGCTGATTTACCTTCCTAGGGTTACTGTTAGGCTTAGGCCTAGGACTTTTAAAACCAGGAAGCCCTGGGCTCCAGGCACACTGCAGCTGCGAAAGGCATCCCAAGGGGAGCGCAAAAGTGACGCAACTTGGCTGCCACCACTGATATTTCCATGAGACCATCCCGAACCATAGGCTGATTTTCCTTCCTAGGGTTAAGGTTTGAGTTACGCCTAGGGTAAGGGTTCTATTAACCAGAAAGCCCTGAGTTCCAAGAACACAGCAGCTGCGAAGGACTAGCCAAGAAGAGCGCAAAAGTACCACAACATGCCTGCCTCCACAGCTTTTTCCTTGGGGACATGCCTAATTCCTGGCTGATTTGCCTTTCTCGTCTTAGGGCTGGGGTTCGGCCTAGGGCTAGGATTTTTAAAATCAGGAAGCCCTGAGTTCCAGGCACACTGGAGCTGTGAAAGGCATCCAAAAGGGAGTGCAAAAGTGCCACAACATGGCTGCTTTCACGGCTTTTTCCTTGGCAAGAAGCCTAACACCAGGCTGATTTACCTTCCCAGGGTTACTGTTAGGCTTAGGCGTAGGGCTAGGATTTTTAAAACTAGGAAGCCCTTAGCTCCAGGCACACTGCAGCTGTTCAAGGCATCCCAAGGGGAGTACAAAAGTGCAACAACATGGCAGCTTTCACAGCTTTTTCCTTGGCACCATCCCTATACCTAAGCTGATTTATCTGCCTAGGGTTAGGGTTAGGGTTCAGCCTAGGGCTTGGATTTCTTTAACCAGGAAGCCCTGAGTTCCAGGCTTACTTCATCTGCCAAAGGCATCCCAAAGGGAGTGCAGAAGTGCCACAACATGGCTGCTTTCACGGCTTTTCCCTTAGGAAGAACCCTAATACCCGGCTGATTTACCTTCCTAGGGTTACTGTTAGGCTTAGGCCTAGGACTTTTAAAACCAGGAAGCCCTGGGCTCCAGGCACACTGCAGCTGCGAAAGGCATCCCAAGGGGAGCGCAAAAGTGACGCAACTTGGCTGCCACCACTGATATTTCCATGAGACCATCCCGAACCATAGGCTGATTTTCCTTCCTAGGGTTAAGGTTTGAGTTACGCCTAGGGTAAGGGTCTATTAACCAGAAAGCCCTGAGTTCCAAGAACACAGCACTGCGAAGGACTAGCCAAGAAGAGCGCAAAAGTACCACAACATGCCTGCCTCCACAGCTTTTTCCTTGGGGACATGCCTAATTCCTGGCTGATTTGCCTTTCTCGTCTTAGGGTTGGGGTTCGGCCTAGGGCTGGGATTTTTAAAATCAGGAAGCCCTGAGTTCCAGGCACACTGGAGCTGTGAAAGGCATCCAAAAGGGAGTGCAAAAGTGCCACAACATGGCTGCTTTCACGGCTTTTTCCTTGGCAAGAAGCCTAACAGCAGGCTGATTTACCTTCCCAGGGTTACTGTTAGGCTTAGGCCTAGGGCTAGGATTTTTAAAACTAGGAAGCCCTTAGCTCCAGGCACACTGCAGCTGTTCAAGGCATCCCAAGGGGAGTACAAAAGTGCAACAACATGGCAGCTTTCACAGCTTTTTCCTTGGCACCATCCCTATACCTAGGCTGATTTATCTGCCTAGGGTTAGGGTTAGGGTTCAGCCTAGGGCTTGGATTTCTTTAACCAGGAAGCCCTGAGTTCCAGGCTTACTTCATCTGCCAAAGGCATCCCAAAGGGAGTGCAGAAGTGCCACAACATGGCTGCTTTCACGGCTTTTCCCTTAGGAAGAACCCTAATACCCGGCTGATTTACCTTCCTAGGGTTACTGTTAGGCTTAGGCCTAGGACTTTTAAAACCAGGAAGCCCTGGGCTCCAGGCACACTGCAGCTGCGAAAGGCATCCCAAGGGGAGCGCAAAAGTGACGCAACTTGGCTGCCACCACTGATATTTCCATGAGACCATCCCGAACCATAGGCTGATTTTCCTTCCTAGGGTTAAGGTTTGAGTTACGCCTAGGGTAAGGGTCTATTAACCAGAAAGCCCTGAGTTCCAAGAACACAGCAGCTGCGAAGGACTAGCCAAGAAGAGCGCAAAAGTACCACAACATGCCTGCCTCCACAGCTTTTTCCTTGGGGACATGCCTAATTCCTGGCAGGTTTGCCTTTCTCGTCTTAGGGCTGGGGTTCGGCCTAGGGCTAGGATTTTTAAAATCAGGAAGCCCTGAGTTCCAGGCACACTGGAGCTGTGAAAGGCATCCAAAAGGGAGTGCAAAAGTGCCACAACATGGCTGCTTTCACGGCTTTTTCCTTGGCAAGAAGCCTAACACCAGGCTGATTTACCTTCCCAGGGTTACTGTTAGGCTTAGGCCTAGGGCTAGGATTTTTAAAACTAGGAAGCCCTTAGCTCCAGGCACACTGCAGCTGTTCGAGGCATCCCAAGGGGAGTACAAAAGTGCAACAACATGGCAGCTTTCACAGCTTTTTCCTTGGCACCATCCCTATACCTAGGCTGATTTATCTGCCTAGGGTTAGGGTTAGGGTTCAGCCTAGGGCTTGGATTTCTTTAACCAGGAAGCCCTGAGTTCCAGGCTTACTTCATCTGCCAAAGGCATCCCAAAGGGAGTGCAGAAGTGCCACAACATGGCTGCTTTCACGGCTTTTCCCTTAGGAAGAACCCTAATACCCGGCTGATTTACCTTCCTAGGGTTACTGTTAGGCTTAGGCCTAGGACTTTTAAAACCAGGAAGCCCTGGGCTCCAGGCACACTGCAGCTGCAAAAGGCATCCCAAGGGGAGCGCAAAAGTGACGCAACTTGGCTGCCACCACTGATATTTCCATGAGACCATCCCGAACCATAGGCTGATTTTCCTTCCTAGGGTTAAGGTTTGAGTTACGCCTAGGGTAAGGGTTCTATTAACCAGAAAGCCCTGAGTTCCAAGAACACAGCAGCTGCGAAGGACTAGCCAAGAAGAGCGCAAAAGTACCACAACATGCCTGCCTCCACAGCTTTTTCCTTGGGGACATGCCTAATTCCTGGCTGATTTGCCTTTCTCGTCTTAGGGTTGGGGTTCGGCCTAGGGCTAGGATTTTTAAAATCAGGAAGCCCTGAGTTCCAGGCACACTGGAGCTGTGAAAGGCATCCAAAAGGGAGTGCAAAAGTGCCACAACATGGCTGCTTTCACGGCTTTTTCCTTGGCAAGAAGCCTAACACCAGGCTGATTTACCTTCCCAGGGTTACTGTTAGGCTTAGGCCTAGGGCTAGGATTTTTGAAACTAGGAAGCCCTTAGCTCCAGGCACACTGCAGCTGTTCAAGGCATCCCAAGGGGAGTACAAAAGTGCAACAACATGGCAGCTTTCACAGCTTTTTCCTTGGCACCATCCCTATACCTAAGCTGATTTATCTGCCTAGGGTTAGGGTTAGGGTTCAGCCTAGGGCTGTGATTTCTTTAACCAGGAAGCCCTGAGTTCCAGGCTTACTTCATCTGCCAAAGGCATCCCAAAGGGAGTGCAGAAGTGCCACAACATGGCTGCTTTCACGGCTTTTCCCTTAGGAAGAACCCTAATACCCGGCTGATTTACCTTCCTAGGGTTACTGTTAGGCTTAGGCCTAGGACTTTTGAAACCAGGAAGCCCTGGGCTCCAGGCACACTGCAGCTGCGAAAGGCATCCCAAGGGGAGCGCAAAAGTGACGCAACTTGGCTGCCACCACTGATATTTCCATGAGACCATCCCGAACCATAGACTGATTTTCCTTCCTAGGCTTAAGGTTTGAGTTACGCCTAGGGTAAGGGTCTATTAACCAGAAAGCCCTGAGTTCCAAGAACACAGCAGCTGCGAAGGACTAGCCAAGAAGAGCGCAAAAGTAGCACAACATGCCTGCCTCCACAGCTTTTTCCTTGGGGACATGCCTAATTCCTGGCTGATTTGCCTTTCTCGTCTTAGGGTTGGGGTTCGGCCTAGGGCTAGGATTTTTAAAATCAGGAAGCCCTGAGTTCCAGGCACACTGGAGCTGTGAAAGGCATCCAAAAGGGAGTGCAAAAGTGCCACAACATGGCTGCTTTCACGGCTTTTTCCTTGGCAAGAAGCCTAACACCAGGCTGATTTACCTTCCCAGGGTTACTGTTAGGCTTAGGCCTAGGGCTAGGATTTTTGAAACTAGGAAGCCCTGGGCTCCAGGCACACTGCAGCTGTTCAAGGCATCCCAAGGGGAGTACAAAAGTGCAACAACATGGCAGCTTTCACAGCTTTTTCCTTGGCACCATCCCTATACCTAGGCTGATTTATCTGCCTAGGGTTAGGGTTAGGGTTCAGCCTAGGGCATGGATTTCTTTAACCAGGAAGCCCTGAGTTCCAGGCTTACTTCATCTGCCAAAGGCATCCCAAAGGGAGTGCAGAAGTGCCACAACATGGCTGCTTTCACGGCTTTTCCCTTAGGAAGAACCCTAATACCCGGCTGATTTACATTCCTAGGGTTACTGTTAGGCTTAGGCCTAGGACTTTTAAAACCAGGAAGCCCTGGGCTCCAGGCACACTGCAGCTGCGAAAGGCATCCCAAGGGGAGCGCAAAAGTGACGCAACTTGGCTGCCACCACTGATATTTCCATGAGACCATCCCGAACCATAGGCTGATTTTCCTTCCTAGGGTTAAGGTTTGAGTTACGCCTAGGGTAAGGGTCTATTAACCAGAAAGCCCTGAGTTCCAAGAACACAGCAGCTGCGAAGGACTAGCCAAGAAGAGCGCAAAAGTACCACAACATGCCTGCCTCCACAGCTTTTTCCTTGGGGACATGCCTAATTCCTGGCAGATTTGCCTTTCTCGTCTTAGGGCTGGGGTTCGGCCTAGGGCTAGGATTTTTAAAATCAGGAAGCCCTGAGTTCCAGGCACACTGGAGCTGTGAAAGGCATCCAAAAGGGAGTGCAAAAGTGCCACAACATGGCTGCTTTCACGGCTTTTTCCTTGGCAAGAAGCCTAACACCAGGCTGATTTACCTTCCCAGGGTTACTGTTAGGCTTAGGCCTAGGGCTAGGATTTTTAAAACTAGGAAGCCCTTAGCTCCAGGCACACTGCAGCTGTTCGAGGCATCCCAAGGGGAGTACAAAAGTGCAACAACATGGCAGCTTTCACAGCTTTTTCCTTGGCACCATCCCTATACCTAGGCTGATTTATCTGCCTAGGGTTAGGGTTAGGGTTCAGCCTAGGGCTTGGATTTCTTTAACCAGGAAGCCCTGAGTTCCAGGCTTACTTCATCTGCCAAAGGCATCCCAAAGGGAGTGCAGAAGTGCCACAACATGGCTGCTTTCACGGCTTTTCCCTTAGGAAGAACCCTAATACCCGGCTGATTTACCTTCCTAGGGTTACTGTTAGGCTTAGGCCTAGGACTTTTAAAACCAGGAAGCCCTGGGCTCCAGGCACACTGCAGCTGCAAAAGGCATCCCAAGGGGAGCGCAAAAGTGACGCAACTTGGCTGCCACCACTGATATTTCCATGAGACCATCCCGAACCATAGGCTGATTTTCCTTCCTAGGGTTAAGGTTTGAGTTACGCCTAGGGTAAGGGTTCTATTAACCAGAAAGCCCTGAGTTCCAAGAACACAGCAGCTGCGAAGGACTAGCCAAGAAGAGCGCAAAAGTACCACAACATGCCTGCCTCCACAGCTTTTTCCTTGGGGACATGCCTAATTCCTGGCTGATTTGCCTTTCTCGTCTTAGGGTTGGGGTTCGGCCTAGGGCTAGGATTTTTAAAATCAGGAAGCCCTGAGTTCCAGGCACACTGGAGCTGTGAAAGGCATCCAAAAGGGAGTGCAAAAGTGCCACAACATGGCTGCTTTCACGGCTTTTTCCTTGGCAAGAAGCCTAACACCAGGCTGATTTACCTTCCCAGGGTTACTGTTAGGCTTAGGCCTAGGGCTAGGATTTTTGAAACTAGGAAGCCCTTAGCTCCAGGCACACTGCAGCTGTTCAAGGCATCCCAAGGGGAGTACAAAAGTGCAACAACATGGCAGCTTTCACAGCTTTTTCCTTGGCACCATCCCTATACCTAAGCTGATTTATCTGCCTAGGGTTAGGGTTAGGGTTCAGCCTAGGGCTGTGATTTCTTTAACCAGGAAGCCCTGAGTTCCAGGCTTACTTCATCTGCCAAAGGCATCCCAAAGGGAGTGCAGAAGTGCCACAACATGGCTGCTTTCACGGCTTTTCCCTTAGGAAGAACCCTAATACCCGGCTGATTTACCTTCCTAGGGTTACTGTTAGGCTTAGGCCTAGGACTTTTGAAACCAGGAAGCCCTGGGCTCCAGGCACACTGCAGCTGCGAAAGGCATCCCAAGGGGAGCGCAAAAGTGACGCAACTTGGCTGCCACCACTGATATTTCCATGAGACCATCCCGAACCATAGACTGATTTTCCTTCCTAGGCTTAAGGTTTGAGTTACGCCTAGGGTAAGGGTCTATTAACCAGAAAGCCCTGAGTTCCAAGAACACAGCAGCTGCGAAGGACTAGCCAAGAAGAGCGCAAAAGTAGCACAACATGCCTGCCTCCACAGCTTTTTCCTTGGGGACATGCCTAATTCCTGGCTGATTTGCCTTTCTCGTCTTAGGGTTGGGGTTCGGCCTAGGGCTAGGATTTTTAAAATCAGGAAGCCCTGAGTTCCAGGCACACTGGAGCTGTGAAAGGCATCCAAAAGGGAGTGCAAAAGTGCCACAACATGGCTGCTTTCACGGCTTTTTCCTTGGCAAGAAGCCTAACACCAGGCTGATTTACCTTCCCAGGGTTACTGTTAGGCTTAGGCCTAGGGCTAGGATTTTTGAAACTAGGAAGCCCTGGGCTCCAGGCACACTGCAGCTGTTCAAGGCATCCCAAGGGGAGTACAAAAGTGCAACAACATGGCAGCTTTCACAGCTTTTTCCTTGGCACCATCCCTATACCTAGGCTGATTTATCTGCCTAGGGTTAGGGTTAGGGTTCAGCCTAGGGCATGGATTTCTTTAACCAGGAAGCCCTGAGTTCCAGGCTTACTTCATCTGCCAAAGGCATCCCAAAGGGAGTGCAGAAGTGCCACAACATGGCTGCTTTCACGGCTTTTCCCTTAGGAAGAACCCTAATACCCGGCTGATTTACATTCCTAGGGTTACTGTTAGGCTTAGGCCTAGGACTTTTAAAACCAGGAAGCCCTGGGCTCCAGGCACACTGCAGCTGCGAAAGGCATCCCAAGGGGAGCGCAAAAGTGACGCAACTTGGCTGCCACCACTGATATTTCCATGAGACCATCCCGAACCATAGGCTGATTTTCCTTCCTAGGCTTAAGGTTTGAGTTACGCCTAGGGTAAGGGTCTATTAACCAGAAAGCCCTGAGTTCCAAGAACACAGCACTGCGAAGGACTAGCCAAGAAGAGCGCAAAAGTACCACAACATGCCTGCCTCCACAGCTTTTTCCTTGGGGACATGCCTAATTCCTGGCTGATTTGCCTTTCTCGTCTTAGGGTTGGGGTTCGGCCTAGGGCTAGGATTTTTAAAAGCAGGAAGCCCTGAGTTCCAGGCACACTGGAGCTGTGAAAGGCATCCAAAAGGGAGTGCAAAAGTGCCACAACATGGCTGCTTTCACGGCTTTTTCCTTGGCAAGAAGCCTAATACCAGGCTTATTTACCTTCCCAGGGTTACTGTTAGGCTTAGGCCTAGGGCTAGGATTTTTGAAACTAGGAAGCCCTTAGCTCCAGGCACACTGCAGCTGTTCAAGGCATCCCAAGGGGAGTACAAAAGTGCAACAACATGGCAGCTTTCACAGCTTTTTCCTTGGCACCATCCCTATACCTAGGCTGATTTATCTGCCTAGGGTTAGGGTTAGGGTTCAGCCTAGGGCTTGGATTTTTTTAACCAGGAAGCCCTGAGTTCCAGGCTTACTTCATCTGCCAAAGGCATCCCAAAGGGAGTGCAGAAGTGCCACAACATGGCTGCTTTCACGGCTTTTCCCTTAGGAAGAACCCTAATACCCGGCTGATTTACCTTCCTAGGGTTACTGTTAGGCTTAGGCCTAGGACTTTTAAAACCAGGAAGCCCTGGGCTCCAGGCACACTGCAGCTGCGAAAGGCATCCCAAGGGGAGCGCAAAAGTGACGCAACTTGGCTGCCACCACTGATATTTCCATGAGACCATCCCGAACCATAGGCTGATTTTCCTTCCTAGGGTTAAGGTTTGAGTTACGCCTAGGGTAAGGGTCTATTAACCAGAAAGCCCTGAGTTCCAAGAACACAGCAGCTGCGAAGGACTAGCCAAGAAGAGCGCAAAAGTACCACAACATGCCTGCCTCCACAGCTTTTTCCTTGGGGACATGCCTAATTCCTGGCTGATTTGCCTTTCTCGTCTTAGGGTTGGGGTTCGGCCTAGGGCTAGGATTTTTAAAAGCAGGAAGCCCTGAGTTCCAGGCACACTGGAGCTGTGAAAGGCATCCAAAAGGGAGTGCAAAAGTGCCACAACATGGCTGCTTTCACGGCTTTTTCCTTGGCAAGAAGCCTAACACCAGGCTGATTTACCTTCCCAGGGTTACTGTTAGGCTTAGGCCTAGGGCTAGGATTTTTAAAACTAGGAAGCCCTTAGCTCCAAGCACACTGCAGCTGTTCAAGGCATCCCAAGGGGAGTACAAAAGTGCAACAACATGGCAGCTTTCACAGCTTTTTCCTTGGCACCATCCCTATACCTAGGCTGATTTATCTGCCTAGGGTTAGGGTTAGGGTTCAGCCTAGGGCTTGGATTTCTTGAACCAGGAAGCCCTGAGTTCCAGGCTTACTTCATCTGCCAAAGGCATCCCAAAGGGAGTGCAGAAGTGCCACAACATGGCTGCTTTCACGGCTTTTCCCTTAGGAAGAACCCTAATACCCGGCTGATTTACCTTCCTAGGGTTACTGTTAGGCTTAGGCCTAGGACTTTTAAAACCAGGAAGCCCTGGGCTCCAGGCACACTGCAGCTGCGAAAGGCATCCCAAGGGGAGCGCAAAAATGACGCAACTTGGCTGCCACCACTGATATTTCCATGAGACCATCCCGAACCATAGGCTGATTTTCCTTCCTAGGGTTAAGGTTTGAGTTACGCCTAGGGTAAGGGTCTATTAACCAGAAAGCCCTGAGTTCCAAGAACACAGCAGCTGCGAAGGACTAGCCAAGAAGAGCGCAAAAGTACCACAACATGCCTGCCTCCACAGCTTTTTCCTTGGGGACATGCCTAATTCCTGGCTGATTTGCCTTTCTCGTCTTAGGGTTGGGGTTCGGCCTAGGGCTAGGATTTTTAAAAGCAGGAAGCCCTGAGTTCCAGGCACACTGGAGCTGTGAAAGGCATCCAAAAGGGAGTGCAAAAGTGCCACAACATGGCTGCTTTCACGGCTTTTTCCTTGGCAAGAAGCCTAACACCAGGCTGATTTACCTTCCCAGGGTTACTGTTAGGCTTAGGCCTAGGGCTAGGATTTTTAAAACTAGGAAGCCCTTAGCTCCAAGCACACTGCAGCTGTTCAAGGCATCCCAAGGGGAGTACAAAAGTGCAACAACATGGCAGCTTTCACAGCTTTTTCCTTGGCACCATCCCTATACCTAGGCTGATTTATCTGCCTAGGGTTAGGGTTAGGGTTCAGCCTAGGGCTTGGATTTCTTTAACCAGGAAGCCCTGAGTTCCAGGCTTACTTCATCTGCCAAAGGCATCCCAAAGGGAGTGCAGAAGTGCCACAACATGGCTGCTTTCACGGCTTTTCCCTTAGGAAGAACCCTAATACCCGGCTGATTTACCTTCCTAGGGTTACTGTTAGGCTTAGGCCTAGGACTTTTAAAACCAGGAAGCCCTGGGCTCCAGGCACACTGCAGCTGCAAAAGGCATCCCAAGGGGAGCGCAAAAGTGACGCAACTTGGCTGCCACCACTGATATTTCCATGAGACCATCCCGAACCATAGGCTGATTTTCCTTCCTAGGGTTAAGGTTTTAGTTACGCTTAGGGTAAGGGTCTATTAACCAGAAAGCCCTGAGTTCCAAGAACACAGCAGCTGCGAAGGACTAGCCAAGAAGAGCGCAAAAGTACCACAACATGCCTGCCTCCACAGCTTTTTCCTTGGGGACATGCCTAATTCCTGGCTGATTTGCCTTTCTCGTCTTAGGGTTGGGGTTCGGCCTAGGGCTAGGATTTTTAAAATCAGGAAGCCCTGAGTTCCAGGCACACTGGAGCTGTGAAAGGCATCCAAAAGGGAGTGCAAAAGTGCCACAACATGGCTGCTTTCACGGCTTTTTCCTTGGCAAGACGCCTAACACCAGGCTGATTTACCTTCCCAGGGTTACTGTTAGGCTTAGGCCTAGGGCTAGGATTTTTAAAACTAGGAAGCCCTTAGCTCCAAGCACACTGCAGCTGTTCAAGGCATCCCAAGGGGAGTACAAAAGTGCAACAACATGGCAGCTTTCACAGCTTTTTCCTTGGCACCATCCCTATACCTAGGCTGATTTATCTGCCTAGGGTTAGGGTTAGGGTTCAGCCTAGGGCTTGGATTTCTTTAACCAGGAAGCCCTGAGTTCCAGGCTTACTTCATCTGCCAAAGGCATCCCAAAGGGAGTGCAGAAGTGCCACAACATGGCTGCTTTCACGGCTTTTCCCTTAGGAAGAACCCTAATACCCGGCTGATTTACCTTCCTAGGGTTACTGTTAGGCTTAGGCCTAGGACTTTTAAAACCAGGAAGCCCTGGGCTCCAGGCACACTGCAGCTGCGAAAGGCATCCCAAGGGGAGCGCAAAAGTGACGCAACTTGGCTGCCACCACTGATATTTCCATGAGACCATCCCGAACCATAGGCTGATTTTCCTTCCTAGGGTTAAGGTTTGAGTTACGCCTAGGGTAAGGGTCTATTAACCAGAAAGCCCTGAGTTCCAAGAACACAGCAGCTGCGAAGGACTAGCCAAGAAGAGCGCAAAAGTACCACAACATGCCTGCCTCCACAGCTTTTTCCTTGGGGACATGCCTAATTCCTGGCTGATTTGCCTTTCTCGTCTTAGGGTTGGGGTTCGGCCTAGGGCTAGGATTTTTAAAAGCAGGAAGCCCTGAGTTCCAGGCACACTGGAGCTGTGAAAGGCATCCAAAAGGGAGTGCAAAAGTGCCACAACATGGCTGCTTTCACGGCTTTTTCCTTGGCAAGAAGCCTAACACCAGGCTGATTTCCCTTCCCAGGGTTACTGTTAGGCTTAGGCCTAGGGCTAGGATTTTTAAAACTAGGAAGCCCTTAGCTCCAAGCACACTGCAGCTGTTCAAGGCATCCCAAGGGGAGTACAAAAGTGCAACAACATGGCAGCTTTCACAGCTTTTTCCTTGGCACCATCCCTATACCTAGGCTGATTTATCTGCCTAGGGTTAGGGTTAGGGTTCAGCCTAGGGCTTGGATTTTTTTAACCAGGAAGCCCTGAGTTCCAGGCTTACTTCATCTGCCAAAGGCATCCCAAAGGGAGTGCAGAAGTGCCACAACATGGCTGCTTTCACGGCTTTTCCCTTAGGAAGAACCCTAATACCCGGCTGATTTACCTTCCTAGGGTTACTGTTAGGCTTAGGCCTAGGACTTTTAAAACCAGGAAGCCCTGGGCTCCAGGCACACTGCAGCTGCGAAAGGCATCCCAAGGGGAGCGCAAAAATGACGCAACTTGGCTGCCACCACTGATATTTCCATGAGACCATCCCGAACCATAGGCTGATTTTCCTTCCTAGGGTTAAGGTTTGAGTTACGCCTAGGGTAAGGGTCTATTAACCAGAAAGCCCTGAGTTCCAAGAACACAGCAGCTGCGAAGGACTAGCCAAGAAGAGCGCAAAAGTAGCACAACATGCCTGCCTCCACAGCTTTTTCCTTGGGGACATGCCTAATTCCTGGCTGATTTGCCTTTCTCGTCTTAGGGTTGGGGTTCGGCCTAGGGCTAGGATTTTTAAAAGCAGGAAGCCCTGAGTTCCAGGCACACTGGAGCTGTGAAAGGCATCCAAAAGGGAGTGCAAAAGTGCCACAACATGGCAGCTTTCACGGCTTTTTCCTTGGCAAGACGCCTAACACCAGGCTGATTTACCTTCCCAGGGTTACTGTTAGGCTTAGGCCTAGGGCTAGGATTTTTAAAACTAGGAAGCCCTTAGCTCCAGGCACACTGCAGCTGTTCAAGGCATCCCAAGGGGAGTACAAAAGTGCAACAACATGGCAGCTTTCACAGCTTTTTCCTTGGCACCATCCCTATACCTAGGCTGATTTATCTGCCTAGGGTTAGGGTTAGGGTTCAGCCTAGGGCTTGGATTTCTTTAACCAGGAAGCCCTGAGTTCCAGGCTTACTTCATCTGCCAAAGGCATCCCAAAGGGAGTGCAGAAGTGCCACAACATGGCTGCTTTCACGGCTTTTCCCTTAGGAAGAACCCTAATACCCGGCTGATTTACCTTCCTAGGGTTACTGTTAGGCTTAGGCCTAGGACTTTTAAAACCAGGAAGCCCTGGGCTCCAGGCACACTGCAGCTGCGAAAGGCATCCCAAGGGGAGCGCAAAAGTGACGCAACTTGGCTGCCACCACTGATATTTCCATGAGACCATCCCGAACCATAGGCTGATTTTCCTTCCTAGGGTTAAGGTTTGAGTTACGCCTAGGGTAAGGGTTCTATTAACCAGAAAGCGCTGAGTTCCAAGAACACAGCAGCTGCGAAGGACTAGCCAAGAAGAGCGCAAAAGTACCACAACATGCCTGCCTCCACAGCTTTTTCCTTGGGGACATGCCTAATTCCTGGCTGATTTGCCTTTCTCGTCTTAGGGTTGGGGTTCGGCCTAGGGCTAGGATTTTTAAAAGCAGGAAGCCCTGAGTTCCAGGCACACTGGAGCTGTGAAAGGCATCCAAAAGGGAGTGCAAAAGTGCCACAACATGGCTGCTTTCACGGCTTTTTCCTTGGCAAGAAGCCTAACACCAGGCTGATTTACCTTCCCAGGGTTACTGTTAGGCTTAGGCCTAGGGCTAGGATTTTTAAAACTAGGAAGCCCTTAGCTCCAAGCACACTGCAGCTGTTCAAGGCATCCCAAGGGGAGTACAAAAGTGCAACAACATGGCAGCTTTCACAGCTTTTTCCTTGGCACCATCCCTATACCTAGGCTGATTTATCTGCCTAGGGTTAGGGTTAGGGTTCAGCCTAGGGCTTGGATTTCTTTAACCAGGAAGCCCTGAGTTCCAGGCTTACTTCATCTGCCAAAGGCATCCCAAAGGGAGTGCAGAAGTGCCACAACATGGCTGCTTTCACGGCTTTTCCCTTAGGAAGAACCCTAATACCCGGCTGATTTACCTTCCTAGGGTTACTGTTAGGCTTAGGCCTAGGACTTTTAAAACCAGGAAGCCCTGGGCTCCAGGCACACTGCAGCTGCGAAAGGCATCCCAAGGGGAGCGCAAAAGTGACGCAACTTGGCTGCCACCACTGATATTTCCATGAGACCATCCCGAACCATAGGCTGATTTTCCTTCCTAGGGTTAAGGTTTGAGTTACGCCTAGGGTAAGGGTCTATTAACCAGAAAGCCCTGAGTTCCAAGAACACAGCAGCTGCGAAGGACTAGCCAAGAAGAGCGCAAAAGTACCACAACATGCCTGCCTCCACAGCTTTTTCCTTGGGGACATGCCTAATTCCTGGCTGATTTGCCTTTCTCGTCTTAGGGCTGGGGTTCGGCCTAGGGCTAGGATTTTTAAAATCAGGAAGCCCTGAGTTCCAGGCACACTGGAGCTGTGAAAGGCATCCAAAAGGGAGTGCAAAAGTGCCACAACATGGCTGCTTTCACGGCTTTTTCCTTGGCAAGAAGCCTAACACCAGGCTGATTTACCTTCCCAGGGTTACTGTTAGGCTTAGGCCTAGGGCTAGGATTTTTAAAACTAGGAAGCCCTTAGCTCCAGGCACACTGCAGCTGTTCGAGGCATCCCAAGGGGAGTACAAAAGTGCAACAACATGGCAGCTTTCACAGCTTTTTCCTTGGCACCATCCCTATACCTAAGCTGATTTATCTGCCTAGGGTTAGGGTTAGGGTTCAGCCTAGGGCTTGGATTTCTTTAACCAGGAAGCCCTGAGTTCCAGGCTTACTTCATCTGCCAAAGGCATCCCAAAGGGAGTGCAGAAGTGCCACAACATGGCTGCTTTCACGGCTTTTCCCTTAGGAAGAACCCTAATACCCGGCTGATTTACCTTCCTAGGGTTACTGTTAGGCTTAGGCCTAGGACTTTTAAAACCAGGAAGCCCTGGGCTCCAGGCACACTGCAGCTGCGAAAGGCATCCCAAGGGGAGCGCAAAAGTGACGCAACTTGGCTGCCACCACTGATATTTCCATGAGACCATCCCGAACCATAGGCTGATTTTCCTTCCTAGGGTTAAGGTTTTAGTTACGCCTAGGGTAAGGGTCTATTAACCAGAAAGCCCTGAGTTCCAAGAACACAGCAGCTGCGAAGGACTAGCCAAGAAGAGCGCAAAAGTACCACAACATGCCTGCCTCCACAGCTTTTTCCTTGGGGACATGCCTAATTCCTGGCTGATTTGCCTTTCTCGTCTTAGGGTTGGGGTTCGGCCTAGGGCTAGGATTTTTAAAAGCAGGAAGCCCTGAGTTCCAGGCACACTGGAGCTGTGAAAGGCATCCAAAAGGGAGTGCAAAAGTGCCACAACATGGCTGCTTTCACGGCTTTTTCCTTGGCAAGAAGCCTAACACCAGGCTGATTTACCTTCCCAGGGTTACTGTTAGGCTTAGGCCTAGGGCTAGGATTTTTAAAACTAGGAAGCCCTTAGCTCCAAGCACACTGCAGCTGTTCAAGGCATCCCAAGGGGAGTACAAAAGTGCAACAACATGGCAGCTTTCACAGCTTTTTCCTTGGCACCATCCCTATACCTAGGCTGATTTATCTGCCTAGGGTTAGGGTTAGGGTTCAGCCTAGGGCTTGGATTTCTTTAACCAGGAAGCCCTGAGTTCCAGGCTTACTTCATCTGCCAAAGGCATCCCAAAGGGAGTGCAGAAGTGCCACAACATGGCTGCTTTCACGGCTTTTCCCTTAGGAAGAACCCTAATACCCGGCTGATTTACCTTCCTAGGGTTACTGTTAGGCTTAGGCCTAGGACTTTTAAAACCAGGAAGCCCTGGGCTCCAGGCACACTGCAGCTGCAAAAGGCATCCCAAGGGGAGCGCAAAAGTGACGCAACTTGGCTGCCACCACTGATATTTCCATGAGACCATCCTGAACCATAGGCTGATTTTCCTTCCTAGGGTTAAGGTTTGAGTTACGCCTAGGGTTAGGTTTCTATTTACCAGAAAGCCCTGAGTTCCAAGAACACAGCAGCTGCGAAGGACTAGCCAAGAAGAGCGCAAAAGTAGCACAACATGCCTGCCTCCACAGCTTTTTCCTTGGGGACATGCCTAATTCCTGGCTGATTTGCCTTTCTCGTCTTAGGGTTGGGGTTCGGCCTAGGGCTAGGATTTTTAAAATCAGGAAGCCCTGAGTTCCAGGCACACTGGAGCTGTGAAAGGCATCCAAAAGGGAGTGCAAAAGTGCCACAACATGGCTGCTTTCACGGCTTTTTCCTTGGCAAGACGCCTAACACCAGGCTGATTTGCCTTCCCAGGGTTACTGTTAGGCTTAGGCCTAGGGCTAGGATTTTTAAAACTAGGAAGCCCTGGGCTCCAGGCACACTGCAGCTGTTCAAGGCATCCCAAGGGGAGTACAAAAGTGCAACAACATGGCAGCTTTCACAGCTTTTTCCTTGGCACCATCCCTATACCTAGGCTGATTTATCTGCCTAGGGTTAGGGTTAGGGTTCAGCCTAGGGCTTGGATTTTTTTAACCAGGAAGCCCTGAGTTCCAGGCTTACTTCATCTGCCAAAGGCATCCCAAAGGGAGTGCAGAAGTGCCACAACATGGCTGCTTTCACGGCTTTTCCCTTAGGAAGAACCCTAATACCCGGCTGATTTACCTTCCTAGGGTTACTGTTAGGCTTAGGCCTAGGACTTTTAAAACCAGGAAGCCCTGGGCTCCAGGCACACTGCAGCTGCGAAAGGCATCCCAAGGGGAGCGCAAAAGTGACGCAACTTGGCTGCCACCACTGATATTTCCATGAGACCATCCGGAACCATAGGCTGATTTTCCTTCCTAGGGTTAAGGTTTGAGTTACGCCTAGGGTAAGGGTCTATTAACCAGAAAGCCCTGAGTTCCAAGAACACAGCAGCTGCGAAGGACTAGCCAAGAAGAGCGCAAAAGTACCACAACATGCCTGCCTCCACAGCTTTTTCCTTGGGGACATGCCTAATTCCTGGCTGATTTGCCTTTCTCGTCTTAGGGTTGGGGTTCGGCCTAGGGCTAGGATTTTTAAAATCAGGAAGCCCTGAGTTCCAGGCACACTGGAGCTGTGAAAGGCATCCAAAAGGGAGTGCAAAAGTGCCACAACATGGCTGCTTTCACGGCTTTTTCCTTGGCAAGAAGCCTAACACCAGGCTGATTTACCTTCCCAGGGTTACTGTTAGGCTTAGGCCTAGGGCTAGGATTTTTAAAACTAGGAAGCCCTTAGCTCCAAGCACACTGCAGCTGTTCAAGGCATCCCAAGGGGAGTACAAAAGTGCAACAACATGGCAGCTTTCACAGCTTTTTCCTTGGCACCATCCCTATACCTAGGCTGATTTATCTGCCTAGGGTTAGGGTTAGGGTTCAGCCTAGGGCTTGGATTTTTTTAACCAGGAAGCCCTGAGTTCCAGGCTTACTTCATCTGCCAAAGGCATCCCAAAGGGAGTGCAGAAGTGCCACAACATGGCTGCTTTCACGGCTTTTCCCTTAGGAAGAACCCTAATACCCGGCTGATTTACCTTCCTAGGGTTACTGTTAGGCTTAGGCCTAGGACTTTTAAAACCAGGAAGCCCTGGGCTCCAGGCACACTGCAGCTGCGAAAGGCATCCCAAGGGGAGCGCAAAAGTGACGCAACTTGGCTGCCACCACTGATATTTCCATGAGACCATCCCGAACCATAGGCTGATTTTCCTTCCTAGGGTTAAGGTTTTAGTTACGCCTAGGGTAAGGGTCTATTAACCAGAAAGCCCTGAGTTCCAAGAACACAGCAGCTGCGAAGGACTAGCCAAGAAGAGCGCAAAAGTACCACAACATGCCTGCCTCCACAGCTTTTTCCTTGGGGACATGCCTAATTCCTGGCTGATTTGCCTTTCTCGTCTTAGGGTTGGGGTTCGGCCTAGGGCTAGGATTTTTAAAAGCAGGAAGCCCTGAGTTCCAGGCACACTGGAGCTGTGAAAGGCATCCAAAAGGGAGTGCAAAAGTGCCACAACATGGCTGCTTTCACGGCTTTTTCCTTGGCAAGAAGCCTAACACCAGGCTGATTTACCTTCCCAGGGTTACTGTTAGGCTTAGGCCTAGGGCTAGGATTTTTAAAACTAGGAAGCCCTTAGCTCCAAGCACACTGCAGCTGTTCAAGGCATCCCAAGGGGAGTACAAAAGTGCAACAACATGGCAGCTTTCACAGCTTTTTCCTTGGCACCATCCCTATACCTAGGCTGATTTATCTGCCTAGGGTTAGGGTTAGGGTTCAGCCTAGGGCTTGGATTTCTTTAACCAGGAAGCCCTGAGTTCCAGGCTTACTTCATCTGCCAAAGGCATCCCAAAGGGAGTGCAGAAGTGCCACAACATGGCTGCTTTCACGGCTTTTCCCTTAGGAAGAACCCTAATACCCGGCTGATTTACCTTCCTAGGGTTACTGTTAGGCTTAGGCCTAGGACTTTTAAAACCAGGAAGCCCTGGGCTCCAGGCACACTGCAGCTGCGAAAGGCATCCCAAGGGGAGCGCAAAAGTGACGCAACTTGGCTGCCACCACTGATATTTCCATGAGACCATCCCGAACCATAGGCTGATTTTCCTTCCTAGGGTTAAGGTTTGAGTTACGCCTAGGGTAAGGGTCTATTAACCAGAAAGCCCTGAGTTCCAAGAACACAGCAGCTGCGAAGGACTAGCCAAGAAGAGCGCAAAAGTACCACAACATGCCTGCCTCCACAGCTTTTTCCTTGGGGACATGCCTAATTCCTGGCTGATTTGCCTTTCTCGTCTTAGGGCTGGGGTTCGGCCTAGGGCTAGGATTTTTAAAATCAGGAAGCCCTGAGTTCCAGGCACACTGGAGCTGTGAAAGGCATCCAAAAGGGAGTGCAAAAGTGCCACAACATGGCTGCTTTCACGGCTTTTTCCTTGGCAAGAAGCCTAACACCAGGCTGATTTACCTTCCCAGGGTTACTGTTAGGCTTAGGCCTAGGGCTAGGATTTTTAAAACTAGGAAGCCCTTAGCTCCAGGCACACTGCAGCTGTTCGAGGCATCCCAAGGGGAGTACAAAAGTGCAACAACATGGCAGCTTTCACAGCTTTTTCCTTGGCACCATCCCTATACCTAAGCTGATTTATCTGCCTAGGGTTAGGGTTAGGGTTCAGCCTAGGGCTTGGATTTCTTTAACCAGGAAGCCCTGAGTTCCAGGCTTACTTCATCTGCCAAAGGCATCCCAAAGGGAGTGCAGAAGTGCCACAACATGGCTGCTTTCACGGCTTTTCCCTTAGGAAGAACCCTAATACCCGGCTGATTTACCTTCCTAGGGTTACTGTTAGGCTTAGGCCTAGGACTTTTAAAACCAGGAAGCCCTGGGCTCCAGGCACACTGCAGCTGCGAAAGGCATCCCAAGGGGAGCGCAAAAGTGACGCAACTTGGCTGCCACCACTGATATTTCCATGAGACCATCCCGAACCATAGGCTGATTTTCCTTCCTAGGGTTAAGGTTTTAGTTACGCCTAGGGTAAGGGTCTATTAACCAGAAAGCCCTGAGTTCCAAGAACACAGCAGCTGCGAAGGACTAGCCAAGAAGAGCGCAAAAGTACCACAACATGCCTGCCTCCACAGCTTTTTCCTTGGGGACATGCCTAATTCCTGGCTGATTTGCCTTTCTCGTCTTAGGGTTGGGGTTCGGCCTAGGGCTAGGATTTTTAAAAGCAGGAAGCCCTGAGTTCCAGGCACACTGGAGCTGTGAAAGGCATCCAAAAGGGAGTGCAAAAGTGCCACAACATGGCTGCTTTCACGGCTTTTTCCTTGGCAAGAAGCCTAACACCAGGCTGATTTACCTTCCCAGGGTTACTGTTAGGCTTAGGCCTAGGGCTAGGATTTTTAAAACTAGGAAGCCCTTAGCTCCAAGCACACTGCAGCTGTTCAAGGCATCCCAAGGGGAGTACAAAAGTGCAACAACATGGCAGCTTTCACAGCTTTTTCCTTGGCACCATCCCTATACCTAGGCTGATTTATCTGCCTAGGGTTAGGGTTAGGGTTCAGCCTAGGGCTTGGATTTCTTTAACCAGGAAGCCCTGAGTTCCAGGCTTACTTCATCTGCCAAAGGCATCCCAAAGGGAGTGCAGAAGTGCCACAACATGGCTGCTTTCACGGCTTTTCCCTTAGGAAGAACCCTAATACCCGGCTGATTTACCTTCCTAGGGTTACTGTTAGGCTTAGGCCTAGGACTTTTAAAACCAGGAAGCCCTGGGCTCCAGGCACACTGCAGCTGCAAAAGGCATCCCAAGGGGAGCGCAAAAGTGACGCAACTTGGCTGCCACCACTGATATTTCCATGAGACCATCCTGAACCATAGGCTGATTTTCCTTCCTAGGGTTAAGGTTTGAGTTACGCCTAGGGTTAGGTTTCTATTTACCAGAAAGCCCTGAGTTCCAAGAACACAGCAGCTGCGAAGGACTAGCCAAGAAGAGCGCAAAAGTAGCACAACATGCCTGCCTCCACAGCTTTTTCCTTGGGGACATGCCTAATTCCTGGCTGATTTGCCTTTCTCGTCTTAGGGTTGGGGTTCGGCCTAGGGCTAGGATTTTTAAAATCAGGAAGCCCTGAGTTCCAGGCACACTGGAGCTGTGAAAGGCATCCAAAAGGGAGTGCAAAAGTGCCACAACATGGCTGCTTTCACGGCTTTTTCCTTGGCAAGACGCCTAACACCAGGCTGATTTGCCTTCCCAGGGTTACTGTTAGGCTTAGGCCTAGGGCTAGGATTTTTAAAACTAGGAAGCCCTGGGCTCCAGGCACACTGCAGCTGTTCAAGGCATCCCAAGGGGAGTACAAAAGTGCAACAACATGGCAGCTTTCACAGCTTTTTCCTTGGCACCATCCCTATACCTAGGCTGATTTATCTGCCTAGGGTTAGGGTTAGGGTTCAGCCTAGGGCTTGGATTTTTTTAACCAGGAAGCCCTGAGTTCCAGGCTTACTTCATCTGCCAAAGGCATCCCAAAGGGAGTGCAGAAGTGCCACAACATGGCTGCTTTCACGGCTTTTCCCTTAGGAAGAACCCTAATACCCGGCTGATTTACCTTCCTAGGGTTACTGTTAGGCTTAGGCCTAGGACTTTTAAAACCAGGAAGCCCTGGGCTCCAGGCACACTGCAGCTGCGAAAGGCATCCCAAGGGGAGCGCAAAAGTGACGCAACTTGGCTGCCACCACTGATATTTCCATGAGACCATCCGGAACCATAGGCTGATTTTCCTTCCTAGGGTTAAGGTTTGAGTTACGCCTAGGGTAAGGGTCTATTAACCAGAAAGCCCTGAGTTCCAAGAACACAGCAGCTGCGAAGGACTAGCCAAGAAGAGCGCAAAAGTACCACAACATGCCTGCCTCCACAGCTTTTTCCTTGGGGACATGCCTAATTCCTGGCTGATTTGCCTTTCTCGTCTTAGGGTTGGGGTTCGGCCTAGGGCTAGGATTTTTAAAATCAGGAAGCCCTGAGTTCCAGGCACACTGGAGCTGTGAAAGGCATCCAAAAGGGAGTGCAAAAGTGCCACAACATGGCTGCTTTCACGGCTTTTTCCTTGGCAAGAAGCCTAACACCAGGCTGATTTACCTTCCCAGGGTTACTGTTAGGCTTAGGCCTAGGGCTAGGATTTTTAAAACTAGGAAGCCCTTAGCTCCAAGCACACTGCAGCTGTTCAAGGCATCCCAAGGGGAGTACAAAAGTGCAACAACATGGCAGCTTTCACAGCTTTTTCCTTGGCACCATCCCTATACCTAGGCTGATTTATCTGCCTAGGGTTAGGGTTAGGGTTCAGCCTAGGGCTTGGATTTTTTTAACCAGGAAGCCCTGAGTTCCAGGCTTACTTCATCTGCCAAAGGCATCCCAAAGGGAGTGCAGAAGTGCCACAACATGGCTGCTTTCACGGCTTTTCCCTTAGGAAGAACCCTAATACCCGGCTGATTTACCTTCCTAGGGTTACTGTTAGGCTTAGGCCTAGGACTTTTAAAACCAGGAAGCCCTGGGCTCCAGGCACACTGCAGCTGCGAAAGGCATCCCAAGGGGAGCGCAAAAGTGACGCAACTTGGCTGCCACCACTGATATTTCCATGAGACCATCCCGAACCATAGGCTGATTTTCCTTCCTAGGGTTAAGGTTTTAGTTACGCCTAGGGTAAGGGTCTATTAACCAGAAAGCCCTGAGTTCCAAGAACACAGCAGCTGCGAAGGACTAGCCAAGAAGAGCGCAAAAGTACCACAACATGCCTGCCTCCACAGCTTTTTCCTTGGGGACATGCCTAATTCCTGGCTGATTTGCCTTTCTCGTCTTAGGGTTGGGGTTCGGCCTAGGGCTAGGATTTTTAAAAGCAGGAAGCCCTGAGTTCCAGGCACACTGGAGCTGTGAAAGGCATCCAAAAGGGAGTGCAAAAGTGCCACAACATGGCTGCTTTCACGGCTTTTTCCTTGGCAAGAAGCCTAACACCAGGCTGATTTACCTTCCCAGGGTTACTGTTAGGCTTAGGCCTAGGGCTAGGATTTTTAAAACTAGGAAGCCCTTAGCTCCAAGCACACTGCAGCTGTTCAAGGCATCCCAAGGGGAGTACAAAAGTGCAACAACATGGCAGCTTTCACAGCTTTTTCCTTGGCACCATCCCTATACCTAGGCTGATTTATCTGCCTAGGGTTAGGGTTAGGGTTCAGCCTAGGGCTTGGATTTCTTTAACCAGGAAGCCCTGAGTTCCAGGCTTACTTCATCTGCCAAAGGCATCCCAAAGGGAGTGCAGAAGTGCCACAACATGGCTGCTTTCACGGCTTTTCCCTTAGGAAGAACCCTAATACCCGGCTGATTTACCTTCCTAGGGTTACTGTTAGGCTTAGGCCTAGGACTTTTAAAACCAGGAAGCCCTGGGCTCCAGGCACACTGCAGCTGCGAAAGGCATCCCAAGGGGAGCGCAAAAGTGACGCAACTTGGCTGCCACCACTGATATTTCCATGAGAGCATCCCGAACCCTAGGCTGATTTTCCTTCCTAGGGTTAAGGTTTGAGTTACGCCTAGGGTAAGGGTTCTATTTACCAGAAAGCCCTGAGTTCCAAGAACACAGCAGCTGCGAAGGACTAGCCAAGAAGAGCGCAAAAGTAGCACAACATGCCTGCCTCCACAGCTTTTTCCTTGGGGACATGCCTAATTCCTGGCTGATTTGCCTTTCTCGTCTTAGGGTTGGGGTTCGGCCTAGGGCTAGGATTTTTAAAATCAGGAAGCCCTGAGTTCCAGGCACACTGGAGCTGTGAAAGGCATCCAAAAGGGAGTGCAAAAGTGCCACAACATGGCTGCTTTCACGGCTTTTTCCTTGGCAAGACGCCTAACACCAGGCTGATTTGCCTTCCCAGGGTTACTGTTAGGCTTAGGCCTAGGGCTAGGATTTTTAAAACTAGGAAGCCCTTAGCTCCAGGCACACTGCAGCTGTTCAAGGCATCCCAAGGGGAGTACAAAAGTGCAACAACATGGCAGCTTTCACAGCTTTTTCCTTGGCACCATCCCTATACCTAGGCTGATTTATCTGCCTAGGGTTAGGGTTAGGGTTCAGCCTAGGGCTTGGATTTTTTTAACCAGGAAGCCCTGAGTTCCAGGCTTACTTCATCTGCCAAAGGCATCCCAAAGGGAGTGCAGAAGTGCCACAACATGGCTGCTTTCACGGCTTTTCCCTTAGGAAGAACCCTAATACCCGGCTGATTTACCTTCCTAGGGTTACTGTTAGGCTTAGGCCTAGGACTTTTAAAACCAGGAAGCCCTGGGCTCCAGGCACACTGCAGCTGCGAAAGGCAGGCATCCCAAGGGGAGCGCAAAAGTGACGCAACTTGGCTGCCACCACTGATATTTCCATGAGACCATCCCGAACCATAGGCTGATTTTCCTTCCTAGGGTTAAGGTTTGAGTTACGCCTAGGGTAAGGGTCTATTAACCAGAAAGCCCTGAGTTCCAAGAACACAGCAGCTGCGAAGGACTAGCCAAGAAGAGCGCAAAAGTACCACAACATGCCTGCCTCCACAGCTTTTTCCTTGGGGACATGCCTAATTCCTGGCTGATTTGCCTTTCTCGTCTTAGGGTTGGGGTTCGGCCTAGGGCTAGGATTTTTAAAAGCAGGAAGCCCTGAGTTCCAGGCACACTGGAGCTGTGAAAGGCATCCAAAAGGGAGTGCAAAAGTGCCACAACATGGCTGCTTTCACGGCTTTTTCCTTGGCAAGAAGCCTAACACCAGGCTGATTTCCCTTCCCAGGGTTACTGTTAGGCTTAGGCCTAGGGCTAGGATTTTTAAAACTAGGAAGCCCTTAGCTCCAAGCACACTGCAGCTGTTCAAGGCATCCCAAGGGGAGTACAAAAGTGCAACAACATGGCAGCTTTCACAGCTTTTTCCTTGGCACCATCCCTATACCTAGGCTGATTTATCTGCCTAGGGTTAGGGTTAGGGTTCAGCCTAGGGCTTGGATTTTTTTAACCAGGAAGCCCTGAGTTCCAGGCTTACTTCATCTGCCAAAGGCATCCCAAAGGGAGTGCAGAAGTGCCACAACATGGCTGCTTTCACGGCTTTTCCCTTAGGAAGAACCCTAATACCCGGCTGATTTACCTTCCTAGGGTTACTGTTAGGCTTAGGCCTAGGACTTTTAAAACCAGGAAGCCCTGGGCTCCAGGCACACTGCAGCTGCGAAAGGCATCCCAAGGGGAGCGCAAAAATGACGCAACTTGGCTGCCACCACTGATATTTCCATGAGACCATCCCGAACCATAGGCTGATTTTCCTTCCTAGGGTTAAGGTTTGAGTTACGCCTAGGGTAAGGGTCTATTAACCAGAAAGCCCTGAGTTCCAAGAACACAGCAGCTGCGAAGGACTAGCCAAGAAGAGCGCAAAAGTAGCACAACATGCCTGCCTCCACAGCTTTTTCCTTGGGGACATGCCTAATTCCTGGCTGATTTGCCTTTCTCGTCTTAGGGTTGGGGTTCGGCCTAGGGCTAGGATTTTTAAAAGCAGGAAGCCCTGAGTTCCAGGCACACTGGAGCTGTGAAAGGCATCCAAAAGGGAGTGCAAAAGTGCCACAACATGGCTGCTTTCACGGCTTTTTCCTTGGCAAGACGCCTAACACCAGGCTGATTTACCTTCCCAGGGTTACTCTTAGGCTTAGGCCTAGGGCTAGGATTTTTAAAACTAGGAAGCCCTTAGCTCCAGGCACACTGCAGCTGTTCAAGGCATCCCAAGGGGAGTACAAAAGTGCAACAACATGGCAGCTTTCACAGCTTTTTCCTTGGCACCATCCCTATACCTAGGCTGATTTATCTGCCTAGGGTTAGGGTTAGGGTTCAGCCTAGGGCTTGGATTTCTTTAACCAGGAAGCCCTGAGTTCCAGGCTTACTTCATCTGCCAAAGGCATCCCAAAGGGAGTGCAGAAGTGCCACAACATGGCTGCTTTCACGGCTTTTCCCTTAGGAAGAACCCTAATACCCGGCTGATTTACCTTCCTAGGGTTACTGTTAGGCTTAGGCCTAGGACTTTTAAAACCAGGAAGCCCTGGGCTCCAGGCACACTGCAGCTGCGAAAGGCATCCCAAGGGGAGCGCAAAAGTGACGCAACTTGGCTGCCACCACTGATATTTCCATGAGACCATCCCGAACCATAGGCTGATTTTCCTTCCTAGGGTTAAGGTTTGAGTTACGCCTAGGGTAAGGGTTCTATTAACCAGAAAGCGCTGAGTTCCAAGAACACAGCAGCTGCGAAGGACTAGCCAAGAAGAGCGCAAAAGTACCACAACATGCCTGCCTCCACAGCTTTTTCCTTGGGGACATGCCTAATTCCTGGCTGATTTGCCTTTCTCGTCTTAGGGTTGGGGTTCGGCCTAGGGCTAGGATTTTTAAAAGCAGGAAGCCCTGAGTTCCAGGCACACTGGAGCTGTGAAAGGCATCCAAAAGGGAGTGCAAAAGTGCCACAACATGGCTGCTTTCACGGCTTTTTCCTTGGCAAGAAGCCTAACACCAGGCTGATTTACCTTCCCAGGGTTACTGTTAGGCTTAGGCCTAGGGCTAGGATTTTTAAAACTAGGAAGCCCTTAGCTCCAAGCACACTGCAGCTGTTCAAGGCATCCCAAGGGGAGTACAAAAGTGCAACAACATGGCAGCTTTCACAGCTTTTTCCTTGGCACCATCCCTATACCTAGGCTGATTTATCTGCCTAGGGTTAGGGTTAGGGTTCAGCCTAGGGCTTGGATTTCTTTAACCAGGAAGCCCTGAGTTCCAGGCTTACTTCATCTGCCAAAGGCATCCCAAAGGGAGTGCAGAAGTGCCACAACATGGCTGCTTTCACGGCTTTTCCCTTAGGAAGAACCCTAATACCCGGCTGATTTACCTTCCTAGGGTTACTGTTAGGCTTAGGCCTAGGACTTTTAAAACCAGGAAGCCCTGGGCTCCAGGCACACTGCAGCTGCGAAAGGCATCCCAAGGGGAGCGCAAAAGTGACGCAACTTGGCTGCCACCACTGATATTTCCATGAGACCATCCCGAACCATAGGCTGATTTTCCTTCCTAGGGTTAAGGTTTGAGTTACGCCTAGGGTAAGGGTCTATTAACCAGAAAGCCCTGAGTTCCAAGAACACAGCAGCTGCGAAGGACTAGCCAAGAAGAGCGCAAAAGTACCACAACATGCCTGCCTCCACAGCTTTTTCCTTGGGGACATGCCTAATTCCTGGCAGATTTGCCTTTCTCGTCTTAGGGCTGGGGTTCGGCCTAGGGCTAGGATTTTTAAAATCAGGAAGCCCTGAGTTCCAGGCACACTGGAGCTGTGAAAGGCATCCAAAAGGGAGTGCAAAAGTGCCACAACATGGCTGCTTTCACGGCTTTTTCCTTGGCAAGAAGCCTAACACCAGGCTGATTTACCTTCCCAGGGTTACTGTTAGGCTTAGGCCTAGGGCTAGGATTTTTAAAACTAGGAAGCCCTTAGCTCCAGGCACACTGCAGCTGTTCGAGGCATCCCAAGGGGAGTACAAAAGTGCAACAACATGGCAGCTTTCACAGCTTTTTCCTTGGCACCATCCCTATACCTAAGCTGATTTATCTGCCTAGGGTTAGGGTTAGGGTTCAGCCTAGGGCTTGGATTTCTTTAACCAGGAAGCCCTGAGTTCCAGGCTTACTTCATCTGCCAAAGGCATCCCAAAGGGAGTGCAGAAGTGCCACAACATGGCTGCTTTCACGGCTTTTCCCTTAGGAAGAACCCTAATACCCGGCTGATTTACCTTCCTAGGGTTACTGTTAGGCTTAGGCCTAGGACTTTTAAAACCAGGAAGCCCTGGGCTCCAGGCACACTGCAGCTGCGAAAGGCATCCCAAGGGGAGCGCAAAAGTGACGCAACTTGGCTGCCACCACTGATATTTCCATGAGACCATCCCGAACCATAGGCTGATTTTCCTTCCTAGGGTTAAGGTTTTAGTTACGCCTAGGGTAAGGGTCTATTAACCAGAAAGCCCTGAGTTCCAAGAACACAGCAGCTGCGAAGGACTAGCCAAGAAGAGCGCAAAAGTACCACAACATGCCTGCCTCCACAGCTTTTTCCTTGGGGACATGCCTAATTCCTGGCTGATTTGCCTTTCTCGTCTTAGGGTTGGGGTTCGGCCTAGGGCTAGGATTTTTAAAAGCAGGAAGCCCTGAGTTCCAGGCACACTGGAGCTGTGAAAGGCATCCAAAAGGGAGTGCAAAAGTGCCACAACATGGCTGCTTTCACGGCTTTTTCCTTGGCAAGAAGCCTAACACCAGGCTGATTTACCTTCCCAGGGTTACTGTTAGGCTTAGGCCTAGGGCTAGGATTTTTAAAACTAGGAAGCCCTTAGCTCCAAGCACACTGCAGCTGTTCAAGGCATCCCAAGGGGAGTACAAAAGTGCAACAACATGGCAGCTTTCACAGCTTTTTCCTTGGCACCATCCCTATACCTAGGCTGATTTATCTGCCTAGGGTTAGGGTTAGGGTTCAGCCTAGGGCTTGGATTTCTTTAACCAGGAAGCCCTGAGTTCCAGGCTTACTTCATCTGCCAAAGGCATCCCAAAGGGAGTGCAGAAGTGCCACAACATGGCTGCTTTCACGGCTTTTCCCTTAGGAAGAACCCTAATACCCGGCTGATTTACCTTCCTAGGGTTACTGTTAGGCTTAGGCCTAGGACTTTTAAAACCAGGAAGCCCTGGGCTCCAGGCACACTGCAGCTGCAAAAGGCATCCCAAGGGGAGCGCAAAAGTGACGCAACTTGGCTGCCACCACTGATATTTCCATGAGACCATCCTGAACCATAGGCTGATTTTCCTTCCTAGGGTTAAGGTTTGAGTTACGCCTAGGGTTAGGTTTCTATTTACCAGAAAGCCCTGAGTTCCAAGAACACAGCAGCTGCGAAGGACTAGCCAAGAAGAGCGCAAAAGTAGCACAACATGCCTGCCTCCACAGCTTTTTCCTTGGGGACATGCCTAATTCCTGGCTGATTTGCCTTTCTCGTCTTAGGGTTGGGGTTCGGCCTAGGGCTAGGATTTTTAAAATCAGGAAGCCCTGAGTTCCAGGCACACTGGAGCTGTGAAAGGCATCCAAAAGGGAGTGCAAAAGTGCCACAACATGGCTGCTTTCACGGCTTTTTCCTTGGCAAGACGCCTAACACCAGGCTGATTTGCCTTCCCAGGGTTACTGTTAGGCTTAGGCCTAGGGCTAGGATTTTTAAAACTAGGAAGCCCTGGGCTCCAGGCACACTGCAGCTGTTCAAGGCATCCCAAGGGGAGTACAAAAGTGCAACAACATGGCAGCTTTCACAGCTTTTTCCTTGGCACCATCCCTATACCTAGGCTGATTTATCTGCCTAGGGTTAGGGTTAGGGTTCAGCCTAGGGCTTGGATTTTTTTAACCAGGAAGCCCTGAGTTCCAGGCTTACTTCATCTGCCAAAGGCATCCCAAAGGGAGTGCAGAAGTGCCACAACATGGCTGCTTTCACGGCTTTTCCCTTAGGAAGAACCCTAATACCCGGCTGATTTACCTTCCTAGGGTTACTGTTAGGCTTAGGCCTAGGACTTTTAAAACCAGGAAGCCCTGGGCTCCAGGCACACTGCAGCTGCGAAAGGCATCCCAAGGGGAGCGCAAAAGTGACGCAACTTGGCTGCCACCACTGATATTTCCATGAGACCATCCGGAACCATAGGCTGATTTTCCTTCCTAGGGTTAAGGTTTGAGTTACGCCTAGGGTAAGGGTCTATTAACCAGAAAGCCCTGAGTTCCAAGAACACAGCAGCTGCGAAGGACTAGCCAAGAAGAGCGCAAAAGTACCACAACATGCCTGCCTCCACAGCTTTTTCCTTGGGGACATGCCTAATTCCTGGCTGATTTGCCTTTCTCGTCTTAGGGTTGGGGTTCGGCCTAGGGCTAGGATTTTTAAAATCAGGAAGCCCTGAGTTCCAGGCACACTGGAGCTGTGAAAGGCATCCAAAAGGGAGTGCAAAAGTGCCACAACATGGCTGCTTTCACGGCTTTTTCCTTGGCAAGAAGCCTAACACCAGGCTGATTTACCTTCCCAGGGTTACTGTTAGGCTTAGGCCTAGGGCTAGGATTTTTAAAACTAGGAAGCCCTTAGCTCCAAGCACACTGCAGCTGTTCAAGGCATCCCAAGGGGAGTACAAAAGTGCAACAACATGGCAGCTTTCACAGCTTTTTCCTTGGCACCATCCCTATACCTAGGCTGATTTATCTGCCTAGGGTTAGGGTTAGGGTTCAGCCTAGGGCTTGGATTTTTTTAACCAGGAAGCCCTGAGTTCCAGGCTTACTTCATCTGCCAAAGGCATCCCAAAGGGAGTGCAGAAGTGCCACAACATGGCTGCTTTCACGGCTTTTCCCTTAGGAAGAACCCTAATACCCGGCTGATTTACCTTCCTAGGGTTACTGTTAGGCTTAGGCCTAGGACTTTTAAAACCAGGAAGCCCTGGGCTCCAGGCACACTGCAGCTGCGAAAGGCATCCCAAGGGGAGCGCAAAAGTGACGCAACTTGGCTGCCACCACTGATATTTCCATGAGACCATCCCGAACCATAGGCTGATTTTCCTTCCTAGGGTTAAGGTTTTAGTTACGCCTAGGGTAAGGGTCTATTAACCAGAAAGCCCTGAGTTCCAAGAACACAGCAGCTGCGAAGGACTAGCCAAGAAGAGCGCAAAAGTACCACAACATGCCTGCCTCCACAGCTTTTTCCTTGGGGACATGCCTAATTCCTGGCTGATTTGCCTTTCTCGTCTTAGGGTTGGGGTTCGGCCTAGGGCTAGGATTTTTAAAAGCAGGAAGCCCTGAGTTCCAGGCACACTGGAGCTGTGAAAGGCATCCAAAAGGGAGTGCAAAAGTGCCACAACATGGCTGCTTTCACGGCTTTTTCCTTGGCAAGAAGCCTAACACCAGGCTGATTTCCCTTCCCAGGGTTACTGTTAGGCTTAGGCCTAGGGCTAGGATTTTTAAAACTAGGAAGCCCTTAGCTCCAAGCACACTGCAGCTGTTCAAGGCATCCCAAGGGGAGTACAAAAGTGCAACAACATGGCAGCTTTCACAGCTTTTTCCTTGGCACCATCCCTATACCTAGGCTGATTTATCTGCCTAGGGTTAGGGTTAGGGTTCAGCCTAGGGCTTGGATTTCTTTAACCAGGAAGCCCTGAGTTCCAGGCTTACTTCATCTGCCAAAGGCATCCCAAAGGGAGTGCAGAAGTGCCACAACATGGCTGCTTTCACGGCTTTTCCCTTAGGAAGAACCCTAATACCCGGCTGATTTACCTTCCTAGGGTTACTGTTAGGCTTAGGCCTAGGACTTTTAAAACCAGGAAGCCCTGGGCTCCAGGCACACTGCAGCTGCGAAAGGCATCCCAAGGGGAGCGCAAAAGTGACGCAACTTGGCTGCCACCACTGATATTTCCATGAGAGCATCCCGAACCCTAGGCTGATTTTCCTTCCTAGGGTTAAGGTTTGAGTTACGCCTAGGGTAAGGGCTCTATTTACCAGAAAGCCCTGAGTTCCAAGAACACAGCAACTGCGAAGGACTAGCCAAGAAGAGCGCAAAAGTACCACAACATGCCTGCCTCCACAGCTTTTTCCTTGGGGACATGCCTAATTCCTGGCTGATTTGCCTTTCTCGTCTTAGGGGTGAGGTTCGGCCTAGGGCTAGGATTTTTAAAATCAGGAAGCCCTGAGTTCCAGGCACACTGGAGCTGTGAAAGGCATCCAAAAGGGAGTGCAAAAGTGCCACAACATGGCTGCTTTCACGGCTTTTTCCTTGGCAAGACGCCTAACACCAGGCTGATTTGCCTTCCCAGGGTTACTGTTAGGCTTAGGCCTAGGGCTAGGATTTTTAAAACTAGGAAGCCCTTAGCTCCAGGCACACTGCAGCTGTTCAAGGCATCCCAAGGGGAGTACAAAAGTGCAACAACATGGCAGCTTTCACAGCTTTTTCCTTGGCACCATCCCTATACCTAGGCTGATTTATCTGCCTAGGGTTAGGGTTAGGGTTCAGCCTAGGGCTTGGATTTTTTTAACCAGGAAGCCCTGAGTTCCAGGCTTACTTCATCTGCCAAAGGCATCCCAAAGGGAGTGCAGAAGTGCCACAACATGGCTGCTTTCACGGCTTTTCCCTTAGGAAGAACCCTAATACCCGGCTGATTTACCTTCCTAGGGTTACTGTTAGGCTTAGGCCTAGGACTTTTAAAACCAGGAAGCCCTGGGCTCCAGGCACACTGCAGCTGCGAAAGGCAGGCATCCCAAGGGGAGCGCAAAAGTGACGCAACTTGGCTGCCACCACTGATATTTCCATGAGACCATCCCGAACCATAGGCTGATTTTCCTTCCTAGGGTTAAGGTTTGAGTTACGCCTAGGGTAAGGGTCTATTAACCAGAAAGCCCTGAGTTCCAAGAACACAGCAGCTGCGAAGGACTAGCCAAGAAGAGCGCAAAAGTAGCACAACATGCCTGCCTCCACAGCTTTTTCCTTGGGGACATGCCTAATTCCTGGCTGATTTGCCTTTCTCGTCTTAGGGTTGGGGTTCGGCCTAGGGCTAGGATTTTTAAAATCAGGAAGCCCTGAGTTCCAGGCACACTGGAGCTGTGAAAGGCATCCAAAAGGGAGTGCAAAAGTGCCACAACATGGCTGCTTTCACGGCTTTTTCCTTGGCAAGAAGCCTAACACCAGGCTGATTTACCTTCCCAGGGTTACTGTTAGGCTTAGGCCTAGGGCTAGGATTTTTAAAACTAGGAAGCCCTTAGCTCCAAGCACACTGCAGCTGTTCAAGGCATCCCAAGGGGAGTACAAAAGTGCAACAACATGGCAGCTTTCACAGCTTTTTCCTTGGCACCATCCCTATACCTAGGCTGATTTATCTGCCTAGGGTTAGGGTTAGGGTTCAGCCTAGGGCTTGGATTTTTTTAACCAGGAAGCCCTGAGTTCCAGGCTTACTTCATCTGCCAAAGGCATCCCAAAGGGAGTGCAGAAGTGCCACAACATGGCTGCTTTCACGGCTTTTCCCTTAGGAAGAACCCTAATACCCGGCTGATTTACCTTCCTAGGGTTACTGTTAGGCTTAGGCCTAGGACTTTTAAAACCAGGAAGCCCTGGGCTCCAGGCACACTGCAGCTGCGAAAGGCATCCCAAGGGGAGCGCAAAAGTGACGCAACTTGGCTGCCACCACTGATATTTCCATGAGACCATCCCGAACCATAGGCTGATTTTCCTTCCTAGGGTTAAGGTTTGAGTTACGCCTAGGGTAAGGTTTCTATTTACCAGAAAGCCCTGAGTTCCAAGAACACAGCAGCTGCGAAGGACTACCCAAGAAGAGCGCAAAAGTACCACAACATGCCTGCCTCCACAGCTTTTTCCTTGGGGACATGCCTAATTCCTGGCTGATTTGCCTTTCTCGTCTTAGGGTTGGGGTTCGGCCTAGGGCTAGGATTTTTAAAATCAGGAAGCCCTGAGTTCCAGGCACACTGGAGCTGTGAAAGGCATCCAAAAGGGAGTGCAAAAGTGCCACAACATGGCTGCTTTCACGGCTTTTTCCTTGGCAAGACGCCTAACACCAGGCTGATTTACCTTCTCAGGGTTACTGTTAGGCTTAGGCCTAGGGCTAGGATTTTTAAAACTAGGAAGCCCTTAGCTCCAGGCACACTGCAGCTGTTCAAGGCATCCCAAGGGGAGTACAAAAGTGCAACAACATGGCAGCTTTCACAGCTTTTTCCTTGGCACCATCCCTATACCTAGGCTGATTTATCTGCCTAGGGTTAGGGTTAGGGTTCAGCCTAGGGCTTGGATTTCTTTAACCAGGAAGCCCTGAGTTCCAGGCTTACTTCATCTGCCAAAGGCATCCCAAAGGGAGTGCAGAAGTGCCACAACATGGCTGCTTTCACGGCTTTTCCCTTAGGAAGAACCCTAATACCCGGCTGATTTACCTTCCTAGGGTTACTGTTAGGCTTAGGCCTAGGACTTTTAAAACCAGGAAGCCCTGGGCTCCAGGCACACTGCAGCTGCGAAAGGCATCCCAAGGGGAGCGCAAAAGTGACGCAACTTGGCTGCCACCACTGATATTTCCATGAGACCATCCCGAACCATAGGCTGATTTTCCTTCCTAGGGTTAAGGTTTGAGTTACGCCTAGGGTAAGGGTTCTATTAACCAGAAAGCCCTGAGTTCCAAGAACACAGCAGCTGCGAAGGACTACCCAAGAAGAGCGCAAAAGTACCACAACATGCCTGCCTCCACAGCTTTTTCCTTGGGGACATGCCTAATTCCTGGCTGATTTGCCTTTCTCGTCTTAGGGTTGAGGTTCGGCCTAGGGCTAGGATTTTTAAAATCAGGAAGCCCTGAGTTCCAGGCACACTGGAGCTGTGAAAGGCATCCAAAAGGGAGTGCAAAAGTGCCACAACATGGCTGCTTTCACGGCTTTTTCCTTGGCAAGAAGCCTAACACCAGGCTGATTTACCTTCCCAGGGTTACTCTTAGGCTTAGGCCTAGGGCTAGGATTTTTAAAACTAGGAAGCCCTTAGCTCCAGGCACACTGCAGCTGTTCAAGGCATCCCAAGGGGAGTACAAAAGTGCAACAACATGGCAGCTTTCACAGCTTTTTCCTTGGCACCATCCCTATACCTAGGCTGATTTATCTGCCTAGGGTTAGGGTTAGGGTTCAGCCTAGGGCTTGGATTTCTTTAACCAGGAAGCCCTGAGTTCCAGGCTTACTTCATCTGCCAAAGGCATCCCAAAGGGAGTGCAGAAGTGCCACAACATGGCTGCTTTCACGGCTTTTCCCTTAGGAAGAACCCTAATACCCGGCTGATTTACCTTCCTAGGGTTACTGTTAGGCTTAGGCCTAGGACTTTTGAAACCAGGAAGCCCTGGGCTCCAGGCACACTGCAGCTGCGAAAGGCATCCCAAGGGGAGCGCAAAAGTGACGCAACTTGGCTGCCACCACTGATATTTCCATGAGACCATCCCGAACCATAGGCTGATTTTCCTTCCTAGGGTTAAGGTTTGAGTTACGCCTAGGGTAAGGGTTCTATTAACCAGAAAGCCCTGAGTTCCAAGAACACAGCAGCTGCGAAGGACTAGCCAAGAAGAGCGCAAAAGTACCACAACATGCCTGCCTCCACAGCTTTTTCCTTGGGGACATGCCTAATTCCTGGCAGATTTGCCTTTCTCGTCTTAGGGTTGGGGTTCGGCCTAGGGCTAGGATTTTTAAAATCAGGAAGCCCTGAGTTCCAGGCACACTGGAGCTGTGAAAGGCATCCAAAAGGGAGTGCAAAAGTGCCACAACATGGCTGCTTTCACGGCTTTTTCCTTGGCAAGAAGCCTAACAGCAGGCTGATTTACCTTCCCAGGGTTACTGTTAGGCTTAGGCCTAGGGCTAGGATTTTTAAAACTAGGAAGCCCTTAGCTCCAGGCACACTGCAGCTGTTCAAGGCATCCCAAGGGGAGTACAAAAGTGCAACAACATGGCAGCTTTCACAGCTTTTTCCTTGGCACCATCCCTATACCTAGGCTGATTTATCTGCCTAGGGTTAGGGTTAGGGTTCAGCCTAGGGCTTGGATTTCTTGAACCAGGAAGCCCTGAGTTCCAGGCTTACTTCATCTGCCAAAGGCATCCCAAAGGGAGTGCAGAAGTGCCACAACATGGCTGCTTTCACGGCTTTTCCCTTAGGAAGAACCCTAATACCCGGCTGATTTACCTTCCTAGGGTTACTGTTAGGCTTAGGCCTAGGACTTTTAAAACCAGGAAGCCCTGGGCTCCAGGCACACTGCAGCTGCGAAAGGCATCCCAAGGGGAGCGCAAAAGTGACGCAACTTGGCTGCCACCACTGATAGTTCCATGAGACCATCCCGAACCATAGGCTGATTTTCCTTCCTAGGCTTAAGGTTTGAGTTACGCCTAGGGTAAGGCTTCTATTAACCAGAAAGCCCTGAGTTCCAAGAACACAGCAGCTGCGAAGGACTAGCCAAGAAGAGCGCAAAAGTACCACAACATGCCTGCCTCCACAGCTTTTTCCTTGGGGACATGCCTAATTCCTGGCTGATTTGCCTTTCTCGTCTTAGGGTTGAGGTTCGGCCTAGGGCTAGGATTTTTAAAATCAGGAAGCCCTGAGTTCCAGGCACACTGGAGCTGTGAAAGGCATCCAAAAGGGAGTGCAAAAGTGCCACAACATGGCTGCTTTCACGGCTTTTTCCTTGGCAAGAAGCCTAACACCAGGCTGATTTACCTTCCCAGGGTTACTCTTAGGCTTAGGCCTAGGGCTAGGATTTTTAAAACTAGGAAGCCCTTAGCTCCAGGCACACTGCAGCTGTTCAAGGCATCCCAAGGGGAGTACAAAAGTGCAACAACATGGCAGCTTTCACAGCTTTTTCCTTGGCACCATCCCTATACCTAGGCTGATTTATCTGCCTAGGGTTAGGGTTAGGGTTCAGCCTAGGGCTTGGATTTCTTTAACCAGGAAGCCCTGAGTTCCAGGCTTACTTCATCTGCCAAAGGCATCCCAAAGGGAGTGCAGAAGTGCCACAACATGGCTGCTTTCACGGCTTTTCCCTTAGGAAGAACCCTAATACCCGGCTGATTTACCTTCCTAGGGTTACTGTTAGGCTTAGGCCTAGGACTTTTAAAACCAGGAAGCCCTGGGCTCCAGGCACACTGCAGCTGCGAAAGGCATCCCAAGGGGAGCGCAAAAGTGACGCAACTTGGCTGCCACCACTGATAGTTCCATGAGACCATCCCGAACCATAGGCTGATTTTCCTTCCTAGGCTTAAGGTTTGAGTTACGCCTAGGGTAAGGCTTCTATTAACCAGAAAGCCCTGAGTTCCAAGAACACAGCAGCTGCGAAGGACTAGCCAAGAAGAGCGCAAAAGTACCACAACATGCCTGCCTCCACAGCTTTTTCCTTGGGGACATGCCTAATTCCTGGCAGATTTGCCTTTCTCGTCTTAGGGTTGGGGTTCGGCCTAGGGCTAGGATTTTTAAAATCAGGAAGCCCTGAGTTCCAGGCACACTGGAGCTGTGAAAGGCATCCAAAAGGGAGTGCAAAAGTGCCACAACATGGCTGCTTTCACGGCTTTTTCCTTGGCAAGAAGCCTAACAGCAGGCTGATTTACCTTCCCAGGGTTACTGTTAGGCTTAGGCCTAGGGCTAGGATTTTTAAAACTAGGAAGCCCTTAGCTCCAGGCACACTGCAGCTGTTCAAGGCATCCCAAGGGGAGTACAAAAGTGCAACAACATGGCAGCTTTCACAGCTTTTTCCTTGGCACCATCCCTATACCTAGGCTGATTTATCTGCCTAGGGTTAGGGTTAGGGTTCAGCCTAGGGCTTGGATTTCTTTAAACAGGAAGCCCTGAGTTCCAGGCTTACTTCATCTGCCAAAGGCATCCCAAAGGGAGTGCAGAAGTGCCACAACATGGCTGCTTTCACGGCTTTTCCCTTAGGAAGAACCCTAATACCCGGCTGATTTACCTTCCTAGGGTTACTGTTAGGCTTAGGCCTAGGACTTTTAAAACCAGGAAGCCCTGGGCTCCAGGCACACTGCAGCTGCGAAAGGCATCCCAAGGGGAGCGCAAAAGTGACGCAACTTGGCTGCCACCACTGATATTTCCATGAGACCATCCCGAACCATAGGCTGATTTTCCTTCCTAGGCTTAAGGTTTGAGTTACGCCTAGGGTAAGGGTTCTATTAACCAGAAAGCCCTGAGTTCCAAGAACACAGCAGCTGCGAAGGACTAGCCAAGAAGAGCGCAAAAGTACCACAACATGCCTGCCTCCACAGCTTTTTCCTTGGGGACATGCCTAATTCCTGGCTGATTTGCCTTTCTCGTCTTAGGGGTGAGGTTCGGCCTAGGGCTAGGATTTTTAAAATCAGGAAGCCCTGAGTTCCAGGCACACTGGAGCTGTGAAAGGCATCCAAAAGGGAGTGCAAAAGTGCCACAACATGGCTGCTTTCACGGCTTTTTCCTTGGCAAGAAGCCTAACAGCAGGCTGATTTACCTTCCCAGGGTTACTGTTAGGCTTAGGCCTAGGGCTAGGATTTTTAAAACTAGGAAGCCCTTAGCTCCAGGCACACTGCAGCTGTTCAAGGCATCCCAAGGGGAGTACAAAAGTGCAACAACATGGCAGCTTTCACAGCTTTTTCCTTGGCACCATCCCTATACCTAGGCTGATTTATCTGCCTAGGGTTAGGGTTAGGGTTCAGCCTAGGGCTGTGATTTCTTTAACCAGGAAGCCCTGAGTTCCAGGCTTACTTCATCTGCCAAAGGCATCCCAAAGGGAGTGCAGAAGTGCCACAACATGGCTGCTTTCACGGCTTTTCCCTTAGGAAGAACCCTAATACCCGGCTGATTTACCTTCCTAGGGTTACTGTTAGGCTTAGGCCTAGGACTTTTAAAACCAGGAAGCCCTGGGCTCCAGGCACACTGCAGCTGCGAAAGGCATCCCAAGGGGAGCGCAAAAGTGACGCAACTTGGCTGCCACCACTGATATTTCCATGAGACCATCCCGAACCATAGGCTGATTTTCCTTCCTAGGCTTAAGGTTTGAGTTACGCCTAGGGTAAGGCTTCTATTAACCAGAAAGCCCTGAGTTCCAAGAACACAGCAGCTGCGAAGGACTAGCCAAGAAGAGCGCAAAAGTACCACAACATGCCTGCCTCCACAGCTTTTTCCTTGGGGACATGCCTAATTCCTGGCTGATTTGCCTTTCTCGTCTTAGGGTTGAGGTTCGGCCTAGGGATAGGATTTTTAAAATCAGGAAGCCCTGAGTTCCAGGCACACTGGAGCTGTGAAAGGCATCCAAAAGGGAGTGCAAAAGTGCCACAACATGGCTGCTTTCACGGCTTTTTCCTTGGCAAGAAGCCTAACAGCAGGCTGATTTACCTTCCCAGGGTTACTGTTAGGCTTAGGCCTAGGGCTAGGATTTTTAAAACTAGGAAGCCCTTAGCTCCAGGCACACTGCAGCTGTTCAAGGCATCCCAAGGGGAGTACAAAAGTGCAACAACATGGCAGCTTTCACAGCTTTTTCCTTGGCACCATCCCTATACCTAGGCTGATTTATCTGCCTAGGGTTAGGGTTAGGGTTCAGCCTAGGGCTTGGATTTCTTTAACCAGGAAGCCCTGAGTTCCAGGCTTACTTCATCTGCCAAAGGCATCCCAAAGGGAGTGCAGAAGTGCCACAACATGGCTGCTTTCACGGCTTTTCCCTTAGGAAGAACCCTAATACCCGGCTGATTTACCTTCCTAGGGTTACTGTTAGGCTTAGGCCTAGGACTTTTAAAACCAGGAAGCCCTGGGCTCCAGGCACACTGCAGCTGCGAAAGGCATCCCAAGGGGAGCGCAAAAGTGACGCAACTTGGCTGCCACCACTGATAGTTCCATGAGACCATCCCGAACCATAGGCTGATTTTCCTTCCTAGGCTTAAGGTTTGAGTTACGCCTAGGGTAAGGCTTCTATTAACCAGAAAGCCCTGAGTTCCAAGAACACAGCAGCTGCGAAGGACTAGCCAAGAAGAGCGCAAAAGTACCACAACATGCCTGCCTCCACAGCTTTTTCCTTGGGGACATGCCTAATTCCTGGCTGATTTGCCTTTCTCGTCTTAGGGTTGAGGTTCGGCCTAGGGCTAGGATTTTTAAAATCAGGAAGCCCTGAGTTCCAGGCACACTGGAGCTGTGAAAGGCATCCAAAAGGGAGTGCAAAAGTGCCACAACATGGCTGCTTTCACGGCTTTTTCCTTGGCAAGAAGCCTAACACCAGGCTGATTTACCTTCCCAGGGTTACTCTTAGGCTTAGGCCTAGGGCTAGGATTTTTAAAACTAGGAAGCCCTTAGCTCCAGGCACACTGCAGCTGTTCAAGGCATCCCAAGGGGAGTACAAAAGTGCAACAACATGGCAGCTTTCACAGCTTTTTCCTTGGCACCATCCCTATACCTAGGCTGATTTATCTGCCTAGGGTTAGGGTTAGGGTTCAGCCTAGGGCTTGGATTTCTTTAACCAGGAAGCCCTGAGTTCCAGGCTTACTTCATCTGCCAAAGGCATCCCAAAGGGAGTGCAGAAGTGCCACAACATGGCTGCTTTCACGGCTTTTCCCTTAGGAAGAACCCTAATACCCGGCTGATTTACCTTCCTAGGGTTACTGTTAGGCTTAGGCCTAGGACTTTTGAAACCAGGAAGCCCTGGGCTCCAGGCACACTGCAGCTGCGAAAGGCATCCCAAGGGGAGCGCAAAAGTGACGCAACTTGGCTGCCACCACTGATATTTCCATGAGACCATCCCGAACCATAGGCTGATTTTCCTTCCTAGGGTTAAGGTTTGAGTTACGCCTAGGGTAAGGGTTCTATTAACCAGAAAGCCCTGAGTTCCAAGAACACAGCAGCTGCGAAGGACTAGCCAAGAAGAGCGCAAAAGTACCACAACATGCCTGCCTCCACAGCTTTTTCCTTGGGGACATGCCTAATTCCTGGCAGATTTGCCTTTCTCGTCTTAGGGTTGGGGTTCGGCCTAGGGCTAGGATTTTTAAAATCAGGAAGCCCTGAGTTCCAGGCACACTGGAGCTGTGAAAGGCATCCAAAAGGAAGTGCAAAAGTGCCACAACATGGCTGCTTTCACGGCTTTTTCCTTGGCAAGAAGCCTAACAGCAGGCTGATTTACCTTCCCAGGGTTACTGTTAGGCTTAGGCCTAGGGCTAGGATTTTTAAAACTAGGAAGCCCTTAGCTCCAGGCACACTGCAGCTGTTCAAGGCATCCCAAGGGGAGTACAAAAGTGCAACAACATGGCAGCTTTCACAGCTTTTTCCTTGGCACCATCCCTATACCTAGGCTGATTTATCTGCCTAGGGTTAGGGTTAGGGTTCAGCCTAGGGCTTGGATTTCTTTAACCAGGAAGCCCTGAGTTCCAGGCTTACTTCATCTGCCAAAGGCATCCCAAAGGGAGTGCAGAAGTGCCACAACATGGCTGCTTTCACGGCTTTTCCCTTAGGAAGAACCCTAATACCCGGCTGATTTACCTTCCTAGGGTTACTGTTAGGCTTAGGCCTAGGACTTTTAAAACCAGGAAGCCCTGGGCTCCAGGCACACTGCAGCTGCGAAAGGCATCCCAAGGGGAGCGCAAAAGTGACGCAACTTGGCTGCCACCACTGATAGTTCCATGAGACCATCCCGAACCATAGGCTGATTTTCCTTCCTAGGCTTAAGGTTTGAGTTACGCCTAGGGTAAGGCTTCTATTAACCAGAAAGCCCTGAGTTCCAAGAACACAGCAGCTGCGAAGGACTAGCCAAGAAGAGCGCAAAAGTACCACAACATGCCTGCCTCCACAGCTTTTTCCTTGGGGACATGCCTAATTCCTGGCTGATTTGCCTTTCTCGTCTTAGGGTTGAGGTTCGGCCTAGGGCTAGGATTTTTAAAATCAGGAAGCCCTGAGTTCCAGGCACACTGGAGCTGTGAAAGGCATCCAAAAGGGAGTGCAAAAGTGCCACAACATGGCTGCTTTCACGGCTTTTTCCTTGGCAAGAAGCCTAACAGCAGGCTGATTTACCTTCCCAGGGTTACTGTTAGGCTTAGGCCTAGGGCTAGGATTTTTAAAACTAGGAAGCCCTTAGCTCCAGGCACACTGCAGCTGTTCAAGGCATCCCAAGGGGAGTACAAAAGTGCAACAACATGGCAGCTTTCACAGCTTTTTCCTTGGCACCATCCCTATACCTAGGCTGATTTATCTGCCTAGGGTTAGGGTTAGGGTTCAGCCTAGGGCTTGGATTTCTTTAACCAGGAAGCCCTGAGTTCCAGGCTTACTTCATCTGCCAAAGGCATCCCAAAGGGAGTGCAGAAGTGCCACAACATGGCTGCTTTCACGGCTTTTCCCTTAGGAAGAACCCTAATACCCGGCTGATTTACCTTCCTAGGGTTACTGTTAGGCTTAGGCCTAGGACTTTTGAAACCAGGAAGCCCTGGGCTCCAGGCACACTGCAGCTGCGAAAGGCATCCCAAGGGGAGCGCAAAAGTGACGCAACTTGGCTGCCACCACTGATATTTCCATGAGACCATCCCGAACCATAGGCTGATTTTCCTTCCTAGGGTTAAGGTTTGAGTTACGCCTAGGGTAAGGGTTCTATTAACCAGAAAGCCCTGAGTTCCAAGAACACAGCAGCTGCGAAGGACTAGCCAAGAAGAGCGCAAAAGTACCACAACATGCCTGCCTCCACAGCTTTTTCCTTAGGGACATGCCTAATTCCTGGCAGATTTGCCTTTCTCGTCTTAGGGTTGAGGTTCGGCCTAGGGCTAGGATTTTTAAAATCAGGAAGCCCTGAGTTCCAGGCACACTGGAGCTGTGAAAGGCATCCAAAAGGGAGTGCAAAAGTGCCACAACATGGCTGCTTTCACGGCTTTTTCCTTGGCAAGAAGCCTAACAGCAGGCTGATTTACCTTCCCAGGGTTACTGTTAGGCTTAGGCCTAGGGCTAGGATTTTTAAAACTAGGAAGCCCTTAGCTCCAGGCACACTGCAGCTGTTCAAGGCATCCCAAGGGGAGTACAAAAGTGCAACAACATGGCAGCTTTCACAGCTTTTTCCTTGGCACCATCCCTATACCTAGGCTGATTTATCTGCCTAGGGTTAGGGTTAGGGTTCAGCCTAGGGCTTGGATTTCTTTAAACAGGAAGCCCTGAGTTCCAGGCTTACTTCATCTGCCAAAGGCATCCCAAAGGGAATGCAGAAGTGCCACAACATGGCTGCTTTCACGGCTTTTCCCTTAGGAAGAACCCTAATACCCGGCTGATTTACCTTCCTAGGGTTACTGTTAGGCTTAGGCCTAGGACTTTTAAAACCAGGAAGCCCTGGGCTCCAGGCACACTGCAGCTGCGAAAGGCATCCCAAGGGGAGCGCAAAAGTGACGCAACTTGGCTGCCACCACTGATATTTCCATGAGACCATCCCGAACCATAGGCTGATTTTCCTTCCTAGGCTTAAGGTTTGAGTTACGCCTAGGGTAAGGGTTCTATTAACCAGAAAGCCCTGAGTTCCAAGAACACAGCAGCTGCGAAGGACTACCCAAGAAGAGCGCAAAAGTACCACAACATGCCTGCCTCCACAGCTTTTTCCTTGGGGACATGCCTAATTCCTGGCTGATTTGCCTTTCTCGTCTTAGGGGTGAGGTTCGGCCTAGGGCTAGGATTTTTAAAATCAGGAAGCCCTGAGTTCCAGGCACACTGGAGCTGTGAAAGGCATCCAAAAGGGAGTGCAAAAGTGCCACAACATGGCTGCTTTCACGGCTTTTTCCTTGGCAAGAAGCCTAACAGCAGGCTGATTTACCTTCCCAGGGTTACTGTTAGGCTTAGGCCTAGGGCTAGGATTTTTAAAACTAGGAAGCCCTTAGCTCCAGGCACACTGCAGCTGTTCAAGGCATCCCAAGGGGAGTACAAAAGTGCAACAACATGGCAGCTTTCACAGCTTTTTCCTTGGCACCATCCCTATACCTAGGCTGATTTATCTGCCTAGGGTTAGGGTTAGGGTTCAGCCTAGGGCTTGGATTTCTTTAACCAGGAAGCCCTGAGTTCCAGGCTTACTTCATCTGCCAAAGGCATCCCAAAGGGAGTGCAGAAGTGCCACAACATGGCTGCTTTCACGGCTTTTCCCTTAGGAAGAACCCTAATACCCGGCTGATTTACCTTCCTAGGGTTACTGTTAGGCTTAGGCCTAGGACTTTTAAAACCAGGAAGCCCTGGGCTCCAGGCACACTGCAGCTGCGAAAGGCATCCCAAGGGGAGCGCAAAAGTGACGCAACTTGGCTGCCACCACTGATAGTTCCATGAGACCATCCCGAACCATAGGCTGATTTTCCTTCCTAGGCTTAAGGTTTGAGTTACGCCTAGGGTAAGGCTTCTATTAACCAGAAAGCCCTGAGTTCCAAGAACACAGCAGCTGCGAAGGACTAGCCAAGAAGAGCGCAAAAGTACCACAACATGCCTGCCTCCACAGCTTTTTCCTTGGGGACATGCCTAATTCCTGGCTGATTTGCCTTTCTCGTCTTAGGGTTGAGGTTCGGCCTAGGGCTAGGATTTTTAAAATCAGGAAGCCCTGAGTTCCAGGCACACTGGAGCTGTGAAAGGCATCCAAAAGGGAGTGCAGAAGTGCCACAACATGGCTGCTTTCACGGCTTTTTCCTTGGCAAGAAGCCTAACACCAGGCTGATTTACCTTCCCAGGGTTACTCTTAGGCTTAGGCCTAGGGCTAGGATTTTTAAAACTAGGAAGCCCTTAGCTCCAGGCACACTGCAGCTGTTCAAGGCATCCCAAGGGGAGTACAAAAGTGCAACAACATGGCAGCTTTCACAGCTTTTTCCTTGGCACCATCCCTATACCTAGGCTGATTTATCTGCCTAGGGTTAGGGTTAGGGTTCAGCCTAGGGCTTGGATTTCTTTAACCAGGAAGCCCTGAGTTCCAGGCTTACTTCATCTGCCAAAGGCATCCCAAAGGGAGTGCAGAAGTGCCACAACATGGCTGCTTTCACGGCTTTTCCCTTAGGAAGAACCCTAATACCCGGCTGATTTACCTTCCTAGGGTTACTGTTAGGCTTAGGCCTAGGACTTTTAAAACCAGGAAGCCCTGGGCTCCAGGCACACTGCAGCTGCGAAAGGCATCCCAAGGGGAGCGCAAAAGTGACGCAACTTGGCTGCCACCACTGATATTTCCATGAGACCATCCCGAACCATAGGCTGATTTTCCTTCCTAGGGTTAAGGTTTGAGTTACGCCTAGGGTAAGGGTTCTATTAACCAGAAAGCCCTGAGTTCCAAGAACACAGCAGCTGCGAAGGACTAGCCAAGAAGAGCGCAAAAGTACCACAACATGCCTGCCTCCACAGCTTTTTCCTTGGGGACATGCCTAATTCCTGGCAGATTTGCCTTTCTCGTCTTAGGGTTGGGGTTCGGCCTAGGGCTAGGATTTTTAAAATCAGGAAGCCCTGAGTTCCAGGCACACTGGAGCTGTGAAAGGCATCCAAAAGGGAGTGCAAAAGTGCCACAACATGGCTGCTTTCACGGCTTTTTCCTTGGCAAGAAGCCTAACAGCAGGCTGATTTACCTTCCCAGGGTTACTGTTAGGCTTAGGCCTAGGGCTAGGATTTTTAAAACTAGGAAGCCCTTAGCTCCAGGCACACTGCAGCTGTTCAAGGCATCCCAAGGGGAGTACAAAAGTGCAACAACATGGCAGCTTTCACAGCTTTTTCCTTGGCACCATCCCTATACCTAGGCTGATTTATCTGCCTAGGGTTAGGGTTAGGGTTCAGCCTAGGGCTTGGATTTCTTTAAACAGGAAGCCCTGAGTTCCAGGCTTACTTCATCTGCCAAAGGCATCCCAAAGGGAATGCAGAAGTGCCACAACATGGCTGCTTTCACGGCTTTTCCCTTAGGAAGAACCCTAATACCCGGCTGATTTACCTTCCTAGGGTTACTGTTAGGCTTAGGCCTAGGACTTTTAAAACCAGGAAGCCCTGGGCTCCAGGCACACTGCAGCTGCGAAAGGCATCCCAAGGGGAGCGCAAAAGTGACGCAACTTGGCTGCCACCACTGATATTTCCATGAGACCATCCCGAACCATAGGCTGATTTTCCTTCCTAGGCTTAAGGTTTGAGTTACGCCTAGGGTAAGGGTTCTATTAACCAGAAAGCCCTGAGTTCCAAGAACACAGCAGCTGCGAAGGACTACCCAAGAAGAGCGCAAAAGTACCACAACATGCCTGCCTCCACAGCTTTTTCCTTGGGGACATGCCTAATTCCTGGCTGATTTGCCTTTCTCGTCTTAGGGGTGAGGTTCGGCCTAGGGCTAGGATTTTTAAAATCAGGAAGCCCTGAGTTCCAGGCACACTGGAGCTGTGAAAGGCATCCAAAAGGGAGTGCAAAAGTGCCACAACATGGCTGCTTTCACGGCTTTTTCCTTGGCAAGAAGCCTAACAGCAGGCTGATTTACCTTCCCAGGGTTACTGTTAGGCTTAGGCCTAGGGCTAGGATTTTTAAAACTAGGAAGCCCTTAGCTCCAGGCACACTGCAGCTGTTCAAGGCATCCCAAGGGGAGTACAAAAGTGCAACAACATGGCAGCTTTCACAGCTTTTTCCTTGGCACCATCCCTATACCTAGGCTGATTTATCTGCCTAGGGTTAGGGTTAGGGTTCAGCCTAGGGCTTGGATTTCTTTAACCAGGAAGCCCTGAGTTCCAGGCTTACTTCATCTGCCAAAGGCATCCCAAAGGGAGTGCAGAAGTGCCACAACATGGCTGCTTTCACGGCTTTTCCCTTAGGAAGAACCCTAATACCCGGCTGATTTACCTTCCTAGGGTTACTGTTCGGCTTAGGCCTAGGACTTTTAAAACCAGGAAGCCCTGGGCTCCAGGCACACTGCAGCTGCGAAAGGCATCCCAAGGGGAGCGCAAAAGTGACGCAACTTGGCTGCCACCACTGATAGTTCCATGAGACCATCCCGAACCATAGGCTGATTTTCCTTCCTAGGCTTAAGGTTTGAGTTACGCCTAGGGTAAGGCTTCTATTAACCAGAAAGCCCTGAGTTCCAAGAACACAGCAGCTGCGAAGGACTAGCCAAGAAGAGCGCAAAAGTACCACAACATGCCTGCCTCCACAGCTTTTTCCTTGGGGACATGCCTAATTCCTGGCTGATTTGCCTTTCTCGTCTTAGGGTTGAGGTTCGGCCTAGGGCTAGGATTTTTAAAATCAGGAAGCCCTGAGTTCCAGGCACACTGGAGCTGTGAAAGGCATCCAAAAGGGAGTGCAAAAGTGCCACAACATGGCTGCTTTCACGGCTTTTTCCTTGGCAAGAAGCCTAACACCAGGCTGATTTACCTTCCCAGGGTTACTCTTAGGCTTAGGCCTAGGGCTAGGATTTTTAAAACTAGGAAGCCCTTAGCTCCAGGCACACTGCAGCTGTTCAAGGCATCCCAAGGGGAGTACAAAAGTGCAACAACATGGCAGCTTTCACAGCTTTTTCCTTGGCACCATCCCTATACCTAGGCTGATTTATCTGCCTAGGGTTAGGGTTAGGGTTCAGCCTAGGGCTTGGATTTCTTTAACCAGGAAGCCCTGAGTTCCAGGCTTACTTCATCTGCCAAAGGCATCCCAAAGGGAGTGCAGAAGTGCCACAACATGGCTGCTTTCACGGCTTTTCCCTTAGGAAGAACCCTAATACCCGGCTGATTTACCTTCCTAGGGTTACTGTTAGGCTTAGGCCTAGGACTTTTGAAACCAGGAAGCCCTGGGCTCCAGGCACACTGCAGCTGCGAAAGGCATCCCAAGGGGAGCGCAAAAGTGACGCAACTTGGCTGCCACCACTGATATTTCCATGAGACCATCCCGAACCATAGGCTGATTTTCCTTCCTAGGGTTAAGGTTTGAGTTACGCCTAGGGTAAGGGTTCTATTAACCAGAAAGCCCTGAGTTCCAAGAACACAGCAGCTGCGAAGGACTAGCCAAGAAGAGCGCAAAAGTAGCACAACATGCCTGCCTCCACAGCTTTTTCCTTGGGGACATGCCTAATTCCTGGCAGATTTGCCTTTCTCGTCTTAGGGTTGGGGTTCGGCCTAGGGCTAGGATTTTTAAAATCAGGAAGCCCTGAGTTCCAGGCACACTGGAGCTGTGAAAGGCATCCAAAAGGGAGTGCAAAAGTGCCACAACATGGCTGCTTTCACGGCTTTTTCCTTGGCAAGAAGCCTAACAGCAGGCTGATTTACCTTCCCAGGGTTACTGTTAGGCTTAGGCCTAGGGCTAGGATTTTTAAAACTAGGAAGCCCTTAGCTCCAGGCACACTGCAGCTGTTCAAGGCATCCCAAGGGGAGTACAAAAGTGCAACAACATGGCAGCTTTCACAGCTTTTTCCTTGGCACCATCCCTATACCTAGGCTGATTTATCTGCCTAGGGTTAGGGTTAGGGTTCAGCCTAGGGCTTGGATTTTTTTAACCAGGAAGCCCTGAGTTCCAGGCTTACTTCATCTGCCAAAGGCATCCCAAAGGGAATGCAGAAGTGCCACAACATGGCTGCTTTCACGGCTTTTCCCTTAGGAAGAACCCTAATACCCGGCTGATTTACCTTCCTAGGGTTACTGTTAGGCTTAGGCCTAGGACTTTTGAAACCAGGAAGCCCTGGGCTCCAGGCACACTGCAGCTGCGAAAGGCATCCCAAGGGGAGCGCAAAAGTGACGCAACTTGGCTGCCACCACTGATATTTCCATGAGACCATCCCGAACCATAGGCTGATTTTCCTTCCTAGGCTTAAGGTTTGAGTTACGCCTAGGGTAAGGGTTCTATTAACCAGAAAGCCCTGAGTTCCAAGAACACAGCAGCTGCGAAGGACTAGCCAAGAAGAGCGCAAAAGTACCACAACATGCCTGCCTCCACAGCTTTTTCCTTGGGGACATGCCTAATTCCTGGCTGATTTGCCTTTCTCGTCTTAGGGGTGAGGTTCGGCCTAGGGCTAGGATTTTTAAAATCAGGAAGCCCTGAGTTCCAGGCACACTGGAGCTGTGAAAGGCATCCAAAAGGGAGTGCAAAAGTGCCACAACATGGCTGCTTTCACAGCTTTTTCCTAGGCAAGAAGCCTAACACCAGGCTGATTTACCTTCCCAGGGTTACTCTTAGGCTTAGGCCTAGGGCTAGGATTTTTAAAACTAGGAAGCCCTTAGCTCCAGGCACACTGCAGCTGTTCAAGGCATCCCAAGGGGAGTACAAAAGTGCAACAACATGGCAGCTTTCACAGCTTTTTCCTTGGCACCATCCCTATACCTAGGCTGATTTATCTGCCTAGGGTTAGGGTTAGGGTTCAGCCTAGGGCTTGGATTTCTTTAACCAGGAAGCCCTGAGTTCCAGGCTTACTTCACCTGCCAAAGGCATCCCAAAGGGAGTGCAGAAGTGCCACAACATGGCTGCTTTCACGGCTTTTCCCTTAGGAAGAACCCTAATACCCGGCTGATTTACCTTCCTAGGGTTACTGTTAGGCTTAGGCCTAGGACTTTTAAAACCAGGAAGCCCTGGGCTCCAGGCACACTGCAGCTGCGAAAGGCATCCCAAGGGGAGCGCAAAAGTGACGCAACTTGGCTGCCACCACTGATATTTCCATGAGACCATCCCGAACCATAGGCTGATTTTCCTTCCTAGGGTTAAGGTTTGAGTTACGCCTAGGGTAAGGGTTCTATTAACCAGAAAGCCCTGAGTTCCAAGAACACAGCAGCTGCGAAGGACTACCCAAGAAGAGCGCAAAAGTAGCACAACATGCCTGCCTCCACAGCTTTTTCCTTGGGGACATGCCTAATTCCTGGCTGATTTGCCTTTCTCGTCTTAGGGTTGAGGTTCGGCCTAGGGCTAGGATTTTTAAAATCAGGAAGCCCTGAGTTCCAGGCACACTGGAGCTGTGAAAGGCATCCAAAAGGGAGTGCAAAAGTGCCACAACATGGCTGCTTTCACGGCTTTTTCCTTGGCAAGAAGCCTAACACCAGGCTGATTTACCTTCCCAGGGTTACTGTTAGGCTTAGGCCTAGGGCTAGGATTTTTAAAACTAGGAAGCCCTTAGCTCCAGGCACACTGCAGCTGTTCAAGGCATCCCAAGGGGAGTACAAAAGTGCAACAACATGGCAGCTTTCACAGCTTTTTCCTTGGCACCATCCCTATACCTAGGCTGATTTATCTGCCTAGGGTTAGGGTTAGGGTTCAGCCTAGGGCTTGGATTTCTTTAACCAGGAAGCCCTGAGTTCCAGGCTTACTTCATCTGCCAAAGGCATCCCAAAGGGAGTGCAGAAGTGCCACAACATGGCTGCTTTCACGGCTTTTCCCTTAGGAAGAACCCTAATACCCGGCTGATTTACCTTCCTAGGGTTACTGTTAGGCTTAGGCCTAGGACTTTTAAAACCAGGAAGCCCTGGGCTCCAGGCACACTGCAGCTGCGAAAGGCATCCCAAGGGGATCGCAAAAGTGACGCAACTTGGCTGCCACCACTGATATTTCCATGAGACCATCCCGAACCATAGGCTGATTTTCCTTCCTAGGGTTAAGGTTTGAGTTACGCCTAGGGTAAGGGTTCTATTAACCAGAAAGCCCTGAGTTCCAAGAACACAGCAGCTGCGAAGGACTAGCCAAGAAGAGCGCAAAAGTACCACAACATGCCTGCCTCCACAGCTTTTTCCTTGGGGACATGCCTAATTCCTGGCTGATTTTCCTTTCTCGTCTTAGGGTTGGGGTTCGGCCTAGGGCTAGGATTTTTAAAATCAGGAAGCCCTGAGTTCTAGGCACGCTGGAGCTGTGAAAGGCATCCAAAAGGGAGTGCAAAAGTGCCACAACATGGCTGCTTTCACGGCTTTTTCCTTGCCAAGAAGCCTAACACCAGGCTGATTTACCTTCCCAGGGTTTCTGTTAGGCTTAGGCCTAGGGCTAGGATTTTTAAAACTAGGAAGCCCTTAGCTCCAGGCACACTGCAGCTGTTCAAGGCATCCCAAGGGGAGTACAAAAGTGCAACAACATGGCAGCTTTCACAGCTTTTTCCTTGGCACCATCCGTATACCTAAGCTGATTTATCTGCCTAGGGTTAGGGTTAGGGTTCAGCCTAGGGCTTGGATTTCTTTAACCAGGAAGCCCTGAGTTCCAGGCTTACTTCATCTGCCAAAGGCATCCCAAAGGGAGTGCAGAAGTGCCGCAACATGGCTGCTTTCACGGCTTTTCCCTTAGGAAGAACCCTAATACCCGGCTGATTTACCTTCCTAGGGTTACTGTTAGGCTTAGGCCTAGGACTTTTAAAACCAGGAAGCCCTGGGCTCCAGGCACACTGCAGCTGCGAAAGGCATCCCAAGGGGAGCGCAAAAGTGACGCAACTTGGCTGCCACCACTGATATTTCCATGAGAGCATCCCGAACCATAGGCTGATTTTCCTTCCTAGGGTTAAGGTTTGAGTTACGCCAAGGGTAAGGGCTCTATTAACCAGATAGCCCTGAGTTCCAAGAACACAGCAGCTGCGAAGGACTACCCAAGAAGAGCGCAAAAGTACCACAACATGCCTGCCTCCACAGCTTTTTCCTTGGGGACATGCCTAATTCCTGGCTGATTTGCCTTTCTCGTCTTAGGGTTGCGGTTCGGCCTAGGGCTAGGATTTTTAAAATCAGGAAGCCCTGAGTTCCAGGCACACTGGAGCTGTGAAAGGCATCCAAAAGGGAGTGCAAAAGTGCCACAACATGGCTGCTTTCACGGCTTTTTCCTTGGCAAGACGCCTAACACCAGGCTGATTTACATTCCCAGGGTTACTGTTAGGCTTAGGCCTAGGGCTAGGATTTTTAAAACTAGGAAGCCCTTAGCTCCAGGCACACTGCAGCTGTTCAAGGCATCCCAAGGGGAGTACAAAAGTGCAACAACATGGCAGCTTTCACAGCTTTTTCCTTGGCACCATCCCTATACCTAGGCTGATTTATCTGCCTAGGGTTAGGGTTAGGGTTCAGCCTAGGGCTTGGATTTCTTTAACCAGGAAGCCCTGAGTTCCAGGCTTACTTCATCTGCCAAAGGCATCCCAAAGGGAGTGCAGAAGTGCCACAACATGGCTGCTTTCACGGCTTTTCCCTTAGGAAGAACCCTAATACCCGGCTGATTTACCTCCTAGGGTTACTGTTAGGCTTAGGCCTAGGACTTTTAAAACCAGGAAGCCCTGGGCTCCAGGCACACTGCAGCTGCGAAAGGCATCCCAAGGGGAGCGCAAAAGTGACGCAACTTGGCTGCCACCACTGATATTTCCATGAGACCATCCCGAACCATAGGCTGATTTTCCTTCCTAGGGTTAAGGTTTGAGTTACGCCTAGGGTAAGGGTTCTATTAACCAGAAAGCCCTGAGTTCCAAGAACACAGCAGCTGCGAAGGACTAGCCAAGAAGAGCGCAAAAGTACCACAACATGCCTGCCTCCACAGCTTTTTCCTTGGGGACATGCCTAATTCCTGGCTGATTTGCCTTTCTCGTCTTAGGGTTGGGGTTCGGCCTAGGGCTAGGATTTTTAAAATCAGGAAGCCCTGAGTTCCAGGCACACTGGAGCTGTGAAAGGCATCCAAAAGGGAGTGCAAAAGTGCCACAACATGGCTGCTTTCACGGCTTTTTCCTTGGCAAGAAGCCTAACACCAGGCTGATTTACCTTCCCAGGGTTACTGTTAGGCTTAGGCCTAGGGCTAGGATTTTTGAAACTAGGAAGCCCTTAGCTCCAGGCACACTGCAGCTGTTCAAGGCATCCCAAGGGGAGTACAAAAGTGCAACAACATGGCAGCTTTCACAGCTTTTTCCTTGGCACCATCCCTATACCTAAGCTGATTTATCTGCCTAGGGTTAGGGTTAGGGTTCAGCCTAGGGCTTGGATTTCTTTAACCAGGAAGCCCTGAGTTCCAGGCTTACTTCATCTGCCAAAGGCATCCCAAAGGGAGTGCAGAAGTGCCACAACATGGCTGCTTTCATGGCTTTTCCCTTAGGAAGGACCCTAATACCCGGCTGATTTACCTTCCTAGGGTTACTGTTAGGCTTAGGCCTAGGACTTTTAAAACCAGGAAGCCCTGGGCTCCAGGCACACTGCAGCTGCGAAAGGCATCCCAAGGGGAGCGCAAAAGTGACGCAACTTGGCTGCCACCACTGATATTTCCATGAGACCATCCCGAACCATAGGCTGATTTTCCTTCCTAGGGTTAAGGTTTAAGTTACGCCTAGGGTAAGGGTCTATTAACCAGAAAGCCCTGAGTTCCAAGAACACAGCAGCTGCGAAGGACTACCCAAGAAGAGCGCAAAAGTACCACAACATGCCTGCCTCCACAGCTTTTTCCTTGGGGACATGCCTAATTCCTGGCTGATTTGCCTTTCTCGTCTTAGGGTTGGGGTTCGGCCTAGGGCTAGGATTTTTAAAATCAGGAAGCCCTGAGTTCCAGGCACACTGGAGCTGTGAAAGGCATCCAAAAGGGAGTGCAAAAGTGCCACAACATGGCTGCTTTCACGGCTTTTTCCTTGGCAAGAAGCCTAACACCAGGCTGATTTACCTTCCCAGGGTTACTGTTAGGCTTAGGCCTAGGGCTAGGATTTTTAAAACTAGGAAGCCCTTAGCTCCAGGCACACTGCAGCTGTTCGAGGCATCCCAAGGGGAGTACAAAAGTGCAACAACATGGCAGCTTTCACAGCTTTTTCCTTGGCACCATCCCTATACCTAGGCTGATTTATCTGCCTAGGGTTAGGGTTAGGGTTCAGCCTAGGGCTTGGATTTCTTTAACCAGGAAGCCCTGAGTTCCAGGCTTACTTCATCTGCCAAAGGCATCCCAAAGGGAGTGCAGAAGTGCCACAACATGGCTGCTTTCACGGCTTTTCCCTTAGGAAGAACCCTAATACCCGGCTGATTTACCTTCCTAGGGTTACTGTTAGGCTTAGGCCTAGGACTTTTAAAACCAGGAAGCCCTGGGCTCCAGGCACACTGCAGCTGCGAAAGGCATCCCAAGGGGAGCGCAAAAGTGACGCAACTTGGCTGCCACCACTGATATTTCCATGAGACCATCCCGAACCATAGGCTGATTTTCCTTCCTAGGGTTAAGGTTTGAGTTACGCCTAGGGTAAGGGTTCTATTAACCAGAAAGCCCTGAGTTCCAAGAACACAGCAGCTGCGAAGGACTAGCCAAGAAGAGCGCAAAAGTACCACAACATGCCTGCCTCCACAGCTTTTTCCTTGGGGACATGCCTAATTCCTGGCTGATTTGCCTTTCTCGTCTTAGGGTTGGGGTTCGGCCTAGGGCTAGGATTTTTAAAATCAGGAAGCCCTGAGTTCCAGGCACACTGGAGCTGTGAAAGGCATCCAAAAGGGAGTGCAAAAGTGCCACAACATGGCTGCTTTCACGGCTTTTTCCTTGGCAAGAAGCCTAACACCAGGCTGATTTACCTTCCCAGGGTTACTGTTAGGCTTAGGCCTAGGGCTAGGATTTTTGAAACTAGGAAGCCCTTAGCTCCAGGCACACTGCAGCTGTTCAAGGCATCCCAAGGGGAGTACAAAAGTGCAACAACATGGCAGCTTTCACAGCTTTTTCCTTGGCACCATCCCTATACCTAAGCTGATTTATCTGCCTAGGGTTAGGGTTAGGGTTCAGCCTAGGGCTTGGATTTCTTTAACCAGGAAGCCCTGAGTTCCAGGCTTACTTCATCTGCCAAAGGCATCCCAAAGGGAGTGCAGAAGTGCCACAACATGGCTGCTTTCACGGCTTTTCCCTTAGGAAGAACCCTAATACCCGGCTGATTTACCTTCCTAGGGTTACTGTTAGGCTTAGGCCTAGGACTTTTGAAACCAGGAAGCCCTGGGCTCCAGGCACACTGCAGCTGCGAAAGGCATCCCAAGGGGAGCGCAAAAGTGACGCAACTTGGCTGCCACCACTGATAGTTCCATGAGACCATCCCGAACCATAGGCTGATTTTCCTTCCTAGGGTTCAGGTTTGAGTTACGCCTAGGGTAAGGGTTCTATTAACCAGAAAGCCCTGAGTTCCAAGAACACAGCAGCTGCGAAGGACTAGCCAAGAAGAGCGCAAAAGTACCACAACATGTCTGCCTCCACAGCTTTTTCCTTGGGGACATGCCTAATTCCTGGCAGATTTGCCTTTCTCGTGTTAGGGTTGGGGTTCGGCCTAGGGCTAGGATTTTTAAAATCAGGAAGCCCTGAGTTCCAGGCACACTGGAGCTGTGAAAGGCATCCAAAAGGGAGTGCAAAAGTGCCACAACATGGCTGCTTTCACGGCTTTTTCCTTGGCAAGAAGCCTAACACCAGGCTGATTTCCCTTCCCAGGGTTACTGTTAGGCTTAGGCCTAGGGCTAGGATTTTTAAAACTAGGAAGCCCTTAGCTCCAGGCACACTGCAGCTGTTCAAGGCATCCCAAGGGGAGTACAAAAGTGCAACAACATGGCAGCTTTCACAGCTTTTTCCTTGGCACCATCCCTATACCTAGGCTGATTTATCTGCCTAGGGTTAGGGTTAGGGTTCAGCCTAGGGCTTGGATTTCTTTAACCAGGAAGCCCTGAGTTCCAGGCTTACTTCATCTGCCAAAGGCATCCCAAAGGGAGTGCAGAAGTGCCACAACATGGCTGCTTTCACGGCTTTTCCCTTAGGAAGAACCCTAATACCCGGCTGATTTACCTTCCTAGGGTTACTGTTAGGCTTAGGCCTAGGACTTTTAAAACCAGGAAGCCCTGGGCTCCAGGCACACTGCAGCTGCGAAAGGCATCCCAAGGGGAGCGCAAAAGTGACGCAACTTGGCTGCCACCACTGATATTTCCATGAGACCATCCCGAACCATAGGCTGATTTTCCTTCCTAGGGTTAAGGTTTGAGTTACGCCTAGGGTAAGGGTCTATTTACCAGAAAGCCCTGAGTTCCAAGAACACAGCAGCTGCGAAGGACTAGCCAAGAAGAGCGCAAAAGTACCACAACATGCCTGCCTCCACAGCTTTTTCCTTGGGGACATGCCTAATTCCTGGCTGATTTGCCTTTCTCGTCTTAGGGTTGGGGTTCGGCCTAGGGCTAGGATTTTTAAAATCAGGAAGCCCTGAGTTCCAGGCACACTGGAGCTGTGAAAGGCATCCAAAAGGGAGTGCAAAAGTGCCACAACATGGCTGCTTTCACGGCTTTTTCCTTGGCAAGAAGCCTAACACCAGGCTGATTTACCTTCCCAGGGTTACTGTTAGGCTTAGGCCTAGGGCTAGGATTTTTGAAACTAGGAAGCCCTTAGCTCCAGGCACACTGCAGCTGTTCAAGGCATCCCAAGGGGAGTACAAAAGTGCAACAACATGGCAGCTTTCACAGCTTTTTCCTTGGCACCATCCCTATACCTAAGCTGATTTATCTGCCTAGGGTTAGGGTTAGGGTTCAGCCTAGGGCTTGGATTTCTTTAACCAGGAAGCCCTGAGTTCCAGGCTTACTTCATCTGCCAAAGGCATCCCAAAGGGAGTGCAGAAGTGCCACAACATGGCTGCTTTCACGGCTTTTCCCTTAGGAAGAACCCTAATACCCGGCTGATTTACCTTCCTAGGGTTACTGTTAGGCTTAGGCCTAGGACTTTTAAAACCAGGAAGCCCTGGGCTCCAGGCACACTGCAGCTGCGAAAGGCATCCCAAGGGGAGCGCAAAAGTGACGCAACTTGGCTGCCACCACTGATAGTTCCATGAGACCATCCCGAACCATAGGCTGATTTTCCTTCCTAGGGTTCAGGTTTGAGTTACGCCTAGGGTAAGGGTTCTATTAACCAGAAAGCCCTGAGTTCCAAGAACACAGCAGCTGCGAAGGACTAGCCAAGAAGAGCGCAAAAGTACCACAACATGTCTGCCTCCACAGCTTTTTCCTTGGGGACATGCCTAATTCCTGGCAGATTTGCCTTTCTCGTCTTAGGGTTGGGGTTCGGCCTAGGGCTAGGATTTTTAAAATCAGGAAGCCCTGAGTTCCAGGCACACTGGAGCTGTGAAAGGCATCCAAAAGGGAGTGCAAAAGTGCCACAACATGGCTGCTTTCACGGCTTTTTCCTTGGCAAGAAGCCTAACACCAGGCTGATTTCCCTTCCCAGGGTTACTGTTAGGCTTAGGCCTAGGGCTAGGATTTTTAAAACTAGGAAGCCCTTAGCTCCAGGCACACTGCAGCTGTTCAAGGCATCCCAAGGGGAGTACAAAAGTGCAACAACATGGCAGCTTTCACAGCTTTTTCCTTGGCACCATCCCTATACCTAGGCTGATTTATCTGCCTAGGGTTAGGGTTAGGGTTCAGCCTAGGGCTTGGATTTCTTTAACCAGGAAGCCCTGAGTTCCAGGCTTACTTCATCTGCCAAAGGCATCCCAAAGGGAGTGCAGAAGTGCCACAACATGGCTGCTTTCACGGCTTTTCCCTTAGGAAGAACCCTAATACCCGGCTGATTTACCTTCCTAGGGTTACTGTTAGGCTTAGGCCTAGGACTTTTAAAACCAGGAAGCCCTGGGCTCCAGGCACACTGCAGCTGCGAAAGGCATCCCAAGGGGAGCGCAAAAGTGACGCAACTTGGCTGCCACCACTGATATTTCCATGAGACCATCCCGAACCATAGGCTGATTTTCCTTCCTAGGGTTAAGGTTTGAGTTACGCCTAGGGTAAGGGTCTATTTACCAGAAAGCCCTGAGTTCCAAGAACACAGCAGCTGCGAAGGACTAGCCAAGAAGAGCGCAAAAGTACCACAACATGCCTGCCTCCACAGCTTTTTCCTTGGGGACATGCCTAATTCCTGGCTGATTTGCCTTTCTCGTCTTAGGGTTGGGGTTCGGCCTAGGGCTAGGATTTTTAAAATCAGGAAGCCCTGAGTTCCAGGCACACTGGAGCTGTGAAAGCCATCCAAAAGGGAGTGCAAAAGTGCCACAACATGGCTGCTTTCACGGCTTTTTCCTTGGCAAGAAGCCTAACACCAGGCTGATTTCCCTTCCCAGGGTTACTGTTAGGCTTAGGCCTAGGGCTAGGATTTTTAAAACTAGGAAGCCCTTAGCTCCAGGCACACTGCAGCTGTTCAAGGCATCCCAAGGGGAGTACAAAAGTGCAACAACATGGCAGCTTTCACAGCTTTTTCCTTGGCACCATCCCTATACCTAGGCTGATTTATCTGCCTAGGGTTAGGGTTAGGGTTCAGCCTAGGGCTTGGATTTCTTTAACCAGGAAGCCCTGAGTTCCAGGCTTACTTCATCTGCCAAAGGCATCCCAAAGGGAGTGCAGAAGTGCCACAACATGGCTGCTTTCACGGCTTTACCCTTAGGAAGAACCCTAATACCCGGCTGATTTACCTTCCTAGGGTTACTGTTAGGCTTAGGCCTAGGACTTTTAAAACCAGGAAGCCCTGGGCTCCAGGCACACTGCAGCTGCGAAAGGCATCCCAAGGGGAGCGCAAAAGTGACGCAACTTGGCTGCCACCACTGATATTTCCATGAGACCATCCCGAACCATAGGCTGATTTTCCTTCCTAGGGTTAAGGTTTGAGTTACGCCTAGGGTAAGGGTTCTATTAACCAGAAAGCCCTGAGTTCCAAGAACACAGCAGCTGCGAAGGACTAGCCAAGAAGAGCGCAAAAGTACCACAACATGCCTGCCTCCACAGCTTTTTCCTTGGGGACATGCCTAATTCCTGGCTGATTTGCCTTTCTCGTCTTAGGGTTGGGGTTCGGCCTAGGGCTAGGATTTTTAAAATCAGGAAGCCCTGAGTTCCAGGCACACTGGAGCTGTGAAAGGCATCCAAAAGGGAGTGCAAAAGTGCCACAACATGGCTGCTTTCACGGCTTTTTCCTTGGCAAGAAGCCTAACACCAGGCTGATTTACCTTCCCAGGGTTACTGTTAGGCTTAGGCCTAGGGCTAGGATTTTTGAAACTAGGAAGCCCTTAGCTCCAGGCACACTGCAGCTGTTCAAGGCATCCCAAGGGGAGTACAAAAGTGCAACAACATGGCAGCTTTCACAGCTTTTTCCTTGGCACCATCCCTATACCTAAGCTGATTTATCTGCCTAGGGTTAGGGTTAGGGTTCAGCCTAGGGCTTGGATTTCTTTAACCAGGAAGCCCTGAGTTCCAGGCTTACTTCATCTGCCAAAGGCATCCCAAAGGGAGTGCAGAAGTGCCACAACATGGCTGCTTTCATGGCTTTTCCCTTAGGAAGGACCCTAATACCCGGCTGATTTACCTTCCTAGGGTTACTGTTAGGCTTAGGCCTAGGACTTTTAAAACCAGGAAGCCCTGGGCTCCAGGCACACTGCAGCTGCGAAAGGCATCCCAAGGGGAGCGCAAAAGTGACGCAACTTGGCTGCCACCACTGATATTTCCATGAGACCATCCCGAACCATAGGCTGATTTTCCTTCCTAGGGTTAAGGTTTAAGTTACGCCTAGGGTAAGGGTCTATTAACCAGAAAGCCCTGAGTTCCAAGAACACAGCAGCTGCGAAGGACTACCCAAGAAGAGCGCAAAAGTACCACAACATGCCTGCCTCCACAGCTTTTTCCTTGGGGACATGCCTAATTCCTGGCTGATTTGCCTTTCTCGTCTTAGGGTTGAGGTTCGGCCTAGGGCTAGGATTTTTAAAATCAGGAAGCCCTGAGTTCCAGGCACACTGGAGCTGTGAAAGGCATCCAAAAGGGAGTGCAAAAGTGCCACAACATGGCTGCTTTCACGGCTTTTTCCTTGGCAAGAAGCCTAACACCAGGCTGATTTACCTTCCCAGGGTTACTGTTAGGCTTAGGCCTAGGGCTAGGATTTTTAAAACTAGGAAGCCCTTAGCTCCAGGCACACTGCAGCTGTTCGAGGCATCCCAAGGGGAGTACAAAAGTGCAACAACATGGCAGCTTTCACAGCTTTTTCCTTGGCACCATCCCTATACCTAGGCTGATTTATCTGCCTAGGGTTAGGGTTAGGGTTCAGCCTAGGGCTTGGATTTCTTTAACCAGGAAGCCCTGAGTTCCAGGCTTACTTCATCTGCCAAAGGCATCCCAAAGGGAGTGCAGAAGTGCCACAACATGGCTGCTTTCACGGCTTTTCCCTTAGGAAGAACCCTAATACCCGGCTGATTTACCTTCCTAGGGTTACTGTTAGGCTTAGGCCTAGGACTTTTAAAACCAGGAAGCCCTGGGCTCCAGGCACACTGCAGCTGCAAAAGGCATCCCAAGGGGAGCGCAAAAGTGACGCAACTTGGCTGCCACCACTGATATTTCCATGAGACCATCCCGAACCATAGGCTGATTTTCCTTCCTAGGGTTAAGGTTTGAGTTACGCCTAGGGTAAGGGTTCTATTAACCAGAAAGCCCTGAGTTCCAAGAACACAGCAGCTGCGAAGGACTAGCCAAGAAGAGCGCAAAAGTACCACAACATGCCTGCCTCCACAGCTTTTTCCTTGGGGACATGCCTAATTCCTGGCTGATTTGCCTTTCTCGTCTTAGGGTTGGGGTTCGGCCTAGGGCTAGGATTTTTAAAAGCAGGAAGCCCTGAGTTCCAGGCACACTGGAGCTGTGAAAGGCATCCAAAAGGGAGTGCAAAAGTGCCACAACATGGCTGCTTTCACGGCTTTTTCCTTGGCAAGAAGCCTAACACCAGGCTGATTTACCTTCCCAGGGTTACTGTTAGGCTTAGGCCTAGGGCTAGGATTTTTGAAACTAGGAAGCCCTTAGCTCCAGGCACACTGCAGCTGTTCAAGGCATCCCAAGGGGAGTACAAAAGTGCAACAACATGGCAGCTTTCACAGCTTTTTCCTTGGCACCATCCCTATACCTAAGCTGATTTATCTGCCTAGGGTTAGGGTTAGGGTTCAGCCTAGGGCTTGGATTTCTTTAACCAGGAAGCCCTGAGTTCCAGGCTTACTTCATCTGCCAAAGGCATCCCAAAGGGAGTGCAGAAGTGCCACAACATGGCTGCTTTCACGGCTTTTCCCTTAGGAAGAACCCTAATACCCGGCTGATTTACCTTCCTAGGGTTACTGTTAGGCTTAGGCCTAGGACTTTTGAAACCAGGAAGCCCTGGGCTCCAGGCACACTGCAGCTGCGAAAGGCATCCCAAGGGGAGCGCAAAAGTGACGCAACTTGGCTGCCACCACTGATAGTTCCATGAGACCATCCCGAACCATAGGCTGATTTTCCTTCCTAGGGTTCAGGTTTGAGTTACGCCTAGGGTAAGGGTTCTATTAACCAGAAAGCCCTGAGTTCCAAGAACACAGCAGCTGCGAAGGACTAGCCAAGAAGAGCGCAAAAGTACCACAACATGTCTGCCTCCACAGCTTTTTCCTTGGGGACATGCCTAATTCCTGGCAGATTTGCCTTTCTCGTGTTACGGTTGGGGTTCGGCCTAGGGCTAGGATTTTTAAAATCAGGAAGCCCTGAGTTCCAGGCACACTGGAGCTGTGAAAGGCATCCAAAAGGGAGTGCAAAAGTGCCACAACATGGCTGCTTTCACGGCTTTTTCCTTGGCAAGAAGCCTAACACCAGGCTGATTTCCCTTCCCAGGGTTACTGTTAGGCTTAGGCCTAGGGCTAGGATTTTTAAAACTAGGAAGCCCTTAGCTCCAGGCACACTGCAGCTGTTCAAGGCATCCCAAGGGGAGTACAAAAGTGCAACAACATGGCAGCTTTCACAGCTTTTTCCTTGGCACCATCCCTATACCTAGGCTGATTTATCTGCCTAGGGTTAGGGTTAGGGTTCAGCCTAGGGCTTGGATTTCTTTAACCAGGAAGCCCTGAGTTCCAGGCTTACTTCATCTGCCAAAGGCATCCCAAAGGGAGTGCAGAAGTGCCACAACATGGCTGCTTTCACGGCTTTTCCCTTAGGAAGAACCCTAATACCCGGCTGATTTACCTTCCTAGGGTTACTGTTAGGCTTAGGCCTAGGACTTTTAAAACCAGGAAGCCCTGGGCTCCAGGCACACTGCAGCTGCGAAAGGCATCCCAAGGGGAGCGCAAAAGTGACGCAACTTGGCTGCCACCACTGATATTTCCATGAGACCATCCCGAACCATAGGCTGATTTTCCTTCCTAGGGTTAAGGTTTGAGTTACGCCTAGGGTAAGGGTCTATTTACCAGAAAGCCCTGAGTTCCAAGAACACAGCAGCTGCGAAGGACTAGCCAAGAAGAGCGCAAAAGTACCACAACATGCCTGCCTCCACAGCTTTTTCCTTGGGGACATGCCTAATTCCTGGCTGATTTGCCTTTCTCGTCTTAGGGTTGAGGTTCGGCCTAGGGCTAGGATTTTTAAAATCAGGAAGCCCTGAGTTCCAGGCACACTGGAGCTGTGAAAGGCATCCAAAAGGGAGTGCAAAAGTGCCACAACATGGCTGCTTTCACGGCTTTTTCCTTGGCAAGAAGCCTAACACCAGGCTGATTTACCTTCCCAGGGTTACTGTTAGGCTTAGGCCTAGGGCTAGGATTTTTAAAACTAGGAAGCCCTTAGCTCCAGGCACACTGCAGCTGTTCGAGGCATCCCAAGGGGAGTACAAAAGTGCAACAACATGGCAGCTTTCACAGCTTTTTCCTTGGCACCATCCCTATACCTAGGCTGATTTATCTGCCTAGGGTTAGGGTTAGGGTTCAGCCTAGGGCTTGGATTTCTTTAACCAGGAAGCCCTGAGTTCCAGGCTTACTTCATCTGCCAAAGGCATCCCAAAGGGAGTGCAGAAGTGCCACAACATGGCTGCTTTCACGGCTTTTCCCTTAGGAAGAACCCTAATACCCGGCTGATTTACCTTCCTAGGGTTACTGTTAGGCTTAGGCCTAGGACTTTTAAAACCAGGAAGCCCTGGGCTCCAGGCACACTGCAGCTGCGAAAGGCATCCCAAGGGGAGCGCAAAAGTGACGCAACTTGGCTGCCACCACTGATATTTCCATGAGACCATCCCGAACCATAGGCTGATTTTCCTTCCTAGGGTTAAGGTTTGAGTTACGCCTAGGGTAAGGGTTCTATTAACCAGAAAGCCCTGAGTTCCAAGAACACAGCAGCTGCGAAGGACTAGCCAAGAAGAGCGCAAAAGTACCACAACATGCCTGCCTCCACAGCTTTTTCCTTGGGGACATGCCTAATTCCTGGCTGATTTGCCTTTCTCGTCTTAGGGTTGGGGTTCGGCCTAGGGCTAGGATTTTTAAAAGCAGGAAGCCCTGAGTTCCAGGCACACTGGAGCTGTGAAAGGCATCCAAAAGGGAGTGCAAAAGTGCCACAACATGGCTGCTTTCACGGCTTTTTCCTTGGCAAGAAGCCTAACACCAGGCTGATTTACCTTCCCAGGGTTACTGTTAGGCTTAGGCCTAGGGCTAGGATTTTTGAAACTAGGAAGCCCTTAGCTCCAGGCACACTGCAGCTGTTCAAGGCATCCCAAGGGGAGTACAAAAGTGCAACAACATGGCAGCTTTCACAGCTTTTTCCTTGGCACCATCCCTATACCTAAGCTGATTTATCTGCCTAGGGTTAGGGTTAGGGTTCAGCCTAGGGCTTGGATTTCTTTAACCAGGAAGCCCTGAGTTCCAGGCTTACTTCATCTGCCAAAGGCATCCCAAAGGGAGTGCAGAAGTGCCACAACATGGCTGCTTTCACGGCTTTTCCCTTAGGAAGAACCCTAATACCCGGCTGATTTACCTTCCTAGGGTTACTGTTAGGCTTAGGCCTAGGACTTTTGAAACCAGGAAGCCCTGGGCTCCAGGCACACTGCAGCTGCGAAAGGCATCCCAAGGGGAGCGCAAAAGTGACGCAACTTGGCTGCCACCACTGATAGTTCCATGAGACCATCCCGAACCATAGGCTGATTTTCCTTCCTAGGGTTCAGGTTTGAGTTACGCCTAGGGTAAGGGTTCTATTAACCAGAAAGCCCTGAGTTCCAAGAACACAGCAGCTGCGAAGGACTAGCCAAGAAGAGCGCAAAAGTACCACAACATGTCTGCCTCCACAGCTTTTTCCTTGGGGACATGCCTAATTCCTGGCAGATTTGCCTTTCTCGTGTTAGGGTTGGGGTTCGGCCTAGGGCTAGGATTTTTAAAATCAGGAAGCCCTGAGTTCCAGGCACACTGGAGCTGTGAAAGGCATCCAAAAGGGAGTGCAAAAGTGCCACAACATGGCTGCTTTCACGGCTTTTTCCTTGGCAAGAAGCCTAACACCAGGCTGATTTCCCTTCCCAGGGTTACTGTTAGGCTTAGGCCTAGGGCTAGGATTTTTAAAACTAGGAAGCCCTTAGCTCCAGGCACACTGCAGCTGTTCAAGGCATCCCAAGGGGAGTACAAAAGTGCAACAACATGGCAGCTTTCACAGCTTTTTCCTTGGCACCATCCCTATACCTAGGCTGATTTATCTGCCTAGGGTTAGGGTTAGGGTTCAGCCTAGGGCTTGGATTTCTTTAACCAGGAAGCCCTGAGTTCCAGGCTTACTTCATCTGCCAAAGGCATCCCAAAGGGAGTGCAGAAGTGCCACAACATGGCTGCTTTCACGGCTTTTCCCTTAGGAAGAACCCTAATACCCGGCTGATTTACCTTCCTAGGGTTACTGTTAGGCTTAGGCCTAGGACTTTTAAAACCAGGAAGCCCTGGGCTCCAGGCACACTGCAGCTGCGAAAGGCATCCCAAGGGGAGCGCAAAAGTGACGCAACTTGGCTGCCACCACTGATATTTCCATGAGACCATCCCGAACCATAGGCTGATTTTCCTTCCTAGGGTTAAGGTTTGAGTTACGCCTAGGGTAAGGGTCTATTTACCAGAAAGCCCTGAGTTCCAAGAACACAGCAGCTGCGAAGGACTAGCCAAGAAGAGCGCAAAAGTACCACAACATGCCTGCCTCCACAGCTTTTTCCTTGGGGACATGCCTAATTCCTGGCTGATTTGCCTTTCTCGTCTTAGGGTTGGGGTTCGGCCTAGGGCTAGGATTTTTAAAATCAGGAAGCCCTGAGTTCCAGGCACACTGGAGCTGTGAAAGCCATCCAAAAGGGAGTGCAAAAGTGCCACAACATGGCTGCTTTCACGGCTTTTTCCTTGGCAAGAAGCCTAACACCAGGCTGATTTCCCTTCCCAGGGTTACTGTTAGGCTTAGGCCTAGGGCTAGGATTTTTAAAACTAGGAAGCCCTTAGCTCCAGGCACACTGCAGCTGTTCAAGGCATCCCAAGGGGAGTACAAAAGTGCAACAACATGGCAGCTTTCACAGCTTTTTCCTTGGCACCATCCCTATACCTAGGCTGATTTATCTGCCTAGGGTTAGGGTTAGGGTTCAGCCTAGGGCTTGGATTTCTTTAACCAGGAAGCCCTGAGTTCCAGGCTTACTTCATCTGCCAAAGGCATCCCAAAGGGAGTGCAGAAGTGCCACAACATGGCTGCTTTCACGGCTTTTCCCTTAGGAAGAACCCTAATACCCGGCTGATTTACCTTCCTAGGGTTACTGTTAGGCTTAGGCCTAGGACTTTTAAAACCAGGAAGCCCTGGGCTCCAGGCACACTGCAGCTGCGAAAGGCATCCCAAGGGGAGCGCAAAAGTGACGCAACTTGGCTGCCACCACTGATATTTCCATGAGACCATCCCGAACCATAGGCTGATTTTCCTTCCTAGGGTTAAGGTTTGAGTTACGCCTAGGGTAAGGGTTCTATTAACCAGAAAGCCCTGAGTTCCAAGAACACAGCAGCTGCGAAGGACTAGCCAAGAAGAGCGCAAAAGTACCACAACATGCCTGCCTCCACAGCTTTTTCCTTGGGGACATGCCTAATTCCTGGCTGATTTGCCTTTCTCGTCTTAGGGTTGGGGTTCGGCCTAGGGCTAGGATTTTTAAAAGCAGGAAGCCCTGAGTTCCAGGCACACTGGAGCTGTGAAAGGCATCCAAAAGGGAGTGCAAAAGTGCCACAACATGGCTGCTTTCACGGCTTTTTCCTTGGCAAGAAGCCTAACACCAGGCTGATTTACCTTCCCAGGGTTACTGTTAGGCTTAGGCCTAGGGCTAGGATTTTTGAAACTAGGAAGCCCTTAGCTCCAGGCACACTGCAGCTGTTCAAGGCATCCCAAGGGGAGTACAAAAGTGCAACAACATGGCAGCTTTCACAGCTTTTTCCTTGGCACCATCCCTATACCTAAGCTGATTTATCTGCCTAGGGTTAGGGTTAGGGTTCAGCCTAGGGCTTGGATTTCTTTAACCAGGAAGCCCTGAGTTCCAGGCTTACTTCATCTGCCAAAGGCATCCCAAAGGGAGTGCAGAAGTGCCACAACATGGCTGCTTTCACGGCTTTTCCCTTAGGAAGAACCCTAATACCCGGCTGATTTACCTTCCTAGGGTTACTGTTAGGCTTAGGCCTAGGACTTTTGAAACCAGGAAGCCCTGGGCTCCAGGCACACTGCAGCTGCGAAAGGCATCCCAAGGGGAGCGCAAAAGTGACGCAACTTGGCTGCCACCACTGATAGTTCCATGAGACCATCCCGAACCATAGGCTGATTTTCCTTCCTAGGGTTCAGGTTTGAGTTACGCCTAGGGTAAGGGTTCTATTAACCAGAAAGCCCTGAGTTCCAAGAACACAGCAGCTGCGAAGGACTAGCCAAGAAGAGCGCAAAAGTACCACAACATGTCTGCCTCCACAGCTTTTTCCTTGGGGACATGCCTAATTCCTGGCAGATTTGCCTTTCTCGTGTTAGGGTTGGGGTTCGGCCTAGGGCTAGGATTTTTAAAATCAGGAAGCCCTGAGTTCCAGGCACACTGGAGCTGTGAAAGGCATCCAAAAGGGAGTGCAAAAGTGCCACAACATGGCTGCTTTCACGGCTTTTTCCTTGGCAAGAAGCCTAACACCAGGCTGATTTCCCTTCCCAGGGTTACTGTTAGGCTTAGGCCTAGGGCTAGGATTTTTAAAACTAGGAAGCCCTTAGCTCCAGGCACACTGCAGCTGTTCAAGGCATCCCAAGGGGAGTACAAAAGTGCAACAACATGGCAGCTTTCACAGCTTTTTCCTTGGCACCATCCCTATACCTAGGCTGATTTATCTGCCTAGGGTTAGGGTTAGGGTTCAGCCTAGGGCTTGGATTTCTTTAACCAGGAAGCCCTGAGTTCCAGGCTTACTTCATCTGCCAAAGGCATCCCAAAGGGAGTGCAGAAGTGCCACAACATGGCTGCTTTCACGGCTTTTCCCTTAGGAAGAACCCTAATACCCGGCTGATTTACCTTCCTAGGGTTACTGTTAGGCTTAGGCCTAGGACTTTTAAAACCAGGAAGCCCTGGGCTCCAGGCACACTGCAGCTGCGAAAGGCATCCCAAGGGGAGCGCAAAAGTGACGCAACTTGGCTGCCACCACTGATATTTCCATGAGACCATCCCGAACCATAGGCTGATTTTCCTTCCTAGGGTTAAGGTTTGAGTTACGCCTAGGGTAAGGGTCTATTTACCAGAAAGCCCTGAGTTCCAAGAACACAGCAGCTGCGAAGGACTAGCCAAGAAGAGCGCAAAAGTACCACAACATGCCTGCCTCCACAGCTTTTTCCTTGGGGACATGCCTAATTCCTGGCTGATTTGCCTTTCTCGTCTTAGGGTTGGGGTTCGGCCTAGGGCTAGGATTTTTAAAATCAGGAAGCCCTGAGTTCCAGGCACACTGGAGCTGTGAAAGGCATCCAAAAGGGAGTGCAAAAGTGCCACAACATGGCTGCTTTCACGGCTTTTTCCTTGGCAAGAAGCCTAACACCAGGCTGATTTCCCTTCCCAGGGTTACTGTTAGGCTTAGGCCTAGGGCTAGGATTTTTAAAACTAGGAAGCCCTTAGCTCCAGGCACACTGCAGCTGTTCAAGGCATCCCAAGGGGAGTACAAAAGTGCAACAACATGGCAGCTTTCACAGCTTTTTCCTTGGCACCATCCCTATACCTAGGCTGATTTATCTGCCTAGGGTTAGGGTTAGGGTTCAGCCTAGGGCTTGGATTTCTTTAACCAGGAAGCCCTGAGTTCCAGGCTTACTTCATCTGCCAAAGGCATCCCAAAGGGAGTGCAGAAGTGCCACAACATGGCTGCTTTCACGGCTTTTCCCTTAGGAAGAACCCTAATACCCGGCTGATTTACCTTCCTAGGGTTACTGTTAGGCTTAGGCCTAGGACTTTTAAAACCAGGAAGCCCTGGGCTCCAGGCACACTGCAGCTGCGAAAGGCATCCCAAGGGGAGCGCAAAAGTGACGCAACTTGGCTGCCACCACTGATATTTCCATGAGACCATCCCGAACCATAGGCTGATTTTCCTTCCTAGGGTTAAGGTTTGAGTTACGCCTAGGGTAAGGGTTCTATTAACCAGAAAGCCCTGAGTTCCAAGAACACAGCAGCTGCGAAGGACTAGCCAAGAAGAGCGCAAAAGTACCACAACATGCCTGCCTCCACAGCTTTTTCCTTGGGGACATGCCTAATTCCTGGCTGATTTGCCTTTCTCGTCTTAGGGTTGGGGTTCGGCCTAGGGCTAGGATTTTTAAAATCAGGAAGCCCTGAGTTCCAGGCACACTGGAGCTGTGAAAGGCATCCAAAAGGGAGTGCAAAAGTGCCACAACATGGCTGCTTTCACGGCTTTTTCCTTGGCAAGAAGCCTAACAGCAGGCTGATTTACCTTCCCAGGGTTACTGTTAGGCTTAGGCGTAGGGCTAGGATTTTTAAAACTAGGAAGCCCTTAGCTCCAGGCACACTGCAGCTGTTCAAGGCATCCCAAGGGGAGTACAAAAGTGCAACAACATGGCAGCTTTCACAGCTTTTTCCTTGGCACCATCCCTATACCTAGGCTGATTTATCTGCCTAGGGTTAGGGTTAGGGTTCAGCCTAGGGCTTGGATTTCTTGAACCAGGAAGCCCTGAGTTCCAGGCTTACTTCATCTGCCAAAGGCATCCCAAAGGGAGTGCAGAAGTGCCCCAACATGGCTGCTTTCACGGCTTTTCCCTTAGGAAGAACCCTAATACCCGGCTGATTTACCTTCCTAGGGTTACTGTTCGGCTTAGGCCTAGGACTTTTAAAACCAGGAAGCCCTGGGCTCCAGGCACACTGCAGCTGCGAAAGGCATCCCAAGGGGAGCGCAAAAGTGACGCAACTTGGCTGCCACCACTGATATTTCCATGAGACCATCCCGAACCATAGGCTGATTTTCCTTCCTAGGGTTAAGGTTTGAGTTACGCCTAGGGTAAGGGTTCTATTAACCAGAAAGCCCTGAGTTCCAAGAACACAGCAGCTGCGAAGGACTAGCCAAGAAGAGCGCAAAAGTACCACAACATGCCTGCCTCCACAGCTTTTTCCTTGGGGACATGCCTAATTCCTGGCTGATTTGCCTTTCTCGTCTTAGGGCTGGGGTTCGGCCTAGGGCTAGGATTTTTAAAATCAGGAAGCCCTGAGTTCCAGGCACACTGGAGCTGTGAAAGGCATCCAAAAGGGAGTGCAAAAGTGCCACAACATGGCTGCTTTCACGGCTTTTTCCTTGGCAAGAAGCCTAACACCAGGCTGATTTACCTTCCCAGGGTTACTGTTAGGCTTAGGCCTAGGGCTAGGATTTTTAAAACTAGGAAGCCCTTAGCTCCAGGCACACTGCAGCTGTTCAAGGCATCCCAAGGGGAGTACAAAAGTGCAACAACATGGCAGCTTTCACAGCTTTTTCCTTGGCACCATCCCTATACCTAAGCTGATTTATCTGCCTAGGGTTAGGGTTAGGGTTCAGCCTAGGGCTTGGATTTCTTTAACCAGGAAGCCCTGAGTTCCAGGCTTACTTCATCTGCCAAAGGCATCCCAAAGGGAGTGCAGAAGTGCCACAACATGGCTGCTTTCACGGCTTTTCCCTTAGGAAGAACCCTAATACCCGGCTGATTTACCTTCCTAGGGTTACTGTTAGGCTTAGGCCTAGGACTTTTGAAACCAGGAAGCCCTGGGCTCCAGGCACACTGCAGCTGCGAAAGGCATCCCAAGGGGAGCGCAAAAGTGACGCAACTTGGCTGCCACCACTGATATTTCCATGAGACCATCCCGAACCATAGGCTGATTTTCCTTCCTAGGGTTCAGGTTTGAGTTACGCCTAGGGTAAGGGTCTATTAACCAGAAAGCCCTGAGTTCCAAGAACACAGCAGCTGCGAAGGACTAGCCAAGAAGAGCGCAAAAGTAGCACAACATGCCTGCCTCCACAGCTTTTTCCTTGGGGACATGCCTAATTCCTGGCTGATTTGCCTTTCTCGTCTTAGGGTTGGGGTTCGGCCTAGGGCTAGGATTTTTAAAATCAGGAAGCCCTGAGTTCCAGGCACACTGGAGCTGTGAAAGGCATCCAAAAGGGAGTGCAAAAGTGCCACAACATGGCTGCTTTCACGGCTTTTTCCTTGGCAAGAAGCCTAACAGCAGGCTGATTTACCTTCCCAGGGTTACTGTTAGGCTTAGGCGTAGGGCTAGGATTTTTAAAACTAGGAAGCCCTTAGCTCCAGGCACACTGCAGCTGTTCAAGGCATCCCAAGGGGAGTACAAAAGTGCAACAACATGGCAGCTTTCACAGCTTTTTCCTTGGCACCATCCCTATACCTAGGCTGATTTATCTGCCTAGGGTTAGGGTTAGGGTTCAGCCTAGGGCTTGGATTTTTTTAACCAGGAAGCCCTGAGTTCCAGGCTTACTTCATCTGCCAAAGGCATCCCAAAGGGAGTGCAGAAGTGCCACAACATGGCTGCTTTCACGGCTTTTCCCTTAGGAAGAACCCTAATACCCGGCTGATTTACCTTCCTAGGGTTACTGTTAGGCTTAGGCCTAGGACTTTTAAAACCAGGAAGCCCTGGGCTCCAGGCACACTGCAGCTGCGAAAGGCATCCCAAGGGGAGCGCAAAAGTGACGCAACTTGGCTGCCACCACTGATATTTCCATGAGACCATCCCGAACCATAGGCTGATTTTCCTTCCTAGGGTTAAGGTTTGAGTTACGCCTAGGGTAAGGGTTCTATTAACCAGAAAGCCCTGAGTTCCAAGAACACAGCAGCTGCGAAGGACTAGCCAAGAAGAGCGCAAAAGTACCACAACATGCCTGCCTCCACAGCTTTTTCCTTGGGGACATGCCTAATTCCTGGCTGATTTGCCTTTCTCGTCTTAGGGTTGGGGTTCGGCCTAGGGCTAGGATTTTTAAAATCAGGAAGCCCTGAGTTCCAGGCACACTGGAGCTGTGAAAGGCATCCAAAAGGGAGTGCAAAAGTGCCACAACATGGCTGCTTTCACGGCTTTTTCCTTGGCAAGAAGCCTAACAGCAGGCTGATTTACCTTCCCAGGGTTACTGTTAGGCTTAGGCGTAGGGCTAGGATTTTTAAAACTAGGAATCCCTTAGCTCCAGGCACACTGCAGCTGTTCAAGGCATCCCACGGGGAGTACAAAAGTGCAACAACATGGCAGCTTTCACAGCTTTTTCCTTGGCACCATCCCTATACCTAGGCTGATTTATCTGCCTAGGGTTAGGGTTAGGGTTCAGCCTAGGGCTTGGATTTCTTTAACCAGGAAGCCCTGAGTTCCAGGCTTACTTCATCTGCCAAAGGCATCCCAAAGGGAGTGCAGAAGTGCCACAACATGGCTGCTTTCACGGCTTTTCCCTTAGGAAGAACCCTAATACCCGGCTGATTTACCTTCCTAGGGTTACTGTTAGGCTTAGGCCTAGGACTTTTAAAACCAGGAAGCCCTGGGCTCCAGGCACACTGCAGCTGCGAAAGGCATCCCAAGGGGAGCGCAAAAGTGACGCAACTTGGCTGCCACCACTGATATTTCCATGAGACCATCCCGAACCATAGGCTGATTTTCCTTCCTAGGGTTAAGGTTTGAGTTACGCCTAGGGTAAGGGTCTATTAACCAGAAAGCCCTGAGTTCCAAGAACACAGCAGCTGCGAAGGACTAGCCAAGAAGAGCGCAAAAGTACCACAACATGCCTGCCTCCACAGCTTTTTCCTTGGGGACATGCCTAATTCCTGGCAGATTTGCCTTTCTCGTCTTAGGGCTGGGGTTCGGCCTAGGGCTAGGATTTTTAAAATCAGGAAGCCCTGAGTTCCAGGCACACTGGAGCTGTGAAAGGCATCCAAAAGGGAGTGCAAAAGTGCCACAACATGGCTGCTTTCACGGCTTTTTCCTTGGCAAGAAGCCTAACACCAGGCTGATTTACCTTCCCAGGGTTACTGTTAGGCTTAGGCCTAGGGCTAGGATTTTTAAAACTAGGAAGCCCTTAGCTCCAGGCACACTGCAGCTGTTCGAGGCATCCCAAGGGGAGTACAAAAGTGCAACAACATGGCAGCTTTCACAGCTTTTTCCTTGGCACCATCCCTATACCTAGGCTGATTTATCTGCCTAGGGTTAGGGTTAGGGTTCAGCCTAGGGCTTGGATTTCTTTAACCAGGAAGCCCTGAGTTCCAGGCTTACTTCATCTGCCAAAGGCATCCCAAAGGGAGTGCAGAAGTGCCACAACATGGCTGCTTTCACGGCTTTTCCCTTAGGAAGAACCCTAATACCCGGCTGATTTACCTTCCTAGGGTTACTGTTAGGCTTAGGCCTAGGACTTTTAAAACCAGGAAGCCCTGGGCTCCAGGCACACTGCAGCTGCAAAAGGCATCCCAAGGGGAGCGCAAAAGTGACGCAACTTGGCTGCCACCACTGATATTTCCATGAGACCATCCCGAACCATAGGCTGATTTTCCTTCCTAGGGTTAAGGTTTGAGTTACGCCTAGGGTAAGGGTTCTATTAACCAGAAAGCCCTGAGTTCCAAGAACACAGCAGCTGCGAAGGACTAGCCAAGAAGAGCGCAAAAGTACCACAACATGCCTGCCTCCACAGCTTTTTCCTTGGGGACATGCCTAATTCCTGGCTGATTTGCCTTTCTCGTCTTAGGGTTGGGGTTCGGCCTAGGGCTAGGATTTTTAAAATCAGGAAGCCCTGAGTTCCAGGCACACTGGAGCTGTGAAAGGCATCCAAAAGGGAGTGCAAAAGTGCCACAACATGGCTGCTTTCACGGCTTTTTCCTTGGCAAGAAGCCTAACACCAGGCTGATTTACCTTCCCAGGGTTACTGTTAGGCTTAGGCCTAGGGCTAGGATTTTTGAAACTAGGAAGCCCTTAGCTCCAGGCACACTGCAGCTGTTCAAGGCATCCCAAGGGGAGTACAAAAGTGCAACAACATGGCAGCTTTCACAGCTTTTTCCTTGGCACCATCCCTATACCTAAGCTGATTTATCTGCCTAGGGTTAGGGTTAGGGTTCAGCCTAGGGCTTGGATTTCTTTAACCAGGAAGCCCTGAGTTCCAGGCTTACTTCATCTGCCAAAGGCATCCCAAAGGGAGTGCAGAAGTGCCACAACATGGCTGCTTTCACGGCTTTTCCCTTAGGAAGAACCCTAATACCCGGCTGATTTACCTTCCTAGGGTTACTGTTAGGCTTAGGCCTAGGACTTTTGAAACCAGGAAGCCCTGGGCTCCAGGCACACTGCAGCTGCGAAAGGCATCCCAAGGGGAGCGCAAAAGTGACGCAACTTGGCTGCCACCACTGATATTTCCATGAGACCATCCCGAACCATAGACTGATTTTCCTTCCTAGGCTTAAGGTTTGAGTTACGCCTAGGGTAAGGGTCTATTAACCAGAAAGCCCTGAGTTCCAAGAACACAGCAGCTGCGAAGGACTAGCCAAGAAGAGCGCAAAAGTAGCACAACATGCCTGCCTCCACAGCTTTTTCCTTGGGGACATGCCTAATTCCTGGCTGATTTGCCTTTCTCGTCTTAGGGTTGGGGTTCGGCCTAGGGCTAGGATTTTTAAAATCAGGAAGCCCTGAGTTCCAGGCACACTGGAGCTGTGAAAGGCATCCAAAAGGGAGTGCAAAAGTGCCACAACATGGCTGCTTTCACGGCTTTTTCCTTGGCAAGAAGCCTAACACCAGGCTGATTTACCTTCCCAGGGTTACTGTTAGGCTTAGGCCTAGGGCTAGGATTTTTGAAACTAGGAAGCCCTGGGCTCCAGGCACACTGCAGCTGTTCAAGGCATCCCAAGGGGAGTACAAAAGTGCAACAACATGGCAGCTTTCACAGCTTTTTCCTTGGCACCATCCCTATACCTAGGCTGATTTATCTGCCTAGGGTTAGGGTTAGGGTTCAGCCTAGGGCATGGATTTCTTTAACCAGGAAGCCCTGAGTTCCAGGCTTACTTCATCTGCCAAAGGCATCCCAAAGGGAGTGCAGAAGTGCCACAACATGGCTGCTTTCACGGCTTTTCCCTTAGGAAGAACCCTAATACCCGGCTGATTTACATTCCTAGGGTTACTGTTAGGCTTAGGCCTAGGACTTTTAAAACCAGGAAGCCCTGGGCTCCAGGCACACTGCAGCTGCGAAAGGCATCCCAAGGGGAGCGCAAAAGTGACGCAACTTGGCTGCCACCACTGATATTTCCATGAGACCATCCCGAACCATAGGCTGATTTTCCTTCCTAGGCTTAAGGTTTGAGTTACGCCTAGGGTAAGGGTCTATTAACCAGAAAGCCCTGAGTTCCAAGAACACAGCACTGCGAAGGACTAGCCAAGAAGAGCGCAAAAGTACCACAACATGCCTGCCTCCACAGCTTTTTCCTTGGGGACATGCCTAATTCCTGGCTGATTTGCCTTTCTCGTCTTAGGGTTGGGGTTCGGCCTAGGGCTAGGATTTTTAAAAGCAGGAAGCCCTGAGTTCCAGGCACACTGGAGCTGTGAAAGGCATCCAAAAGGGAGTGCAAAAGTGCCACAACATGGCTGCTTTCACGGCTTTTTCCTTGGCAAGAAGCCTAATACCAGGCTTATTTACCTTCCCAGGGTTACTGTTAGGCTTAGGCCTAGGGCTAGGATTTTTGAAACTAGGAAGCCCTTAGCTCCAGGCACACTGCAGCTGTTCAAGGCATCCCAAGGGGAGTACAAAAGTGCAACAACATGGCAGCTTTCACAGCTTTTTCCTTGGCACCATCCCTATACCTAGGCTGATTTATCTGCCTAGGGTTAGGGTTAGGGTTCAGCCTAGGGCTTGGATTTTTTTAACCAGGAAGCCCTGAGTTCCAGGCTTACTTCATCTGCCAAAGGCATCCCAAAGGGAGTGCAGAAGTGCCACAACATGGCTGCTTTCACGGCTTTTCCCTTAGGAAGAACCCTAATACCCGGCTGATTTACCTTCCTAGGGTTACTGTTAGGCTTAGGCCTAGGACTTTTAAAACCAGGAAGCCCTGGGCTCCAGGCACACTGCAGCTGCGAAAGGCATCCCAAGGGGAGCGCAAAAGTGACGCAACTTGGCTGCCACCACTGATATTTCCATGAGACCATCCCGAACCATAGGCTGATTTTCCTTCCTAGGGTTAAGGTTTGAGTTACGCCTAGGGTAAGGGTCTATTAACCAGAAAGCCCTGAGTTCCAAGAACACAGCAGCTGCGAAGGACTAGCCAAGAAGAGCGCAAAAGTACCACAACATGCCTGCCTCCACAGCTTTTTCCTTGGGGACATGCCTAATTCCTGGCTGATTTGCCTTTCTCGTCTTAGGGTTGGGGTTTGGCCTAGGGCTAGGATTTTTAAAATCAGGAAGCCCTGAGTTCCAGGCACACTGGAGCTGTGAAAGGCATCCAAAAGGGAGTGCAAAAGTGCCACAACATGGCTGCTTTCACGGCTTTTTCCTTGGCAAGACGCCTAACACCAGGCTGATTTGCCTTCCCAGGGTTACTGTTAGGCTTAGGCCTAGGGCTAGGATTTTTAAAACTAGGAAGCCCTGGGCTCCAGGCACACTGCAGCTGTTCAAGGCATCCCAAGGGGAGTACAAAAGTGCAACAACATGGCAGCTTTCACAGCTTTTTCCTTGGCACCATCCCTATACCTAGGCTGATTTATCTGCCTAGGGTTAGGGTTAGGGTTCAGCCTAGGGCTTGGATTTTTTTAACCAGGAAGCCCTGAGTTCCAGGCTTACTTCATCTGCCAAAGGCATCCCAAAGGGAGTGCAGAAGTGCCACAACATGGCTGCTTTCACGGCTTTTCCCTTAGGAAGAACCCTAATACCCGGCTGATTTACCTTCCTAGGGTTACTGTTAGGCTTAGGCCTAGGACTTTTAAAACCAGGAAGCCCTGGGCTCCAGGCACACTGCAGCTGCGAAAGGCATCCCAAGGGGAGCGCAAAAGTGACGCAACTTGGCTGCCACCACTGATATTTCCATGAGACCATCCCGAACCATAGGCTGATTTTCCTTCCTAGGGTTAAGGTTTGAGTTACGCCTAGGGTAAGGGTCTATTAACCAGAAAGCCCTGAGTTCCAAGAACACAGCAGCTGCGAAGGACTAGCCAAGAAGAGCGCAAAAGTAGCACAACATGCCTGCCTCCACAGCTTTTTCCTTGGGGACATGCCTAATTCCTGGCTGATTTGCCTTTCTCGTCTTAGGGTTGGGGTTCGGCCTAGGGCTAGGATTTTTAAAAGCAGGAAGCCCTGAGTTCCAGGCACACTGGAGCTGTGAAAGGCATCCAAAAGGGAGTGCAAAAGTGCCACAACATGGCTGCTTTCACGGCTTTTTCCTTGGCAAGAAGCCTAACACCAGGCTGATTTACCTTCCCAGGGTTACTGTTAGGCTTAGGCCTAGGGCTAGGATTTTTAAAACTAGGAAGCCCTTAGCTCCAAGCACACTGCAGCTGTTCAAGGCATCCCAAGGGGAGTACAAAAGTGCAACAACATGGCAGCTTTCACAGCTTTTTCCTTGGCACCATCCCTATACCTAGGCTGATTTATCTGCCTAGGGTTAGGGTTAGGGTTCAGCCTAGGGCTTGGATTTCTTTAACCAGGAAGCCCTGAGTTCCAGGCTTACTTCATCTGCCAAAGGCATCCCAAAGGGAGTGCAGAAGTGCCACAACATGGCTGCTTTCACGGCTTTTCCCTTAGGAAGAACCCTAATACCCGGCTGATTTACCTTCCTAGGGTTACTGTTAGGCTTAGGCCTAGGACTTTTAAAACCAGGAAGCCCTGGGCTCCAGGCACACTGCAGCTGCGAAAGGCATCCCAAGGGGAGCGCAAAAGTGACGCAACTTGGCTGCCACCACTGATATTTCCATGAGACCATCCCGAACCATAGGCTGATTTTCCTTCCTAGGGTTAAGGTTTGAGTTACGCCTAGGGTAAGGTTTCTATTTACCAGAAAGCCCTGAGTTCCAAGAACACAGCAGCTGCGAAGGACTAGCCAAGAAGAGCGCAAAAGTACCACAACATGCCTGCCTCCACAGCTTTTTCCTTGGGGACATGCCTAATTCCTGGCTGATTTGCCTTTCTCGTCTTAGGGTTGGGGTTCGGCCTAGGGCTAGGATTTTTAAAAGCAGGAAGCCCTGAGTTCCAGGCACACTGGAGCTGTGAAAGGCATCCAAAAGGGAGTGCAAAAGTGCCACAACATGGCTGCTTTCACGGCTTTTTCCTTGGCAAGAAGCCTAACACCAGGCTGATTTACCTTCCCAGGGTTACTGTTAGGCTTAGGCCTAGGGCTAGGATTTTTAAAACTAGGAAGCCCTTAGCTCCAAGCACACTGCAGCTGTTCAAGGCATCCCAAGGGGAGTACAAAAGTGCAACAACATGGCAGCTTTCACAGCTTTTTCCTTGGCACCATCCCTATACCTAGGCTGATTTATCTGCCTAGGGTTAGGGTTAGGGTTCAGCCTAGGGCTTGGATTTTTTTAACCAGGAAGCCCTGAGTTCCAGGCTTACTTCATCTGCCAAAGGCATCCCAAAGGGAGTGCAGAAGTGCCACAACATGGCTGCTTTCACGGCTTTTCCCTTAGGAAGAACCCTAATACCCGGCTGATTTACCTTCCTAGGGTTACTGTTAGGCTTAGGCCTAGGACTTTTAAAACCAGGAAGCCCTGGGCTCCAGGCACACTGCAGCTGCGAAAGGCATCCCAAGGGGAGCGCAAAAGTGACGCAACTTGGCTGCCACCACTGATATTTCCATGAGACCATCCCGAACCATAGGCTGATTTTCCTTCCTAGGGTTAAGGTTTGAGTTACGCCTAGGGTAAGGGCCTATTAACCAGAAAGCCCTGAGTTCCAAGAACACAGCAGCTGCGAAGGACTAGCCAAGAAGAGCGCAAAAGTACCACAACATGCCTGCCTCCACAGCTTTTTCCTTGGGGACATGCCTAATTCCTGGCTGATTTGCCTTTCTCGTCTTAGGGTTGGGGTTTGGCCTAGGGCTAGGATTTTTAAAATCAGGAAGCCCTGAGTTCCAGGCACACTGGAGCTGTGAAAGGCATCCAAAAGGGAGTGCAAAAGTGCCACAACATGGCTGCTTTCACGGCTTTTTCCTTGGCAAGACGCCTAACACCAGGCTGATTTGCCTTCCCAGGGTTACTGTTAGGCTTAGGCCTAGGGCTAGGATTTTTAAAACTAGGAAGCCCTGGGCTCCAGGCACACTGCAGCTGTTCAAGGCATCCCAAGGGGAGTACAAAAGTGCAACAACATGGCAGCTTTCACAGCTTTTTCCTTGGCACCATCCCTATACCTAGGCTGATTTATCTGCCTAGGGTTAGGGTTAGGGTTCAGCCTAGGGCTTGGATTTCTTTAACCAGGAAGCCCTGAGTTCCAGGCTTACTTCATCTGCCAAAGGCATCCCAAAGGGAGTGCAGAAGTGCCACAACATGGCTGCTTTCACGGCTTTTCCCTTAGGAAGAACCCTAATACCCGGCTGATTTACCTTCCTAGGGTTACTGTTAGGCTTAGGCCTAGGACTTTTAAAACCAGGAAGCCCTGGGCTCCAGGCACACTGCAGCTGCGAAAGGCATCCCAAGGGGAGCGCAAAAGTGACGCAACTTGGCTGCCACCACTGATATTTCCATGAGACCATCCCGAACCATAGGCTGATTTTCCTTCCTAGGGTTAAGGTTTGAGTTACGCCTAGGGTAAGGGTCTATTAACCAGAAAGCCCTGAGTTCCAAGAACACAGCAGCTGCGAAGGACTACCCAAGAAGAGCGCAAAAGTACCACAACATGCCTGCCTCCACAGCTTTTTCCTTGGGGACATGCCTAATTCCTGGCTGATTTGCCTTTCTCGTCTTAGGGTTGGGGTTCGGCCTAGGGCTAGGATTTTTAAAAGCAGGAAGCCCTGAGTTCCAGGCACACTGGAGCTGTGAAAGGCATCCAAAAGGGAGTGCAAAAGTGCCACAACATGGCTGCTTTCACGGCTTTTTCCTTGGCAAGAAGCCTAACACCAGGCTGATTTACCTTCCCAGGGTTACTGTTAGGCTTAGGCCTAGGGCTAGGATTTTTAAAACTAGGAAGCCCTTAGCTCCAAGCACACTGCAGCTGTTCAAGGCATCCCAAGGGGAGTACAAAAGTGCAACAACATGGCAGCTTTCACAGCTTTTTCCTTGGCACCATCCCTATACCTAGGCTGATTTATCTGCCTAGGGTTAGGGTTAGGGTTCAGCCTAGGGCTTGGATTTCTTTAACCAGGAAGCCCTGAGTTCCAGGCTTACTTCATCTGCCAAAGGCATCCCAAAGGGAGTGCAGAAGTGCCACAACATGGCTGCTTTCACGGCTTTTCCCTTAGGAAGAACCCTAATACCCGGCTGATTTACCTTCCTAGGGTTACTGTTAGGCTTAGGCCTAGGACTTTTAAAACCAGGAAGCCCTGGGCTCCAGGCACACTGCAGCTGCGAAAGGCATCCCAAGGGGAGCGCAAAAATGACGCAACTTGGCTGCCACCACTGATATTTCCATGAGACCATCCCGAACCATAGGCTGATTTTCCTTCCTAGGGTTAAGGTTTGAGTTACGCCTAGGGTAAGGGTCTATTAACCAGAAAGCCCTGAGTTCCAAGAACACAGCAGCTGCGAAGGACTAGCCAAGAAGAGCGCAAAAGTAGCACAACATGCCTGCCTCCACAGCTTTTTCCTTGGGGACATGCCTAATTCCTGGCTGATTTGCCTTTCTCGTCTTAGGGTTGGGGTTCGGCCTAGGGCTAGGATTTTTAAAAGCAGGAAGCCCTGAGTTCCAGGCACACTGGAGCTGTGAAAGGCATCCAAAAGGGAGTGCAAAAGTGCCACAACATGGCTGCTTTCACGGCTTTTTCCTTGGCAAGAAGCCTAACACCAGGCTGATTTACCTTCCCAGGGTTACTGTTAGGCTTAGGCCTAGGGCTAGGATTTTTAAAACTAGGAAGCCCTTAGCTCCAAGCACACTGCAGCTGTTCAAGGCATCCCAAGGGGAGTACAAAAGTGCAACAACATGGCAGCTTTCACAGCTTTTTCCTTGGCACCATCCCTATACCTAGGCTGATTTATCTGCCTAGGGTTAGGGTTAGGGTTCAGCCTAGGGCTTGGATTTCTTTAACCAGGAAGCCCTGAGTTCCAGGCTTACTTCATCTGCCAAAGGCATCCCAAAGGGAGTGCAGAAGTGCCACAACATGGCTGCTTTCACGGCTTTTCCCTTAGGAAGAACCCTAATACCCGGCTGATTTACCTTCCTAGGGTTACTGTTAGGCTTAGGCCTAGGACTTTTAAAACCAGGAAGCCCTGGGCTCCAGGCACACTGCAGCTGCGAAAGGCATCCCAAGGGGAGCGCAAAAGTGACGCAACTTGGCTGCCACCACTGATATTTCCATGAGACCATCCCGAACCATAGGCTGATTTTCCTTCCTAGGGTTAAGGTTTGAGTTACGCCTAGGGTAAGGTTTCTATTTACCAGAAAGCCCTGAGTTCCAAGAACACAGCAGCTGCGAAGGACTAGCCAAGAAGAGCGCAAAAGTACCACAACATGCCTGCCTCCACAGCTTTTTCCTTGGGGACATGCCTAATTCCTGGCTGATTTGCCTTTCTCGTCTTAGGGTTGGGGTTCGGCCTAGGGCTAGGATTTTTAAAAGCAGGAAGCCCTGAGTTCCAGGCACACTGGAGCTGTGAAAGGCATCCAAAAGGGAGTGCAAAAGTGCCACAACATGGCTGCTTTCACGGCTTTTTCCTTGGCAAGAAGCCTAACACCAGGCTGATTTACCTTCCCAGGGTTACTGTTAGGCTTAGGCCTAGGGCTAGGATTTTTAAAACTAGGAAGCCCTTAGCTCCAAGCACACTGCAGCTGTTCAAGGCATCCCAAGGGGAGTACAAAAGTGCAACAACATGGCAGCTTTCACAGCTTTTTCCTTGGCACCATCCCTATACCTAGGCTGATTTATCTGCCTAGGGTTAGGGTTAGGGTTCAGCCTAGGGCTTGGATTTTTTTAACCAGGAAGCCCTGAGTTCCAGGCTTACTTCATCTGCCAAAGGCATCCCAAAGGGAGTGCAGAAGTGCCACAACATGGCTGCTTTCACGGCTTTTCCCTTAGGAAGAACCCTAATACCCGGCTGATTTACCTTCCTAGGGTTACTGTTAGGCTTAGGCCTAGGACTTTTAAAACCAGGAAGCCCTGGGCTCCAGGCACACTGCAGCTGCGAAAGGCATCCCAAGGGGAGCGCAAAAGTGACGCAACTTGGCTGCCACCACTGATATTTCCATGAGACCATCCCGAACCATAGGCTGATTTTCCTTCCTAGGGTTAAGGTTTGAGTTACGCCTAGGGTAAGGGTCTATTAACCAGAAAGCCCTGAGTTCCAAGAACACAGCAGCTGCGAAGGACTAGCCAAGAAGAGCGCAAAAGTACCACAACATGCCTGCCTCCACAGCTTTTTCCTTGGGGACATGCCTAATTCCTGGCTGATTTGCCTTTCTCGTCTTAGGGTTGGGGTTTGGCCTAGGGCTAGGATTTTTAAAATCAGGAAGCCCTGAGTTCCAGGCACACTGGAGCTGTGAAAGGCATCCAAAAGGGAGTGCAAAAGTGCCACAACATGGCTGCTTTCACGGCTTTTTCCTTGGCAAGACGCCTAACACCAGGCTGATTTGCCTTCCCAGGGTTACTGTTAGGCTTAGGCCTAGGGCTAGGATTTTTAAAACTAGGAAGCCCTGGGCTCCAGGCACACTGCAGCTGTTCAAGGCATCCCAAGGGGAGTACAAAAGTGCAACAACATGGCAGCTTTCACAGCTTTTTCCTTGGCACCATCCCTATACCTAGGCTGATTTATCTGCCTAGGGTTAGGGTTAGGGTTCAGCCTAGGGCTTGGATTTCTTTAACCAGGAAGCCCTGAGTTCCAGGCTTACTTCATCTGCCAAAGGCATCCCAAAGGGAGTGCAGAAGTGCCACAACATGGCTGCTTTCACGGCTTTTCCCTTAGGAAGAACCCTAATACCCGGCTGATTTACCTTCCTAGGGTTACTGTTAGGCTTAGGCCTAGGACTTTTAAAACCAGGAAGCCCTGGGCTCCAGGCACACTGCAGCTGCGAAAGGCATCCCAAGGGGAGCGCAAAAGTGACGCAACTTGGCTGCCACCACTGATATTTCCATGAGACCATCCCGAACCATAGGCTGATTTTCCTTCCTAGGGTTAAGGTTTGAGTTACGCCTAGGGTAAGGGTCTATTAACCAGAAAGCCCTGAGTTCCAAGAACACAGCAGCTGCGAAGGACTAGCCAAGAAGAGCGCAAAAGTACCACAACATGCCTGCCTCCACAGCTTTTTCCTTGGGGACATGCCTAATTCCTGGCTGATTTGCCTTTCTCGTCTTAGGGTTGGGGTTCGGCCTAGGGCTAGGATTTTTAAAAGCAGGAAGCCCTGAGTTCCAGGCACACTGGAGCTGTGAAAGGCATCCAAAAGGGAGTGCAAAAGTGCCACAACATGGCTGCTTTCACGGCTTTTTCCTTGGCAAGAAGCCTAACACCAGGCTGATTTACCTTCCCAGGGTTACTGTTAGGCTTAGGCCTAGGGCTAGGATTTTTAAAACTAGGAAGCCCTTAGCTCCAAGCACACTGCAGCTGTTCAAGGCATCCCAAGGGGAGTACAAAAGTGCAACAACATGGCAGCTTTCACAGCTTTTTCCTTGGCACCATCCCTATACCTAGGCTGATTTATCTGCCTAGGGTTAGGGTTAGGGTTCAGCCTAGGGCTTGGATTTCTTTAACCAGGAAGCCCTGAGTTCCAGGCTTACTTCATCTGCCAAAGGCATCCCAAAGGGAGTGCAGAAGTGCCACAACATGGCTGCTTTCACGGCTTTTCCCTTAGGAAGAACCCTAATACCCGGCTGATTTACCTTCCTAGGGTTACTGTTAGGCTTAGGCCTAGGACTTTTAAAACCAGGAAGCCCTGGGCTCCAGGCACACTGCAGCTGCGAAAGGCATCCCAAGGGGAGCGCAAAAATGACGCAACTTGGCTGCCACCACTGATATTTCCATGAGACCATCCCGAACCATAGGCTGATTTTCCTTCCTAGGGTTAAGGTTTGAGTTACGCCTAGGGTAAGGGTCTATTAACCAGAAAGCCCTGAGTTCCAAGAACACAGCAGCTGCGAAGGACTAGCCAAGAAGAGCGCAAAAGTAGCACAACATGCCTGCCTCCACAGCTTTTTCCTTGGGGACATGCCTAATTCCTGGCTGATTTGCCTTTCTCGTCTTAGGGTTGGGGTTCGGCCTAGGGCTAGGATTTTTAAAAGCAGGAAGCCCTGAGTTCCAGGCACACTGGAGCTGTGAAAGGCATCCAAAAGGGAGTGCAAAAGTGCCACAACATGGCTGCTTTCACGGCTTTTTCCTTGGCAAGAAGCCTAACACCAGGCTGATTTACCTTCCCAGGGTTACTGTTAGGCTTAGGCCTAGGGCTAGGATTTTTAAAACTAGGAAGCCCTTAGCTCCAAGCACACTGCAGCTGTTCAAGGCATCCCAAGGGGAGTACAAAAGTGCAACAACATGGCAGCTTTCACAGCTTTTTCCTTGGCACCATCCCTATACCTAGGCTGATTTATCTGCCTAGGGTTAGGGTTAGGGTTCAGCCTAGGGCTTGGATTTCTTTAACCAGGAAGCCCTGAGTTCCAGGCTTACTTCATCTGCCAAAGGCATCCCAAAGGGAGTGCAGAAGTGCCACAACATGGCTGCTTTCACGGCTTTTCCCTTAGGAAGAACCCTAATACCCGGCTGATTTACCTTCCTAGGGTTACTGTTAGGCTTAGGCCTAGGACTTTTAAAACCAGGAAGCCCTGGGCTCCAGGCACACTGCAGCTGCGAAAGGCATCCCAAGGGGAGCGCAAAAGTGACGCAACTTGGCTGCCACCACTGATATTTCCATGAGACCATCCCGAACCATAGGCTGATTTTCCTTCCTAGGGTTAAGGTTTGAGTTACGCCTAGGGTAAGGTTTCTATTTACCAGAAAGCCCTGAGTTCCAAGAACACAGCAGCTGCGAAGGACTAGCCAAGAAGAGCGCAAAAGTACCACAACATGCCTGCCTCCACAGCTTTTTCCTTGGGGACATGCCTAATTCCTGGCTGATTTGCCTTTCTCGTCTTAGGGTTGGGGTTCGGCCTAGGGCTAGGATTTTTAAAAGCAGGAAGCCCTGAGTTCCAGGCACACTGGAGCTGTGAAAGGCATCCAAAAGGGAGTGCAAAAGTGCCACAACATGGCTGCTTTCACGGCTTTTTCCTTGGCAAGAAGCCTAACACCAGGCTGATTTACCTTCCCAGGGTTACTGTTAGGCTTAGGCCTAGGGCTAGGATTTTTAAAACTAGGAAGCCCTTAGCTCCAAGCACACTGCAGCTGTTCAAGGCATCCCAAGGGGAGTACAAAAGTGCAACAACATGGCAGCTTTCACAGCTTTTTCCTTGGCACCATCCCTATACCTAGGCTGATTTATCTGCCTAGGGTTAGGGTTAGGGTTCAGCCTAGGGCTTGGATTTCTTTAACCAGGAAGCCCTGAGTTCCAGGCTTACTTCATCTGCCAAAGGCATCCCAAAGGGAGTGCAGAAGTGCCACAACATGGCTGCTTTCACGGCTTTTCCCTTAGGAAGAACCCTAATACCCGGCTGATTTACCTTCCTAGGGTTACTGTTAGGCTTAGGCCTAGGACTTTTAAAACCAGGAAGCCCTGGGCTCCAGGCACACTGCAGCTGCGAAAGGCATCCCAAGGGGAGCGCAAAAGTGACGCAACTTGGCTGCCACCACTGATATTTCCATGAGACCATCCCGAACCATAGGCTGATTTTCCTTCCTAGGGTTAAGGTTTGAGTTACGCCTAGGGTAAGGGTCTATTAACCAGAAAGCCCTGAGTTCCAAGAACACAGCAGCTGCGAAGGACTAGCCAAGAAGAGCGCAAAAGTACCACAACATGCCTGCCTCCACAGCTTTTTCCTTGGGGACATGCCTAATTCCTGGCTGATTTGCCTTTCTCGTCTTAGGGTTGGGGTTTGGCCTAGGGCTAGGATTTTTAAAATCAGGAAGCCCTGAGTTCCAGGCACACTGGAGCTGTGAAAGGCATCCAAAAGGGAGTGCAAAAGTGCCACAACATGGCTGCTTTCACGGCTTTTTCCTTGGCAAGAAGCCTAACACCAGGCTGATTTACCTTCCCAGGGTTACTGTTAGGCTTAGGCCTAGGGCTAGGATTTTTAAAACTAGGAAGCCCTTAGCTCCAAGCACACTGCAGCTGTTCAAGGCATCCCAAGGGGAGTACAAAAGTGCAACAACATGGCAGCTTTCACAGCTTTTTCCTTGGCACCATCCCTATACCTAGGCTGATTTATCTGCCTAGGGTTAGGGTTAGGGTTCGGCCTAGGGCTTGGATTTCTTTAACCAGGAAGCCCTGAGTTCCAGGCTTACTTCATCTGCCAAAGGCATCCCAAAGGGAGTGCAGAAGTGCCACAACATGGCTGCTTTCACGGCTTTTCCCTTAGGAAGAACCCTAATACCCGGCTGATTTACCTTCCTAGGGTTACTGTTAGGCTTAGGCCTAGGACTTTTAAAACCAGGAAGCCCTGGGCTCCAGGCACACTGCAGCTGCAAAAGGCATCCCAAGGGGAGCGCAAAAGTGACGCAACTTGGCTGCCACCACTGATATTTCCATGAGACCATCCCGAACCATAGGCTGATTTTCCTTCCTAGGGTTAAGGTTTTAGTTACGCTTAGGGTAAGGGTCTATTAACCAGAAAGCCCTGAGTTCCAAGAACACAGCAGCTGCGAAGGACTACCCAAGAAGAGCGCAAAAGTACCACAACATGCCTGCCTCCACAGCTTTTTCCTTGGGGACATGCCTAATTCCTGGCCGATTTGCCTTTCTCGTCTTAGGGTTGGGGTTCGGCCTAGGTCTAGGATTTTTAAAATCAGGAAGCCCTGAGTTCCAGGCACACTGGAGCTGTGAAAGGCATCCAAAAAGGAGTGCAAAAGTGCCACAACATGGCTGCTTTCACGGCTTTTTCCTTGGCAAGAAGCCTAACACCAGGCTGATTTACCTTCCCAGGGTTACTGTTAGGCTTAGGCCTAGGGCTAGGATTTTTAAAACTAGGAAGCCCTTAGCTCCAAGCACACTGCAGCTGTTCAAGGCATCCCAAGGGGAGTACAAAAGTGCAACAACATGGCAGCTTTCACAGCTTTTTCCTTGGCACCATCCCTATACCTAGGCTGATTTATCTGCCTAGGGTTAGGGTTAGGGTTCAGCCTAGGGCTTGGATTTTTTTAACCAGGAAGCCCTGAGTTCCAGGCTTACTTCATCTGCCAAAGGCATCCCAAAGGGAGTGCAGAAGTGCCACAACATGGCTGCTTTCACGGCTTTTCCCTTAGGAAGAACCCTAATACCCGGCTGATTTACCTTCCTAGGGTTACTGTTAGGCTTAGGCCTAGGACTTTTAAAACCAGGAAGCCCTGGGCTCCAGGCACACTGCAGCTGCGAAAGGCATCCCAAGGGGAGCGCAAAAGTGACGCAACTTGGCTGCCACCACTGATATTTCCATGAGACCATCCCGAACCATAGGCTGATTTTCCTTCCTAGGGTTAAGGTTTGAGTTACGCCTAGGGTAAGGGTCTATTAACCAGAAAGCCCAGAGTTCCAAGAACACAGCAGCTGCGAAGGACTAGCCAAGAAGAGCGCAAAAGTACCACAACATGCCTGCCTCCACAGCTTTTTCCTTGGGGACATGCCTAATTCCTGGCTGATTTGCCTTTCTCGTCTTAGGGTTGGGGTTCGGTCTAGAGCTAGGATTTTTAAAAGCAGGAAGCCCTGAGTTCCAGGCACACTGGAGCTGTGAAAGGCATCCAAAAGGGAGTGCAAAAGTGCCACAACATGGCTGCTTTCACGGCTTTTTCCTTGGCAAGAAGCCTAACACCAGGCTGATTTACCTTCCCAGGGTTACTGTTAGGCTTAGGCCTAGGGCTAGGATTTTTAAAACTAGGAAGCCCTTAGCTCCAAGCACACTGCAGCTGTTCAAGGCATCCCAAGGGGAGTACAAAAGTGCAACAACATGGCAGCTTTCACAGCTTTTTCCTTGGCACCATCCCTATACCTAGGCTGATTTATCTGCCTAGGGTTAGGGTTAGGGTTCAGCCTAGGGCTTGGATTTCTTTAACCAGGAAGCCCTGAGTTCCAGGCTTACTTCATCTGCCAAAGGCATCCCAAAGGGAGTGCAGAAGTGCCACAACATGGCTGCTTTCACGGCTTTTCCCTTAGGAAGAACCCTAATACCCGGCTGATTTACCTTCCTAGGGTTACTGTTAGGCTTAGGCCTAGGACTTTTAAAACCAGGAAGCCCTGGGCTCCAGGCACACTGCAGCTGCGAAAGGCATCCCAAGGGGAGCGCAAAAGTGACGCAACTTGGCTGCCACCACTGATATTTCCATGAGACCATCCCGAACCATAGGCTGATTTTCCTTCCTAGGGTTAAGGTTTGAGTTACGCCTAGGGTAAGGGTCTATTAACCAGAAAGCCCTGAGTTCCAAGAACACAGCAGCTGCGAAGGACTAGCCAAGAAGAGCGCAAAAGTACCACAACATGCCTGCCTCCACAGCTTTTTCCTTGGGGACATGCCTAATTCCTGGCTGATTTGCCTTTCTCGTCTTAGGGTTGGGGTTCGGCCTAGGGCTAGGATTTTTAAAATCAGGAAGCCCTGAGTTCCAGGCACACTGGAGCTGTGAAAGGCATCCAAAAAGGAGTGCAAAAGTGCCACAACATGGCTGCTTTCACGGCTTTTTCCTTGGCAAGAAGCCTAACACCAGGCTGATTTACCTTCCCAGGGTTACTGTTAGGCTTAGGCCTAGGGCTAGGATTTTTAAAACTAGGAAGCCCTTAGCTCCAAGCACACTGCAGCTGTTCAAGGCATCCCAAGGGGAGTACAAAAGTGCAACAACATGGCAGCTTTCACAGCTTTTTCCTTGGCACCATCCCTATACCTAGGCTGATTTATCTGCCTAGGGTTAGGGTTAGGGTTCAGCCTAGGGCTTGGATTTCTTTAACCAGGAAGCCCTGAGTTCCAGGCTTACTTCATCTGCCAAAGGCATCCCAAAGGGAGTGCAGAAGTGCCACAACATGGCTGCTTTCACGGCTTTTCCCTTAGGAAGAACCCTAATACCCGGCTGATTTACCTTCCTAGGGTTACTGTTAGGCTTAGGCCTAGGACTTTTAAAACCAGGAAGCCCTGGGCTCCAGGCACACTGCAGCTGCGAAAGGCATCCCAAGGGGAGCGCAAAAGTGACGCAACTTGGCTGCCACCACTGATATTTCCATGAGACCATCCCGAACCATAGGCTGATTTTCCTTCCTAGGGTTAAGGTTTGAGTTACGCCTAGGGTAAGGGTCTATTAACCAGAAAGCCCTGAGTTCCAAGAACACAGCAGCTGCGAAGGACTAGCCAAGAAGAGCGCAAAAGTACCACAACATGCCTGCCTCCACAGCTTTTTCCTTGGGGACATGCCTAATTCCTGGCTGATTTGCCTTTCTCGTCTTAGGGTTGGGGTTCGGCCTAGGGCTAGGATTTTTAAAAGCAGGAAGCCCTGAGTTCCAGGCACACTGGAGCTGTGAAAGGCATCCAAAAGGGAGTGCAAAAGTGCCACAACATGGCTGCTTTCACGGCTTTTTCCTTGGCAAGAAGCCTAACACCAGGCTGATTTCCCTTCCCAGGGTTACTGTTAGGCTTAGGCCTACGGCTAGGATTTTTAAAACTAGGAAGCCCTTAGCTCCAAGCACACTGCAGCTGTTCAAGGCATCCCAAGGGGAGTACAAAAGTGCAACAACATGGCAGCTTTCACAGCTTTTTCCTTGGCACCATCCCTATACCTAGGCTGATTTATCTGCCTAGGGTTAGGGTTAGGGTTCAGCCTAGGGCTTGGATTTTTTTAACCAGGAAGCCCTGAGTTCCAGGCTTACTTCATCTGCCAAAGGCATCCCAAAGGGAGTGCAGAAGTGCCACAACATGGCTGCTTTCACGGCTTTTCCCTTAGGAAGAACCCTAATACCCGGCTGATTTACCTTCCTAGGGTTACTGTTAGGCTTAGGCCTAGGACTTTTAAAACCAGGAAGCCCTGGGCTCCAGGCACACTGCAGCTGCGAAAGGCATCCCAAGGGGAGCGCAAAAATGACGCAACTTGGCTGCCACCACTGATATTTCCATGAGACCATCCCGAACCATAGGCTGATTTTCCTTCCTAGGGTTAAGGTTTGAGTTACGCCTAGGGTAAGGGTCTATTAACCAGAAAGCCCTGAGTTCCAAGAACACAGCAGCTGCGAAGGACTAGCCAAGAAGAGCGCAAAAGTAGCACAACATGCCTGCCTCCACAGCTTTTTCCTTGGGGACATGCCTAATTCCTGGCTGATTTGCCTTTCTCGTCTTAGGGTTGGGGTTCGGCCTAGGGCTAGGATTTTTAAAAGCAGGAAGCCCTGAGTTCCAGGCACACTGGAGCTGTGAAAGGCATCCAAAAGCGAGTGCAAAAGTGCCACAACATGGCTGCTTTCACGGCTTTTTCCTTGGCAAGACGCCTAACACCAGGCTGATTTACCTTCCCAGGGTTACTGTTAGGCTTAGGCCTAGGGCTAGGATTTTTAAAACTAGGAAGCCCTTAGCTCCAGGCACACTGCAGCTGTTCAAGGCATCCCAAGGGGAGTACAAAAGTGCAACAACATGGCAGCTTTCACAGCTTTTTCCTTGGCACCATCCCTATACCTAGGCTGATTTATCTGCCTAGGGTTAGGGTTAGGGTTCAGCCTAGGGCTTGGATTTCTTTAACCAGGAAGCCCTGAGTTCCAGGCTTACTTCATCTGCCAAAGGCATCCCAAAGGGAGTGCAGAAGTGCCACAACATGGCTGCTTTCACGGCTTTTCCCTTAGGAAGAACCCTAATACCCGGCTGATTTACCTTCCTAGGGTTACTGTTAGGCTTAGGCCTAGGACTTTTAAAACCAGGAAGCCCTGGGCTCCAGGCACACTGCAGCTGCGAAAGGCATCCCAAGGGGAGCGCAAAAGTGACGCAACTTGGCTGCCACCACTGATATTTCCATGAGACCATCCCGAACCATAGGCTGATTTTCCTTCCTAGGGTTAAGGTTTGAGTTACGCCTAGGGTAAGGGTTCTATTAACCAGAAAGCGCTGAGTTCCAAGAACACAGCAGCTGCGAAGGACTAGCCAAGAAGAGCGCAAAAGTACCACAACATGCCTGCCTCCACAGCTTTTTCCTTGGGGACATGCCTAATTCCTGGCTGATTTGCCTTTCTCGTCTTAGGGTTGGGGTTCGGCCTAGGGCTAGGATTTTTAAAAGCAGGAAGCCCTGAGTTCCAGGCACACTGGAGCTGTGAAAGGCATCCAAAAGGGAGTGCAAAAGTGCCACAACATGGCTGCTTTCACGGCTTTTTCCTTGGCAAGAAGCCTAACACCAGGCTGATTTACCTTCCCAGGGTTACTGTTAGGCTTAGGCCTAGGGCTAGGATTTTTAAAACTAGGAAGCCCTTAGCTCCAAGCACACTGCAGCTGTTCAAGGCATCCCAAGGGGAGTACAAAAGTGCAACAACATGGCAGCTTTCACAGCTTTTTCCTTGGCACCATCCCTATACCTAGGCTGATTTATCTGCCTAGGGTTAGGGTTAGGCTTCAGCCTAGGGCTTGGATTTCTTTAACCAGGAAGCCCTGAGTTCCAGGCTTACTTCATCTGCCAAAGGCATCCCAAAGGGAGTGCAGAAGTGCCACAACATGGCTGCTTTCACGGCTTTTCCCTTAGGAAGAACCCTAATACCCGGCTGATTTACCTTCCTAGGGTTACTGTTAGGCTTAGGCCTAGGACTTTTAAAACCAGGAAGCCCTGGGCTCCAGGCACACTGCAGCTGCGAAAGGCATCCCAAGGGGAGCGCAAAAGTGACGCAACTTGGCTGCCACCACTGATATTTCCATGAGACCATCCCGAACCATAGGCTGATTTTCCTTCCTAGGGTTAAGGTTTGAGTTACGCCTAGGGTAAGGGTCTATTAACCAGAAAGCCCTGAGTTCCAAGAACACAGCAGCTGCGAAGGACTAGCCAAGAAGAGCGCAAAAGTAGCACAACATGCCTGCCTCCACAGCTTTTTCCTTGGGGACATGCCTAATTCCTGGCTGATTTGCCTTTCTCGTCTTAGGGTTGGGGTTCGGCCTAGGGCTAGGATTTTTAAAAGCAGGAAGCCCTGAGTTCCAGGCACACTGGAGCTGTGAAAGCCATCCAAAAGGGAGTGCAAAAGTGCCACAACATGGCTGCTTTCACGGCTTTTTCCTTGGCAAGAAGCCTAACACCAGGCTGATTTACCTTCCCAGGGTTACTGTTAGGCTTAGGCCTAGGGCTAGGATTTTTAAAACTAGGAAGCCCTTAGCTCCAAGCACACTGCAGCTGTTCAAGGCATCCCAAGGGGAGTACAAAAGTGCAACAACATGGCAGCTTTCACAGCTTTTTCCTTGGCACCATCCCTATACCTAGGCTGATTTATCTGCCTAGGGTTAGGGTTAGGGTTCAGCCTAGGGCTTGGATTTTTTTAACCAGGAAGCCCTGAGTTCCAGGCTTACTTCATCTGCCAAAGGCATCCCAAAGGGAGTGCAGAAGTGCCACAACATGGCTGCTTTCACGGCTTTTCCCTTAGGAAGAACCCTAATACCCGGCTGATTTACCTTCCTAGGGTTACTGTTAGGCTTAGGCCTAGGACTTTTAAAACCAGGAAGCCCTGGGCTCCAGGCACACTGCAGCTGCAAAAGGCATCCCAAGGGGAGCGCAAAAGTGACGCAACTTGGCTGCCACCACTGATATTTCCATGAGACCATCCTGAACCATAGGCTGATTTTCCTTCCTAGGGTTAAGGTTTGAGTTACGCCTAGGGTGAGGATTCTATTTACCAGAAAGCCCTGAGTTCCAAGAACACAGCAGCTGCGAAGGACTAGCCAAGAAGAGCGCAAAAGTAGCACAACATGCCTGCCTCCACAGCTTTTTCCTTGGGGACATGCCTAATTCCTGGCTGATTTGCCTTTCTCGTCTTAGGGTTGGGGTTCGGCCTAGGGCTAGGATTTTTAAAATCAGGAAGCCCTGAGTTCCAGGCACACTGGAGCTGTGAAAGGCATCCAAAAGGGAGTGCAAAAGTGCCACAACATGGCTGCTTTCACGGCTTTTTCCTTGGCAAGACGCCTAACACCAGGCTGATTTGCCTTCCCAGGGTTACTGTTAGGCTTAGGCCTAGGGCTAGGATTTTTAAAACTAGGAAGCCCTGGGCTCCAGGCACACTGCAGCTGTTCAAGGCATCCCAAGGGGAGTACAAAAGTGCAACAACATGGCAGCTTTCACAGCTTTTTCCTTGGCACCATCCCTATACCTAGGCTGATTTATCTGCCTAGGGTTAGGGTTAGGGTTCAGCCTAGGGCTTGGATTTTTTTAACCAGGAAGCCCTGAGTTCCAGGCTTACTTCATCTGCCAAAGGCATCCCAAAGGGAGTGCAGAAGTGCCACAACATGGCTGCTTTCACGGCTTTTCCCTTAGGAAGAACCCTAATACCCGGCTGATTTACCTTCCTAGGGTTACTGTTAGGCTTAGGCCTAGGACTTTTAAAACCAGGAAGCCCTGGGCTCCAGGCACACTGCAGCTGCGAAAGGCATCCCAAGGGGAGCGCAAAAGTGACGCAACTTGGCTGCCACCACTGATATTTCCATGAGACCATCCGGAACCATAGGCTGATTTTCCTTCCTAGGGTTAAGGTTTGAGTTACGCCTAGGGTAAGGGTCTATTAACCAGAAAGCCCTGAGTTCCAAGAACACAGCAGCTGCGAAGGACTAGCCAAGAAGAGCGCAAAAGTAGCACAACATGCCTGCCTCCACAGCTTTTTCCTTGGGGACATGCCTAATTCCTGGCTGATTTGCCTTTCTCGTCTTAGGGTTGGGGTTCGGCCTAGGGCTAGGATTTTTAAAATCAGGAAGCCCTGAGTTCCAGGCACACTGGAGCTGTGAAAGGCATCCAAAAGGGAGTGCAAAAGTGCCACAACATGGCTGCTTTCACGGCTTTTTCCTTGGCAAGAAGCCTAACACCAGGCTGATTTACCTTCCCAGGGTTACTGTTAGGCTTAGGCCTAGGGCTAGGATTTTTAAAACTAGGAAGCCCTTAGCTCCAAGCACACTGCAGCTGTTCAAGGCATCCCAAGGGGAGTACAAAAGTGCAACAACATGGCAGCTTTCACAGCTTTTTCCTTGGCACCATCCCTATACCTAGGCTGATTTATCTGCCTAGGGTTAGGGTTAGGGTTCAGCCTAGGGCTTGGATTTTTTTAACCAGGAAGCCCTGAGTTCCAGGCTTACTTCATCTGCCAAAGGCATCCCAAAGGGAGTGCAGAAGTGCCACAACATGGCTGCTTTCACGGCTTTTCCCTTAGGAAGAACCCTAATACCCGGCTGATTTACCTTCCTAGGGTTACTGTTAGGCTTAGGCCTAGGACTTTTAAAACCAGGAAGCCCTGGGCTCCAGGCACACTGCAGCTGCGAAAGGCATCCCAAGGGGAGCGCAAAAGTGACGCAACTTGGCTGCCACCACTGATATTTCCATGAGACCATCCCGAACCATAGGCTGATTTTCCTTCCTAGGGTTAAGGTTTGAGTTACGCCTAGGGTAAGGGTCTATTAACCAGAAAGCCCTGAGTTCCAAGAACACAGCAGCTGCGAAGGACTAGCCAAGAAGAGCGCAAAAGTAGCACAACATGCCTGCCTCCACAGCTTTTTCCTTGGGGACATGCCTAATTCCTGGCTGATTTGCCTTTCTCGTCTTAGGGTTGGGGTTCGGCCTAGGGCTAGGATTTTTAAAATCAGGAAGCCCTGAGTTCCAGGCACACTGGAGCTGTGAAAGGCATCCAAAAGGGAGTGCAAAAGTGCCACAACATGGCTGCTTTCACGGCTTTTTCCTTGGCAAGAAGCCTAACACCAGGCTGATTTACCTTCCCAGGGTTACTGTTAGGCTTAGGCCTAGGGCTAGGATTTTTAAAACTAGGAAGCCCTTAGCTCCAAGCACACTGCAGCTGTTCAAGGCATCCCAAGGGGAGTACAAAAGTGCAACAACATGGCAGCTTTCACAGCTTTTTCCTTGGCACCATCCCTATACCTAGGCTGATTTATCTGCCTAGGGTTAGGGTTAGGGTTCAGCCTAGGGCTTGGATTTTTTTAACCAGGAAGCCCTGAGTTCCAGGCTTACTTCATCTGCCAAAGGCATCCCAAAGGGAGTGCAGAAGTGCCACAACATGGCTGCTTTCACGGCTTTTCCCTTAGGAAGAACCCTAATACCCGGCTGATTTACCTTCCTAGGGTTACTGTTAGGCTTAGGCCTAGGACTTTTAAAACCAGGAAGCCCTGGGCTCCAGGCACACTGCAGCTGCGAAAGGCATCCCAAGGGGAGCGCAAAAGTGACGCAACTTGGCTGCCACCACTGATATTTCCATGAGACCATCCCGAACCATAGGCTGATTTTCCTTCCTAGGGTTAAGGTTTTAGTTACGCCTAGGGTAAGGGTCTATTAACCAGAAAGCCCTGAGTTCCAAGAACACAGCAGCTGCGAAGGACTAGCCAAGAAGAGCGCAAAAGTACCACAACATGCCTGCCTCCACAGCTTTTTCCTTGGGGACATGCCTAATTCCTGGCTGATTTGCCTTTCTCGTCTTAGGGTTGGGGTTCGGCCTAGGGCTAGGATTTTTAAAAGCAGGAAGCCCTGAGTTCCAGGCACACTGGAGCTGTGAAAGGCATCCAAAAGGGAGTGCAAAAGTGCCACAACATGGCTGCTTTCACGGCTTTTTCCTTGGCAAGAAGCCTAACACCAGGCTGATTTACCTTCCCAGGGTTACTGTTAGGCTTAGGCCTAGGGCTAGGATTTTTAAAACTAGGAAGCCCTTAGCTCCAAGCACACTGCAGCTGTTCAAGGCATCCCAAGGGGAGTACAAAAGTGCAACAACATGGCAGCTTTCACAGCTTTTTCCTTGGCACCATCCCTATACCTAGGCTGATTTATCTGCCTAGGGTTAGGGTTAGGGTTCAGCCTAGGGCTTGGATTTCTTTAACCAGGAAGCCCTGAGTTCCAGGCTTACTTCATCTGCCAAAGGCATCCCAAAGGGAGTGCAGAAGTGCCACAACATGGCTGCTTTCACGGCTTTTCCCTTAGGAAGAACCCTAATACCCGGCTGATTTACCTTCCTAGGGTTACTGTTAGGCTTAGGCCTAGGACTTTTAAAACCAGGAAGCCCTGGGCTCCAGGCACACTGCAGCTGCGAAAGGCATCCCAAGGGGAGCGCAAAAGTGACGCAACTTGGCTGCCACCACTGATATTTCCATGAGAGCATCCCGAACCCTAGGCTGATTTTCCTTCCTAGGGTTAAGGTTTGAGTTACGCCTAGGGTAAGGGCTCTATTTACCAGAAAGCCCTGAGTTCCAAGAACACAGCAGCTGCGAAGGACTAGCCAAGAAGAGCGCAAAAGTAGCACAACATGCCTGCCTCCACAGCTTTTTCCTTGGGGACATGCCTAATTCCTGGCTGATTTGCCTTTCTCGTCTTAGGGTTGGGGTTCGGCCTAGGGCTAGGATTTTTAAAATCAGGAAGCCCTGAGTTCCAGGCACACTGGAGCTGTGAAAGGCATCCAAAAGGGAGTGCAAAAGTGCCACAACATGGCTGCTTTCACGGCTTTTTCCTTGGCAAGACGCCTAACACCAGGCTGATTTGCCTTCCCAGGGTTACTGTTAGGCTTAGGCCTAGGGCTAGGATTTTTAAAACTAGGAAGCCCTTAGCTCCAGGCACACTGCAGCTGTTCAAGGCATCCCAAGGGGAGTACAAAAGTGCAACAACATGGCAGCTTTCACAGCTTTTTCCTTGGCACCATCCCTATACCTAGGCTGATTTATCTGCCTAGGGTTAGGGTTAGGGTTCAGCCTAGGGCTTGGATTTTTTTAACCAGGAAGCCCTGAGTTCCAGGCTTACTTCATCTGCCAAAGGCATCCCAAAGGGAGTGCAGAAGTGCCACAACATGGCTGCTTTCACGGCTTTTCCCTTAGGAAGAACCCTAATACCCGGCTGATTTACCTTCCTAGGGTTACTGTTAGGCTTAGGCCTAGGACTTTTAAAACCAGGAAGCCCTGGGCTCCAGGCACACTGCAGCTGCGAAAGGCAGGCATCCCAAGGGGAGCGCAAAAGTGACGCAACTTGGCTGCCACCACTGATATTTCCATGAGACCATCCCGAACCATAGGCTGATTTTCCTTCCTAGGGTTAAGGTTTGAGTTACGCCTAGGGTAAGGGTCTATTAACCAGAAAGCCCTGAGTTCCAAGAACACAGCAGCTGCGAAGGACTAGCCAAGAAGAGCGCAAAAGTAGCACAACATGCCTGCCTCCACAGCTTTTTCCTTGGGGACATGCCTAATTCCTGGCTGATTTGCCTTTCTCGTCTTAGGGTTGGGGTTCGGCCTAGGGCTAGGATTTTTAAAATCAGGAAGCCCTGAGTTCCAGGCACACTGGAGCTGTGAAAGGCATCCAAAAGGGAGTGCAAAAGTGCCACAACATGGCTGCTTTCACGGCTTTTTCCTTGGCAAGAAGCCTAACACCAGGCTGATTTACCTTCCCAGGGTTACTGTTAGGCTTAGGCCTAGGGCTAGGATTTTTAAAACTAGGAAGCCCTTAGCTCCAAGCACACTGCAGCTGTTCAAGGCATCCCAAGGGGAGTACAAAAGTGCAACAACATGGCAGCTTTCACAGCTTTTTCCTTGGCACCATCCCTATACCTAGGCTGATTTATCTGCCTAGGGTTAGGGTTAGGGTTCAGCCTAGGGCTTGGATTTTTTTAACCAGGAAGCCCTGAGTTCCAGGCTTACTTCATCTGCCAAAGGCATCCCAAAGGGAGTGCAGAAGTGCCACAACATGGCTGCTTTCACGGCTTTTCCCTTAGGAAGAACCCTAATACCCGGCTGATTTACCTTCCTAGGGTTACTGTTAGGCTTAGGCCTAGGACTTTTAAAACCAGGAAGCCCTGGGCTCCAGGCACACTGCAGCTGCGAAAGGCATCCCAAGGGGAGCGCAAAAGTGACGCAACTTGGCTGCCACCACTGATATTTCCATGAGACCATCCCGAACCATAGGCTGATTTTCCTTCCTAGGGTTAAGGTTTGAGTTACGCCTAGGGTAAGGTTTCTATTTACCAGAAAGCCCTGAGTTCCAAGAACACAGCAGCTGCGAAGGACTACCCAAGAAGAGCGCAAAAGTACCACAACATGCCTGCCTCCACAGCTTTTTCCTTGGGGACATGCCTAATTCCTGGCTGATTTGCCTTTCTCATCTTAGGGTTGGGGTTCGGCCTAGGGCTAGGATTTTTAAAATCAGGAAGCCCTGAGTTCCAGGCACACTGGAGCTGTGAAAGGCATCCAAAAGGGAGTGCAAAAGTGCCACAACATGGCTGCTTTCACGGCTTTTTCCTTGGCAAGACGCCTAACACCAGGCTGATTTACCTTCTCAGGGTTACTGTTAGGCTTAGGCCTAGGGCTAGGATTTTTAAAACTAGGAAGCCCTTAGCTCCAGGCACACTGCAGCTGTTCAAGGCATCCCAAGGGGAGTACAAAAGTGCAACAACATGGCAGCTTTCACAGCTTTTTCCTTGGCACCATCCCTATACCTAGGCTGATTTATCTGCCTAGGGTTAGGGTTAGGGTTCAGCCTAGGGCTTGGATTTTTTTAACCAGGAAGCCCTGAGTTCCAGGCTTACTTCATCTGCCAAAGGCATCCCAAAGGGAGTGCAGAAGTGCCACAACATGGCTGCTTTCACGGCTTTTCCCTTAGGAAGAACCCTAATACCCGGCTGATTTACCTTCCTAGGGTTACTGTTAGGCTTAGGCCTAGGACTTTTAAAACCAGGAAGCCCTGGGCTCCAGGCACACTGCAGCTGCGAAAGGCATCCCAAGGGGAGCGCAAAAGTGACGCAACTTGGCTGCCACCACTGATATTTCCATGAGACCATCCGGAACCATAGGCTGATTTTCCTTCCTAGGGTTAAGGTTTTAGTTACGCCTAGGGTAAGGGTCTATTAACCAGAAAGCCCTGAGTTCCAAGAACACAGCAGCTGCGAAGGACTAGCCAAGAAGAGCGCAAAAGTACCACAACATGCCTGCCTCCACAGCTTTTTCCTTGGGGACATGCCTAATTCCTGGCTGATTTGCCTTTCTCGTCTTAGGGTTGGGGTTCGGCCTAGGGCTAGGATTTTTAAAATCAGGAAGCCCTGAGTTCCAGGCACACTGGAGCTGTGAAAGGCATCCAAAAGGGAGTGCAAAAGTGCCACAACATGGCTGCTTTCACGGCTTTTTCCTTGGCAAGACGCCTAACACCAGGCTGATTTGCCTTCCCAGGGTTACTGTTAGGCTTAGGCCTAGGGCTAGGATTTTTAAAACTAGGAAGCCCTGGGCTCCAGGCACACTGCAGCTGTTCAAGGCATCCCAAGGGGAGTACAAAAGTGCAACAACATGGCAGCTTTCACAGCTTTTTCCTTGGCACCATCCCTATACCTAGGCTGATTTATCTGCCTAGGGTTAGGGTTAGGGTTCAGCCTAGGGCTGTGATTTCTTTAACCAGGAAGCCCTGAGTTCCAGGCTTACTTCATCTGCCAAAGGCATCCCAAAGGGAGTGCAGAAGTGCCACAACATGGCTGCTTTCACGGCTTTTCCCTTAGGAAGAACCCTAATACCCGGCTGATTTACCTTCCTAGGGTTACTGTTAGGCTTAGGCCTAGGACTTTTAAAACCAGGAAGCCCTGGGCTCCAGGCACACTGCAGCTGCGAAAGGCATCCCAAGGGGAGCGCAAAAGTGACGCAACTTGGCTGCCACCACTGATATTTCCATGAGACCATCCGGAACCATAGGCTGATTTTCCTTCCTAGGGTTAAGGTTTTAGTTACGCCTAGGGTAAGGGTCTATTAACCAGAAAGCCCTGAGTTCCAAGAACACAGCAGCTGCGAAGGACTAGCCAAGAAGAGCGCAAAAGTAGCACAACATGCCTGCCTCCACAGCTTTTTCCTTGGGGACATGCCTAATTCCTGGCTGATTTGCCTTTCTCGTCTTAGGGTTGGGGTTCGGCCTAGGGCTAGGATTTTTAAAATCAGGAAGCCCTGAGTTCCAGGCACACTGGAGCTGTGAAAGGCATCCAAAAGGGAGTGCAAAAGTGCCACAACATGGCTGCTTTCACGGCTTTTTCCTTGGCAAGACGCCTAACACCAGGCTGATTTGCCTTCCCAGGGTTACTGTTAGGCTTAGGCCTAGGGCTAGGATTTTTAAAACTAGGAAGCCCTGGGCTCCAGGCACACTGCAGCTGTTTAAGGCATCCCAAGGGGAGTACAAAAGTGCAACAACATGGCAGCTTTCACAGCTTTTTCCTTGGCACCATCCCTATACCTAGGCTGATTTATCTGCCTAGGGTTAGGGTTAGGGTTCAGCCTAGGGCTGTGATTTCTTTAACCAGGAAGCCCTGAGTTCCAGGCTTACTTCATCTGCCAAAGGCATCCCAAAGGGAGTGCAGAAGTGCCACAACATGGCTGCTTTCACGGCTTTTCCCTTAGGAAGAACCCTAATACCCGGCTGATTTACCTTCCTAGGGTTACTGTTAGGCTTAGGCCTAGGACTTTTAAAACCAGGAAGCCCTGGGCTCCAGGCACACTGCAGCTGCGAAAGGCATCCCAAGGGGAGCGCAAAAGTGACGCAACTTGGCTGCCACCACTGATATTTCCATGAGACCATCCGGAACCATAGGCTGATTTTCCTTCCTAGGGTTAAGGTTTGAGTTACGCCTAGGGTAAGGGTCTATTAACCAGAAAGCCCTGAGTTCCAAGAACACAGCAGCTGCGAAGGACTACCCAAGAAGAGCGCAAAAGTACCACAACATGCCTGCCTCCACAGCTTTTTCCTTGGGGACATGCCTAATTCCTGGCTGATTTGCCTTTCTCGTCTTAGGGTTGGGGTTCGGCCTAGGGCTAGGATTTTTAAAAGCAGGAAGCCCTGAGTTCCAGGCACACTGCAGCTGTGAAAGGCATCCAAAAGGGAGTGCAAAAGTGCCACAACATGGCTGCTTTCACGGCTTTTTCCTTGGCAAGAAGCCTAACACCAGGCTGATTTACCTTCCCAGGGTTACTGTTAGGCTTAGGCCTAGGGCTAGGATTTTTAAAACTAGGAAGCCCTTAGCTCCAGGCACACTGCAGCTGTTCAAGGCATCCCAAGGGGAGTACAAAAGTGCAACAACATGGCAGCTTTCACAGCTTTTTCCTTGGCACCATCCCTATACCTAGGCTGATTTATCTGCCTAGGGTTAGGGTTAGGGTTCAGCCTAGGGCTTGGATTTCTTTAACCAGGAAGCCCTGAGTTCCAGGCTTACTTCATCTGCCAAAGGCATCCCAAAGGGAGTGCAGAAGTGCCACAACATGGCTGCTTTCACGGCTTTTCCCTTAGGAAGAACCCTAATACCCGGCTGATTTACCTTCCTAGGGTTACTGTTAGGCTTAGGCCTAGGACTTTTAAAACCAGGAAGCCCTGGGCTCCAGGCACACTGCAGCTGCGAAAGGCAGGCATCCCAAGGGGAGCGCAAAAGTGACGCAACTTGGCTGCCACCACTGATATTTCCATGAGACCATCCCGAACCATAGGCTGATTTTCCTTCCTAGGGTTAAGGTTTGAGTTACGCCTAGGGTAAGGGTCTATTAACCAGAAAGCCCTGAGTTCCAAGAACACAGCAGCTGCGAAGGACTAGCCAAGAAGAGCGCAAAAGTACCACAACATGCCTGCCTCCACAGCTTTTTCCTTGGGGACATGCCTAATTCCTGGCTGATTTGCCTTTCTCGTCTTAGGGTTGGGGTTCGGCCTAGGGCTAGGATTTTTAAAATCAGGAAGCCCTGAGTTCCAGGCACACTGGAGCTGTGAAAGGCATCCAAAGGGGAGTACAAAAGTGCCACAACATGGCTGTTTCACGGCTTTTTCCTTGGCAAGACGCCTAACACCAGGCTGATTTGCCTTCCCAGGGTTACTGTTAGGCTTAGGCCTAGGGCTAGGATTTTTAAAACTAGGAAGCCCTGGGCTCCAGGCACACTGCAGCTGTTCAAGGCATCCCAAGGGGAGTACAAAAGTGCAACAACATGGCAGCTTTCACAGCTTTTTCCTTGGCACCATCCCTATACCTAGGCTGATTTATCTGCCTAGGGTTAGGGTTAGGGTTCAGCCTAGGGCTTGGATTTCTTTAACCAGGAAGCCCTGAGTTCCAGGCTTACTTCATCTGCCAAAGGCATCCCAAAGGGAGTGCAGAAGTGCCACAACATGGCTGCTTTCACGGCTTTTCCCTTAGGAAGAACCCTAATACCCGGCTGATTTACCTTCCTAGGGTTACTGTTAGGCTTAGGCCTAGGACTTTTAAAACCAGGAAGCCCTGGGCTCCAGGCACACTGCAGCTGCGAAAGGCATCCCAAGGGGAGCGCAAAAGTGACGCAACTTGGCTGCCACCACTGATATTTCCATGAGACCATCCCGAACCATAGGCTGATTTTCCTTCCTAGGGTTAAGGTTTTAGTTACGCCTAGGGTAAGGGTCTATTAACCAGAAAGCCCTGAGTTCCAAGAACACAGCAGCTGCGAAGGACTAGCCAAGAAGAGCGCAAAAGTAGCACAACATGCCTGCCTCCACAGCTTTTTCCTTGGGGACATGCCTAATTCCTGGCTGATTTGCCTTTCTCGTCTTAGGGTTGGGGTTCGGCCTAGGGCTAGGATTTTTAAAAGCAGGAAGCCCTGAGTTCCAGGCACACTGGAGCTGTGAAAGGCATCCAAAAGGGAGTGCAAAAGTGCCACAACATGGCTGCTTTCACGGCTTTTTCCTTGGCAAGAAGCCTAACACCAGGCTGATTTACCTTCCCAGGGTTACTGTTAGGCTTAGGCCTAGGGCTAGGATTTTTAAAACTAGGAAGCCCTTAGCTCCAAGCACACTGCAGCTGTTCAAGGCATCCCAAGGGGAGTACAAAAGTGCAACAACATGGCAGCTTTCACAGCTTTTTCCTTGGCACCATCCCTATACCTAGGCTGATTTATCTGCCTAGGGTTAGGGTTAGGGTTCAGCCTAGGGCTGTGATTTCTTTAACCAGGAAGCCCTGAGTTCCAGGCTTACTTCATCTGCCAAAGGCATCCCAAAGGGAGTGCAGAAGTGCCACAACATGGCTGCTTTCACGGCTTTTCCCTTAGGAAGAACCCTAATACCCGGCTGATTTACCTTCCTAGGGTTACTGTTAGGCTTAGGCCTAGGACTTTTAAAACCAGGAAGCCCTGGGCTCCAGGCACACTGCAGCTGCGAAAGGCATCCCAAGGGGAGCGCAAAAGTGACGCAACTTGGCTGCCACCACTGATATTTCCATGAGACCATCCCGAACCATAGGCTGATTTTCCTTCCTAGGGTTAAGGTTTGAGTTACGCCTAGGGTAAGGGTCTATTAACCAGAAAGCCCTGAGTTCCAAGAACACAGCAGCTGCGAAGGACTAGCCAAGAAGAGCGCAAAAGTACCACAACATGCCTGCCTCCACAGCTTTTTCCTTGGGGACATGCCTAATTCCTGGCTGATTTGCCTTTCTCGTCTTAGGGTTGGGGTTCGGCCTAGGGCTAGGATTTTTAAAATCAGGAAGCCCTGAGTTCCAGGCACACTGGAGCTGTGAAAGGCATCCAAAAGGGAGTGCAAAAGTGCCACAACATGGCTGCTTTCACGGCTTTTTCCTTGGCAAGACGCCTAACACCAGGCTGATTTGCCTTCCCAGGGTTACTGTTAGGCTTAGGCCTAGGGCTAGGATTTTTAAAACTAGGAAGCCCTTAGCTCCAGGCACACTGCAGCTGTTCAAGGCATCCCAAGGGGAGTACAAAAGTGCAACAACATGGCAGCTTTCACAGCTTTTTCCTTGGCACCATCCCTATACCTAGGCTGATTTATCTGCCTAGGGTTAGGGTTAGGGTTCAGCCTAGGGCTGTGATTTCTTTAACCAGGAAGCCCTGAGTTCCAGGCTTACTTCATCTGCCAAAGGCATCCCAAAGGGAGTGCAGAAGTGCCACAACATGGCTGCTTTCACGGCTTTTCCCTTAGGAAGAACCCTAATACCCGGCTGATTTACCTTCCTAGGGTTACTGTTAGGCTTAGGCCTAGGACTTTTAAAACCAGGAAGCCCTGGGCTCCAGGCACACTGCAGCTGCAAAAGGCATCCCAAGGGGAGCGCAAAAGTGACGCAACTTGGCTGCCACCACTGATATTTCCATGAGACCATCCCGAACCATAGGCTGATTTTCCTTCCTAGGGTTAAGGTTTTAGTTACGCCTAGGGTAAGGGTCTATTAACCAGAAAGCCCTGAGTTCCAAGAACACAGCAGCTGCGAAGGACTAGCCAAGAAGAGCGCAAAAGTACCACAACATGCCTGCCTCCACAGCTTTTTCCTTGGGGACATGCCTAATTCCTGGCTGATTTGCCTTTCTCGTCTTAGGGTTGGGGTTCGGCCTAGGGCTAGGATTTTTAAAAGCAGGAAGCCCTGAGTTCCAGGCACACTGGAGCTGTGAAAGGCATCCAAAAGGGAGTGCAAAAGTGCCACAACATGGCTGCTTTCACGGCTTTTTCCTTGGCAAGAAGCCTAACACCAGGCTGATTTACCTTCCCAGGGTTACTGTTAGGCTTAGGCCTAGGGCTAGGATTTTTAAAACTAGGAAGCCCTTAGCTCCAGGCACACTGCAGCTGTTCAAGGCATCCCAAGGGGAGTACAAAAGTGCAACAACATGGCAGCTTTCACAGCTTTTTCCTTGGCACCATCCCTATACCTAGGCTGATTTATCTGCCTAGGGTTAGGGTTAGGGTTCAGCCTAGGGCTTGGATTTTTTTAACCAGGAAGCCCTGAGTTCCAGGCTTACTTCATCTGCCAAAGGCATCCCAAAGGGAGTGCAGAAGTGCCACAACATGGCTGCTTTCACGGCTTTTCCCTTAGGAAGAACCCTAATACCCGGCTGATTTACCTTCCTAGGGTTACTGTTAGGCTTAGGCCTAGGACTTTTAAAACCAGGAAGCCCTGGGCTCCAGGCACACTGCAGCTGCAAAAGGCATCCCAAGGGGAGCGCAAAAGTGACGCAACTTGGCTGCCACCACTGATATTTCCATGAGACCATCCTGAACTATAGGCTGATTTTCCTTCCTAGGGTTAAGGTTTGAGTTACGCCTAGGGTAAGGTTTCTATTTACCAGAAAGCCCTGAGTTCCAAGAACACAGCAGCTGCGAAGGACTAGCCAAGAAGAGCGCAAAAGTAGCACAACATGCCTGCCTCCACAGCTTTTTCCTTGGGGACATGCCTAATTCCTGGCTGATTTGCCTTTCTCGTCTTAGGGTTGGGGTTCGGCCTAGGGCTAGGATTTTTAAAATCAGGAAGCCCTGAGTTCCAGGCACACTGGAGCTGTGAAAGGCATCCAAAAGGGAGTGCAAAAGTGCCACAACATGGCTGCTTTCACGGCTTTTTCCTTGGCAAGACGCCTAACACCAGGCTGATTTACCTTCCCAGGGTTACTGTTAGGCTTAGGCCTAGGGCTAGGATTTTTAAAACTAGGAAGCCCTGGGCTCCAGGCACACTGCAGCTGTTCAAGGCATCCCAAGGGGAGTACAAAAGTGCAACAACATGGCAGCTTTCACAGCTTTTTCCTTGGCACCATCCCTATACCTAGGCTGATTTATCTGCCTAGGGTTAGGGTTAGGGTTCAGCCTAGGGCTTGGATTTTTTTAACCAGGAAGCCCTGAGTTCCAGGCTTACTTCATCTGCCAAAGGCATCCCAAAGGGAGTGCAGAAGTGCCACAACATGGCTGCTTTCACGGCTTTTCCCTTAGGAAGAACCCTAATACCCGGCTGATTTACCTTCCTAGGGTTACTGTTAGGCTTAGGCCTAGGACTTTTAAAACCAGGAAGCCCTGGGCTCCAGGCACACTGCAGCTGCGAAAGGCATCCCAAGGGGAGCGCAAAAGTGACGCAACTTGGCTGCCACCACTGATATTTCCATGAGACCATCCCGAACCATAGGCTGATTTTCCTTCCTAGGGTTAAGGTTTGAGTTACGCCTAGGGTAAGGGTCTATTAACCAGAAAGCCCTGAGTTCCAAGAACACAGCAGCTGCGAAGGACTACCCAAGAAGAGCGCAAAAGTACCACAACATGCCTGCCTCCACAGCTTTTTCCTTGGGGACATGCCTAATTCCTGGCTGATTTGCCTTTCTCGTCTTAGGGTTGGGGTTCGGCCTAGGGCTAGGATTTTTAAAAGCAGGAAGCCCTGAGTTCCAGGCACACTGGAGCTGTGAAAGGCATCCAAAAGGGAGTGCAAAAGTGCCACAACATGGCTGCTTTCACGGCTTTTTCCTTGGCAAGAAGCCTAACACCAGGCTGATTTACCTTCCCAGGGTTACTGTTAGGCTTAGGCCTAGGGCTAGGATTTTTAAAACTAGGAAGCCCTTAGCTCCAGGCACACTGCAGCTGTTCAAGGCATCCCAAGGGGAGTACAAAAGTGCAACAACATGGCAGCTTTCACAGCTTTTTCCTTGGCACCATCCCTATACCTAGGCTGATTTATCTGCCTAGGGTTAGGGTTAGGGTTCAGCCTAGGGCTTGGATTTCTTTAACCAGGAAGCCCTGAGTTCCAGGCTTACTTCATCTGCCAAAGGCATCCCAAAGGGAGTGCAGAAGTGCCACAACATGGCTGCTTTCACGGCTTTTCCCTTAGGAAGAACCCTAATACCCGGCTGATTTACCTTCCTAGGGTTACTGTTAGGCTTAGGCCTAGGACTTTTAAAACCAGGAAGCCCTGGGCTCCAGGCACACTGCAGCTGCGAAAGGCAGGCATCCCAAGGGAGCGCAAAAGTGACGCAACTTGGCTGCCACCACTGATATTTCCATGAGACCATCCCGAACCATAGGCTGATTTTCCTTCCTAGGGTTAAGGTTTGAGTTACGCCTAGGGTAAGGGTCTATTAACCAGAAAGCCCTGAGTTCCAAGAACACAGCAGCTGCGAAGGACTACCCAAGAAGAGCGCAAAAGTACCACAACATGCCTGCCTCTACAGCTTTTTCCTTGGGGACATGCCTAATTCCTGGCTGATTTGCCTTTCTCGTCTTAGGGTTGGGGTTCGGCCTAGGGCTAGGATTTTTAAAATCAGGAAGCCCTGAGTTCCAGGCACACTGGAGCTGTGAAAGGCATCCAAAGGGGAGTACAAAAGTGCCACAACATGGCTGTTTCACGGCTTTTTCCTTGGCAAGACGCCTAACACCAGGCTGATTTGCCTTCCCAGGGTTACTGTTAGGCTTAGGCCTAGGGCTAGGATTTTTAAAACTAGGAAGCCCTTAGCTCCAAGCACACTGCAGCTCTTCAAGGCATCCCAAGGGGAGTACAAAAGTGCAACAACATGGCAGCTTTCACAGCTTTTTCCTTGGCACCATCCCTATACCTAGGCTGATTTATCTGCCTAGGGTTAGGGTTAGGGTTCAGCCTAGGGCTGTGATTTCTTTAACCAGGAAGCCCTGAGTTCCAGGCTTACTTCATCTGCCAAAGGCATCCCAAAGGGAGTGCAGAAGTGCCACAACATGGCTGCTTTCACGGCTTTTCCCTTAGGAAGAACCCTAATACCCGGCTGATTTACCTTCCTAGGGTTACTGTTAGGCTTAGGCCTAGGACTTTTAAAACCAGGAAGCCCTGGGCTCCAGGCACACTGCAGCTGCGAAAGGCATCCCAAGGGGAGCGCAAAAGTGACGCAACTTGGCTGCCACCACTGATATTTCCATGAGACCATCCCGAACCATAGGCTGATTTTCCTTCCTAGGGTTAAGGTTTGAGTTACGCCTAGGGTAAGGGTCTATTAACCAGAAAGCCCTGAGTTCCAAGAACACAGCAGCTGCGAAGGACTAGCCAAGAAGAGCGCAAAAGTACCACAACATGCCTGCCTCCACAGCTTTTTCCTTGGGGACATGCCTAATTCCTGGCTGATTTGCCTTTCTCGTCTTAGGGTTGGGGTTCGGCCTAGGGCTAGGATTTTTAAAAGCAGGAAGCCCTGAGTTCCAGGCACACTGGAGCTGTGAAAGGCATCCAAAAGGGAGTGCAAAAGTGCCACAACATGGCTGCTTTCACGGCTTTTTCCTTGGCAAGAAGCCTAACACCAGGCTGATTTACCTTCCCAGGGTTACTGTTAGGCTTAGGCCTAGGGCTAGGATTTTTAAAACTAGGAAGCCCTTAGCTCCAAGCACACTGCAGCTGTTCAAGGCATCCCAAGGGGAGTACAAAAGTGCAACAACATGGCAGCTTTCACAGCTTTTTCCTTGGCACCATCCCTATACCTAGGCTGATTTATCTGCCTAGGGTTAGGGTTAGGGTTCAGCCTAGGGCTGTGATTTCTTTAACCAGGAAGCCCTGAGTTCCAGGCTTACTTCATCTGCCAAAGGCATCCCAAAGGGAGTGCAGAAGTGCCACAACATGGCTGCTTTCACGGCTTTTCCCTTAGGAAGAACCCTAATACCCGGCTGATTTACCTTCCTAGGGTTACTGTTAGGCTTAGGCCTAGGACTTTTAAAACCAGGAAGCCCTGGGCTCCAGGCACACTGCAGCTGCGAAAGGCATCCCAAGGGGAGCGCAAAAGTGACGCAACTTGGCTGCCACCACTGATATTTCCATGAGACCATCCCGAACCATAGGCTGATTTTCCTTCCTAGGGTTAAGGTTTGAGTTACGCCTAGGGTAAGGGTCTATTAACCAGAAAGCCCTGAGTTCCAAGAACACAGCAGCTGCGAAGGACTAGCCAAGAAGAGCGCAAAAGTAGCACAACATGCCTGCCTCCACAGCTTTTTCCTTGGGGACATGCCTAATTCCTGGCTGATTTGCCTTTCTCGTCTTAGGGTTGGGGTTCGGCCTAGGGCTAGGATTTGTTAAAATCAGGAAGCCCTGAGTTCCAGGCACACTGGAGCTGTGAAAGGCATCCAAAAGGGAGTGCAAAAGTGCCACAACATGGCTGCTTTCACGGCTTTTTCCTTGGCAAGACGCCTAACACCAGGCTGATTTGCCTTCCCAGGGTTACTGTTAGGCTTAGGCCTAGGGCTAGGATTTTTAAAACTAGGAAGCCCTTAGCTCCAGGCACACTGCAGCTGTTCAAGGCATCCCAAGGGGAGTACAAAAGTGCAACAACATGGCAGCTTTCTCAGCTTTTTCCTTGGCACCATCCCTATACCTAGGCTGATTTATCTGCCTAGGGTTAGGGTTAGGGTTCAGCCTAGGGCTGTGATTTCTTTAACCAGGAAGCCCTGAGTTCCAGGCTTACTTCATCTGCCAAAGGCATCCCAAAGGGAGTGCAGAAGTGCCACAACATGGCTGCTTTCACGGCTTTTCCCTTAGGAAGAACCCTAATACCCGGCTGATTTACCTTCCTAGGGTTACTGTTAGGCTTAGGCCTAGGACTTTTAAAACCAGGAAGCCCTGGTCTCCAGGCACACTGCAGCTGCGAAAGGCATCCCAAGGGGAGCGCAAAAGTGACGCAACTTGGCTGCCACCACTGATATTTCCATGAGACCATCCCGAACCATAGGCTGATTTTCCTTCCTAGGGTTAAGGTTTTAGTTACGCCTAGGGTAAGGGTCTATTAACCAGAAAGCCCTGAGTTCCAAGAACACAGCAGCTGCGAAGGACTAGCCAAGAAGAGCGCAAAAGTACCACAACATGCCTGCCTCCACAGCTTTTTCCTTGGGGACATGCCTAATTCCTGGCTGATTTGCCTTTCTCGTCTTAGGGTTGGGGTTCGGCCTAGGGCTAGGATTTTTAAAAGCAGGAAGCCCTGAGTTCCAGGCACACTGGAGCTGTGAAAGGCATCCAAAAGGGAGTGCAAAAGTGCCACAACATGGCTGCTTTCACGGCTTTTTCCTTGGCAAGACGCCTAACACCAGGCTGATTTACCTTCCCAGGGTTACTGTTAGGCTTAGGCCTAGGGCTAGGATTTTTAAAACTAGGAAGCCCTTAGCTCCAAGCACACTGCAGCTGTTCAAGGCATCCCAAGGGGAGTACAAAAGTGCAACAACATGGCAGCTTTCACAGCTTTTTCCTTGGCACCATCCCTATACCTAGGCTGATTTATCTGCCTAGGGTTAGGGTTAGGGTTCAGCCTAGGGCTTGGATTTTTTTAACCAGGAAGCCCTGAGTTCCAGGCTTACTTCATCTGCCAAAGGCATCCCAAAGGGAGTGCAGAAGTGCCACAACATGGCTGCTTTCACGGCTTTTCCCTTAGGAAGAACCCTAATACCCGGCTGATTTACCTTCCTAGGGTTACTGTTAGGCTTAGGCCTAGGACTTTTAAAACCAGGAAGCCCTGGGCTCCAGGCACACTGCAGCTGCAAAAGGCATCCCAAGGGGAGCGCAAAAGTGACGCAACTTGGCTGCCACCACTGATATTTCCATGAGACCATCCTGAACCATAGGCTGATTTTCCTTCCTAGGGTTAAGGTTTGAGTTACGCCTAGGGTAAGGTTTCTATTTACCAGAAAGCCCTGAGTTCCAAGAACACAGCAGCTGCGAAGGACTAGCCAAGAAGAGCGCAAAAGTAGCACAACATGCCTGCCTCCACAGCTTTTTCCTTGGGGACATGCCTAATTCCTGGCTGATTTGCCTTTCTCGTCTTAGGGTTGGGGTTCGGCCTAGGGCTAGGATTTTTAAAATCAGGAAGCCCTGAGTTCCAGGCACACTGGAGCTGTGAAAGGCATCCAAAAGGGAGTGCAAAAGTGCCACAACATGGCTGCTTTCACGGCTTTTTCCTTGGTAAGACGCCTAACACCAGGCTGATTTGCCTTCCCAGGGTTACTGTTAGGCTTAGGCCTAGGGCTAGGATTTTTAAAACTAGGAAGCCCTTAGCTCCAGGCACACTGCAGCTGTTCAAGGCATCCCAAGGGGAGTACAAAAGTGCAACAACATGGCAGCTTTCACAGCTTTTTCCTTGGCACCATCCCTATACCTAGGCTGATTTATCTGCCTAGGGTTAGGGTTAGGGTTCAGCCTAGGGCTTGGATTTTTTTAACCAGGAAGCCCTGAGTTCCAGGCTTACTTCATCTGCCAAAGGCATCCCAAAGGGAGTGCAGAAGTGCCACAACATGGCTGCTTTCACGGCTTTTCCCTTAGGAAGAACCCTAATACCCGGCTGATTTACCTTCCTAGGGTTACTGTTAGGCTTAGGCCTAGGACTTTTAAAACCAGGAAGCCCTGGGCTCCAGGCACACTGCAGCTGCGAAAGGCATCCCAAGGGGAGCGCAAAAGTGACGCAACTTGGCTGCCACCACTGATATTTCCATGAGACCATCCCGAACCATAGGCTGATTTTCCTTCCTAGGGTTAAGGTTTGAGTTACGCCTAGGGTAAGGGTCTATTAACCAGAAAGCCCTGAGTTCCAAGAACACAGCAGCTGCGAAGGACTAGCCAAGAAGAGCGCAAAAGTACCACAACATGCCTGCCTCTACAGCTTTTTCCTTGGGGACATGCCTAATTCCTGGCTGATTTGCCTTTCTCGTCTTAGGGTTGGGGTTCGGCCTAGGGCTAGGATTTTTAAAAGCAGGAAGCCCTGAGTTCCAGGCACACTGGAGCTGTGAAAGGCATCCAAAAGGGAGTGCAAAAGTGCCACAACATGGCTGCTTTCACGGCTTTTTCCTTGGCAAGAAGCCTAACACCAGGCTGATTTACCTTCCCAGGGTTACTGTTAGGCTTAGGCCTAGGGCTAGGATTTTTAAAACTAGGAAGCCCTTAGCTCCAAGCACACTGCAGCTGTTCAAGGCATCCCAAGGGGAGTACAAAAGTGCAACAACATGGCAGCTTTCACAGCTTTTTCCTTGGCACCATCCCTATACCTAGGCTGATTTATCTGCCTAGGGTTAGGGTTAGGGTTCAGCCTAGGGCTTGGATTTTTTTAACCAGGAAGCCCTGAGTTCCAGGCTTACTTCATCTGCCAAAGGCATCCCAAAGGGAGTGCAGAAGTGCCACAACATGGCTGCTTTCACGGCTTTTCCCTTAGGAAGAACCCTAATACCCGGCTGATTTACCTTCCTAGGGTTACTGTTAGGCTTAGGCCTAGGACTTTTAAAACCAGGAAGCCCTGGGCTCCAGGCACACTGCAGCTGCGAAAGGCATCCCAAGGGGAGCGCAAAAGTGACGCAACTTGGCTGCCACCACTGATATTTCCATGAGACCATCCCGAACCATAGGCTGATTTTCCTTCCTAGGGTTAAGGTTTGAGTTACGCCTAGGGTAAGGTTTCTATTTACCAGAAAGCCCTGAGTTCCAAGAACACAGCAGCTGCGAAGGACTACCCAAGAAGAGCGCAAAAGTACCACAACATGCCTGCCTCTACAGCTTTTTCCTTGGGGACATGCCTAATTCCTGGCTGATTTGCCTTTCTCGTCTTAGGGTTGGGGTTCGGCCTAGGGCTAGGATTTTTAAAATCAGGAAGCCCTGAGTTCCAGGCACACTGGAGCTGTGAAAGGCATCCAAAAGGGAGTGCAAAAGTGCCACAACATGGCTGCTTTCACGGCTTTTTCCTTGGCAAGAAGCCTAACACCAGGCTGATTTACCTTCCCAGGGTTACTGTTAGGCTTAGGCCTAGGGCTAGGATTTTTAAAACTAGGAAGCCCTTAGCTCCAGGCACACTGCAGCTGTTCAAGGCATCCCAAGGGGAGTACAAAAGTGCAACAACATGGCAGCTTTCACAGCTTTTTCCTTGGCACCATCCCTATACCTAGGCTGATTTATCTGCCTAGGGTTAGGGTTAGGGTTCAGCCTAGGGCTTGGATTTTTTTAACCAGGAAGCCCTGAGTTCCAGGCTTACTTCATCTGCCAAAGGCATCCCAAAGGGAGTGCAGAAGTGCCACAACATGGCTGCTTTCACGGCTTTTCCCTTAGGAAGAACCCTAATACCCGGCTGATTTACCTTCCTAGGGTTACTGTTAGGCTTAGGCCTAGGACTTTTAAAACCAGGAAGCCCTGGGCTCCAGGCACACTGCAGCTGCGAAAGGCATCCCAAGGGGAGCGCAAAAGTGACGCAACTTGGCTGCCACCACTGATATTTCCATGAGAGCATCCCGAACCATAGGCTGATTTTCCTTCCTAGGGTTAAGGTTTGAGTTACGCCTAGGGTAAGGGCTCTATTTACCAGAAAGCCCTGAGTTCCAAGAACACAGCAGCTGCGAAGGACTAGCCAAGAAGAGCGCAAAAGTACCACAACATGCCTGCCTCCACAGCTTTTTCCTTGGGGACATGCCTAATTCCTGGCTGATTTGCCTTTCTCGTCTTAGGGTTGGGGTTCGGCCTAGGGCTAGGATTTTTAAAATCAGGAAGTCCTGAGTTCCAGGCACACTGGAGCTGTGAAAGGCATCCAAAAGGGAGTGCAAAAGTGCCACAACATGGCTGCTTTCACGGCTTTTTCCTTGGCAAGAAGCCTAACACCAGGCTGATTTACCTTCTCAGGGTTACTGTTAGGCTTAGGCCTAGGGCTAGGATTTTTAAAACTAGGAAGCCCTTAGCTCCAGGCACACTGCAGCTGTTCAAGGCATCCCAAGGGGAGTACAAAAGTGCAACAACATGGCAGCTTTCACAGCTTTTTCCTTGGCACCATCCCTATACCTAGGCTGATTTATCTGCCTAGGGTTAGGGTTAGGGTTCAGCCTAGGGCTTGGATTTTTTTAACCAGGAAGCCCTGAGTTCCAGGCTTACTTCATCTGCCAAAGGCATCCCAAAGGGAGTGCAGAAGTGCCACAACATGGCTGCTTTCACGGCTTTTCCCTTAGGAAGAACCCTAATACCCGGCTGATTTACCTTCCTAGGGTTACTGTTAGGCTTAGGCCTAGGACTTTTAAAACCAGGAAGCCCTGGGCTCCAGGCACACTGCAGCTGCGAAAGGCATCCCAAGGGGAGCGCAAAAGTGACGCAACTTGGCTGCCACCACTGATATTTCCATGAGACCATCCCGAACCATAGGCTGATTTTCCTTCCTAGGGTTAAGGTTTGAGTTACGCCTAGGGTAAGGGTCTATTTACCAGAAAGCCCTGAGTTCCAAGAACACAGCAGCTGCGAAGGACTACCCAAGAAGAGCGCAAAAGTACCACAACATGCCTGCCTCCACAGCTTTTTCCTTGGGGACATGCCTAATTCCTGGCTGATTTGCCTTTCTCGTCTTAGGGTTGGGGTTCGGCCTAGGGCTAGGATTTTTAAAAGCAGGAAGCCCTGAGTTCCAGGCACACTGGAGCTGTGAAAGGCATCCAAAAGGGAGTGCAAAAGTGCCACAACATGGCTGCTTTCACGGCTTTTTCCTTGGCAAGACGCCTAACACCAGGCTGATTTACCTTCTCAGGGTTACTGTTAGGCTTAGGCCTAGGGCTAGGATTTTTAAAACTAGGAAGCCCTTAGCTCCAGGCACACTGCAGCTGTTCAAGGCATCCCAAGGGGAGTACAAAAGTGCAACAACATGGCAGCTTTCACAGCTTTTTCCTTGGCACCATCCCTATACCTAGGCTGATTTATCTGCCTAGGGTTAGGGTTAGGGTTCAGCCTAGGGCTTGGATTTTTTTAACCAGGAAGCCCTGAGTTCCAGGCTTACTTCATCTGCCAAAGGCATCCCAAAGGGAGTGCAGAAGTGCCACAACATGGCTGCTTTCACGGCTTTTCCCTTAGGAAGAACCCTAATACCCGGCTGATTTACCTTCCTAGGGTTACTGTTAGGCTTAGGCCTAGGACTTTTAAAACCAGGAAGCCCTGGGCTCCAGGCACACTGCAGCTGCGAAAGGCATCCCAAGGGGAGCGCAAAAGTGACGCAACTTGGCTGCCACCACTGATATTTCCATGAGACCATCCCGAACCATAGGCTGATTTTCCTTCCTAGGGTTAAGGTTTGAGTTACGCCTAGGGTAAGGGTCTATTAACCAGAAAGCCCTGAGTTCCAAGAACACAGCAGCTGCGAAGGACTAGCCAAGAAGAGCGCAAAAGTACCACAACATGCCTGCCTCCACAGCTTTTTCCTTGGGGACATGCCTAATTCCTGGCTGATTTGCCTTTCTCGTCTTAGGGTTGGGGTTCGGCCTAGGGCTAGGATTTTTAAAATCAGGAAGCCCTGAGTTCCAGGCACACTGGAGCTGTGAAAGGCATCCAAAAGGGAGTGCAAAAGTGCCACAACATGGCTGCTTTCACGGCTTTTTCCTTGGCAAGACGCCTAACACCAGGCTGATTTGCCTTCCCAGGGTTACTGTTAGGCTTAGGCCTAGGGCTAGGATTTTTAAAACTAGGAAGCCCTGGGCTCCAGGCACACTGCAGCTGTTCAAGGCATCCCAAGGGGAGTACAAAAGTGCAACAACATGGCAGCTTTCACAGCTTTTTCCTTGGCACCATCCCTATACCTAGGCTGATTTATCTGCCTAGGGTTAGGGTTAGGGTTCAGCCTAGGGCTGTGATTTCTTTAACCAGGAAGCCCTGAGTTCCAGGCTTACTTCATCTGCCAAAGGCATCCCAAAGGGAGTGCAGAAGTGCCACAACATGGCTGCTTTCACGGCTTTTCCCTTAGGAAGAACCCTAATACCCGGCTGATTTACCTTCCTAGGGTTACTGTTAGGCTTAGGCCTAGGACTTTTAAAACCAGGAAGCCCTGGGCTCCAGGCACACTGCAGCTGCAAAAGGCATCCCAAGGGGAGCGCAAAAGTGACGCAACTTGGCTGCCACCACTGATATTTCCATGAGACCATCCCGAACCATAGGCTGATTTTCCTTCCTAGGGTTAAGGTTTGAGTTACGCCTAGGGTAAGGGTCTATTAACCAGAAAGCCCTGAGTTCCAAGAACACAGCAGCTGCGAAGGACTACCCAAGAAGAGCGCAAAAGTACCACAACATGCCTGCCTCCACAGCTTTTTCCTTGGGGACATGCCTAATTCCTGGCTGATTTGCCTTTCTCGTCTTAGGGTTGGGGTTCGGCCTAGGGCTAGGATTTTTAAAAGCAGGAAGCCCTGAGTTCCAGGCACACTGGAGCTGTGAAAGGCATCCAAAAGGGAGTGCAAAAGTGCCACAACATGGCTGCTTTCACGGCTTTTTCCTTGGCAAGACGCCTAACACCAGGCTGATTTACCTTCTCAGGGTTACTGTTAGGCTTAGGCCTAGGGCTAGGATTTTTAAAACTAGGAAGCCCTTAGCTCCAGGCACACTGCAGCTGTTCAAGGCATCCCAAGGGGAGTACAAAAGTGCAACAACATGGCAGCTTTCACAGCTTTTTCCTTGGCACCATCCCTATACCTAGGCTGATTTATCTGCCTAGGGTTAGGGTTAGGGTTCAGCCTAGGGCTTGGATTTTTTTAACCAGGAAGCCCTGAGTTCCAGGCTTACTTCATCTGCCAAAGGCATCCCAAAGGGAGTGCAGAAGTGCCACAACATGGCTGCTTTCACGGCTTTTCCCTTAGGAAGAACCCTAATACCCGGCTGATTTACCTTCCTAGGGTTACTGTTAGGCTTAGGCCTAGGACTTTTAAAACCAGGAAGCCCTGGGCTCCAGGCACACTGCAGCTGCGAAAGGCATCCCAAGGGGAGCGCAAAAGTGACGCAACTTGGCTGCCACCACTGATATTTCCATGAGACCATCCCGAACCATAGGCTGATTTTCCTTCCTAGGGTTAAGGTTTGAGTTACGCCTAGGGTAAGGGTCTATTAACCAGAAAGCCCTGAGTTCCAAGAACACAGCAGCTGCGAAGGACTAGCCAAGAAGAGCGCAAAAGTACCACAACATGCCTGCCTCCACAGCTTTTTCCTTGGGGACATGCCTAATTCCTGGCTGATTTGCCTTTCTCGTCTTAGGGTTGGGGTTCGGCCTAGGGCTAGGATTTTTAAAATCAGGAAGCCCTGAGTTCCAGGCACACTGGAGCTGTGAAAGGCATCCAAAAGGGAGTGCAAAAGTGCCACAACATGGCTGCTTTCACGGCTTTTTCCTTGGCAAGACGCCTAACACCAGGCTGATTTGCCTTCCCAGGGTTACTGTTAGGCTTAGGCCTAGGGCTAGGATTTTTAAAACTAGGAAGCCCTGGGCTCCAGGCACACTGCAGCTGTTCAAGGCATCCCAAGGGGAGTACAAAAGTGCAACAACATGGCAGCTTTCACAGCTTTTTCCTTGGCACCATCCCTATACCTAGGCTGATTTATCTGCCTAGGGTTAGGGTTAGGGTTCAGCCTAGGGCTGTGATTTCTTTAACCAGGAAGCCCTGAGTTCCAGGCTTACTTCATCTGCCAAAGGCATCCCAAAGGGAGTGCAGAAGTGCCACAACATGGCTGCTTTCACGGCTTTTCCCTTAGGAAGAACCCTAATACCCGGCTGATTTACCTTCCTAGGGTTACTGTTAGGCTTAGGCCTAGGACTTTTAAAACCAGGAAGCCCTGGGCTCCAGGCACACTGCAGCTGCAAAAGGCATCCCAAGGGGAGCGCAAAAGTGACGCAACTTGGCTGCCACCACTGATATTTCCATGAGACCATCCCGAACCATAGGCTGATTTTCCTTCCTAGGGTTAAGGTTTGAGTTACGCCTAGGGTAAGGGTCTATTAACCAGAAAGCCCTGAGTTCCAAGAACACAGCAGCTGCGAAGGACTACCCAAGAAGAGCGCAAAAGTACCACAACATGCCTGCCTCCACAGCTTTTTCCTTGGGGACATGCCTAATTCCTGGCTGATTTGCCTTTCTCGTCTTAGGGTTGGGGTTCGGCCTAGGGCTAGGATTTTTAAAAGCAGGAAGCCCTGAGTTCCAGGCACACTGGAGCTGTGAAAGGCATCCAAAAGGGAGTGCAAAAGTGCCACAACATGGCTGCTTTCACGGCTTTTTCCTTGGCAAGACGCCTAACACCAGGCTGATTTACCTTCTCAGGGTTACTGTTAGGCTTAGGCCTAGGGCTAGGATTTTTAAAACTAGGAAGCCCTTAGCTCCAGGCACACTGCAGCTGTTCAAGGCATCCCAAGGGGAGTACAAAAGTGCAACAACATGGCAGCTTTCACAGCTTTTTCCTTGGCACCATCCCTATACCTAGGCTGATTTATCTGCCTAGGGTTAGGGTTAGGGTTCAGCCTAGGGCTTGGATTTTTTTAACCAGGAAGCCCTGAGTTCCAGGCTTACTTCATCTGCCAAAGGCATCCCAAAGGGAGTGCAGAAGTGCCACAACATGGCTGCTTTCACGGCTTTTCCCTTAGGAAGAACCCTAATACCCGGCTGATTTACCTTCCTAGGGTTACTGTTAGGCTTAGGCCTAGGACTTTTAAAACCAGGAAGCCCTGGGCTCCAGGCACACTGCAGCTGCGAAAGGCATCCCAAGGGGAGCGCAAAAGTGACGCAACTTGGCTGCCACCACTGATATTTCCATGAGACCATCCCGAACCATAGGCTGATTTTCCTTCCTAGGGTTAAGGTTTGAGTTACGCCTAGGGTAAGGGTCTATTAACCAGAAAGCCCTGAGTTCCAAGAACACAGCAGCTGCGAAGGACTAGCCAAGAAGAGCGCAAAAGTACCACAACATGCCTGCCTCCACAGCTTTTTCCTTGGGGACATGCCTAATTCCTGGCTGATTTGCCTTTCTCGTCTTAGGGTTGGGGTTCGGCCTAGGGCTAGGATTTTTAAAATCAGGAAGCCCTGAGTTCCAGGCACACTGGAGCTGTGAAAGGCATCCAAAAGGGAGTGCAAAAGTGCCACAACATGGCTGCTTTCACGGCTTTTTCCTTGGCAAGACGCCTAACACCAGGCTGATTTGCCTTCCCAGGGTTACTGTTAGGCTTAGGCCTAGGGCTAGGATTTTTAAAACTAGGAAGCCCTGGGCTCCAGGCACACTGCAGCTGTTCAAGGCATCCCAAGGGGAGTACAAAAGTGCAACAACATGGCAGCTTTCACAGCTTTTTCCTTGGCACCATCCCTATACCTAGGCTGATTTATCTGCCTAGGGTTAGGGTTAGGGTTCAGCCTAGGGCTGTGATTTCTTTAACCAGGAAGCCCTGAGTTCCAGGCTTACTTCATCTGCCAAAGGCATCCCAAAGGGAGTGCAGAAGTGCCACAACATGGCTGCTTTCACGGCTTTTCCCTTAGGAAGAACCCTAATACCCGGCTGATTTACCTTCCTAGGGTTACTGTTAGGCTTAGGCCTAGGACTTTTAAAACCAGGAAGCCCTGGGCTCCAGGCACACTGCAGCTGCAAAAGGCATCCCAAGGGGAGCGCAAAAGTGACGCAACTTGGCTGCCACCACTGATATTTCCATGAGACCATCCCGAACCATAGGCTGATTTTCCTTCCTAGGGTTAAGGTTTGAGTTACGCCTAGGGTAAGGGTCTATTAACCAGAAAGCCCTGAGTTCCAAGAACACAGCAGCTGCGAAGGACTACCCAAGAAGAGCGCAAAAGTACCACAACATGCCTGCCTCCACAGCTTTTTCCTTGGGGACATGCCTAATTCCTGGCTGATTTGCCTTTCTCGTCTTAGGGTTGGGGTTCGGCCTAGGGCTAGGATTTTTAAAAGCAGGAAGCCCTGAGTTCCAGGCACACTGGAGCTGTGAAAGGCATCCAAAAGGGAGTGCAAAAGTGCCACAACATGGCTGCTTTCACGGCTTTTTCCTTGGCAAGAAGCCTAACACCAGGCTGATTTACCTTCCCAGGGTTACTGTTAGGCTTAGGCCTAGGGCTAGGATTTTTAAAACTAGGAAGCCCTTAGCTCCAGGCACACTGCAGCTGTTCAAGGCATCCCAAGGGGAGTACAAAAGTGCAACAACATGGCAGCTTTCACAGCTTTTTCCTTGGCACCATCCCTATACCTAGGCTGATTTATCTGCCTAGGGTTAGGGTTAGGGTTCAGCCTAGGGCTTGGATTTCTTTAACCAGGAAGCCCTGAGTTCCAGGCTTACTTCATCTGCCAAAGGCATCCCAAAGGGAGTGCAGAAGTGCCACAACATGGCTGCTTTCACGGCTTTTCCCTTAGGAAGAACCCTAATACCCGGCTGATTTACCTTCCTAGGGTTACTGTTAGGCTTAGGCCTAGGACTTTTAAAACCAGGAAGCCCTGGGCTCCAGGCACACTGCAGCTGCGAAAGGCAGGCATCCCAAGGGGAGCGCAAAAGTGACGCAACTTGGCTGCCACCACTGATATTTCCATGAGACCATCCCGAACCATAGGCTGATTTTCCTTCCTAGGGTTAAGGTTTGAGTTACGCCTAGGGTAAGGGTCTATTAACCAGAAAGCCCTGAGTTCCAAGAACACAGCAGCTGCGAAGGACTAGCCAAGAAGAGCGCAAAAGTAGCACAACATGCCTGCCTCTACAGCTTTTTCCTTGGGGACATGCCTAATTCCTGGCTGATTTGCCTTTCTCGTCTTAGGGTTGGGGTTCGGCCTAGGGCTAGGATTTTTAAAATCAGGAAGCCCTGAGTTCCAGGCACACTGGAGCTGTGAAAGGCATCCAAAGGGGAGTACAAAAGTGCCACAACATGGCTGTTTCACGGCTTTTTCCTTGGCAAGACGCCTAACACCAGGCTGATTTGCCTTCCCAGGGTTACTGTTAGGCTTAGGCCTAGGGCTAGGATTTTTAAAACTAGGAAGCCCTGGGCTCCAGGCACACTGCAGCTGTTCAAGGCATCCCAAGGGGAGTACAAAAGTGCAACAACATGGCAGCTTTCACAGCTTTTTCCTTGGCACCATCCCTATACCTAGGCTGATTTATCTGCCTAGGGTTAGGGTTAGGGTTCAGCCTAGGGCTTGGATTTCTTTAACCAGGAAGCCCTGAGTTCCAGGCTTACTTCATCTGCCAAAGGCATCCCAAAGGGAGTGCAGAAGTGCCACAACATGGCTGCTTTCACGGCTTTTCCCTTAGGAAGAACCCTAATACCCGGCTGATTTACCTTCCTAGGGTTACTGTTAGGCTTAGGCCTAGGACTTTTAAAACCAGGAAGCCCTGGGCTCCAGGCACACTGCAGCTGCGAAAGGCATCCCAAGGGGAGTGCAAAAGTGACGCAACTTGGCTGCCACCACTGATATTTCCATGAGACCATCCCGAACCATAGGCTGATTTTCCTTCCTAGGGTTAAGGTTTGAGTTACGCCTAGGGTAAGGGTCTATTAACCAGAAAGCCCTGAGTTCCAAGAACACAGCAGCTGCGAAGGACTAGCCAAGAAGAGCGCAAAAGTACCACAACATGCCTGCCTCCACAGCTTTTTCCTTGGGGACATGCCTAATTCCTGGCTGATTTGCCTTTCTCGTCTTAGGGTTGGGGTTCGGCCTAGGGCTAGGATTTTTAAAATCAGGAAGCCCTGAGTTCCAGGCACACTGGAGCTGTGAAAGGCATCCAAAAGGGAGTGCAAAAGTGCCACAACATGGCTGCTTTCACGGCTTTTTCCTTGGCAAGACGCCTAGAACCAGGCTGATTTGCCTTCCCAGGGTTACTGTTAGGCTTAGGCCTAGGGCTAGGATTTTTAAAACTAGGAAGCCCTGGGCTCCAGGCACACTGCAGCTGTTTAAGGCATCCCAAGGGGAGTACAAAAGTGCAACAACATGGCAGCTTTCACAGCTTTTTCCTTGGCACCATCCCTATACCTAGGCTGATTTATCTGCCTAGGGTTAGGGTTAGGGTTCAGCCTAGGGCTTGGATTTCTTTAACCAGGAAGCCCTGAGTTCCAGGCTTACTTCATCTGCCAAAGGCATCCCAAAGGGAGTGCAGAAGTGCCACAACATGGCTGCTTTCACGGCTTTTCCCTTAGGAAGAACCCTAATACCCGGCTGATTTACCTTCCTAGGGTTACTGTTAGGCTTAGGCCTAGGACTTTTAAAACCAGGAAGCCCTGGGCTCCAGGCACACTGCAGCTGCGAAAGGCATCCCAAGGGGAGCGCAAAAGTGACGCAACTTGGCTGCCACCACTGATATTTCCATGAGAGCATCCCGAACCATAGGCTGATTTTCCTTCCTAGGGTTAAGGTTTGAGTTACGCCTAGGGTAAGGGTCTATTAACCAGAAAGCCCTGAGTTCCAAGAACACAGCAGCTGCGAAGGACTAGCCAAGAAGAGCGCAAAAGTAGCACAACATGCCTGCCTCCACAGCTTTTTCCTTGGGGACATGCCTAATTCCTGGCTGATTTGCCTTTCTCGTCTTAGGGTTGGGGTTCGGCCTAGGGCTAGGATTTTTAAAATCAGGAAGCCCTGAGTTCCAGGCACACTGGAGCTGTGAAAGGCATCCAAAGGGGAGTACAAAAGTGCCACAACATGGCTGTTTCACGGCTTTTTCCTTGGCAAGACGCCTAACACCAGGCTGATTTGCCTTCCCAGGGTTACTGTTAGGCTTAGGCCTAGGGCTAGGATTTTTAAAACTAGGAAGCCCTGGGCTCCAGGCACACTGCAGCTGTTCAAGGCATCCCAAGGGGAGTACAAAAGTGCAACAACATGGCAGCTTTCACAGCTTTTTCCTTGGCACCATCCCTATACCTAGGCTGATTTATCTGCCTAGGGTTAGGGTTAGGGTTCAGCCTAGGGCTTGAATTTTTTTTACCAGGAAGCCCTGAGTTCCAGGCTTACTTCATCTGCCAAAGGCATCCCAAAGGGAGTGCAGAAGTGCCACAACATGGCTGCTTTCACGGCTTTTCCCTTAGGAAGAACCCTAATACCCGGCTGATTTACCTTCCTAGGGTTACTGTTAGGCTTAGGCCTAGGACTTTTAAAACCAGGAAGCCCTGGGCTCCAGGCACACTGCAGCTGCGAAAGGCATCCCAAGGGGAGCGCAAAAGTGACGCAACTTGGCTGCCACCACTGATATTTCCATGAGACCATCCCGAACCATAGGCTGATTTTCCTTCCTAGGGTTAAGGTTTGAGTTACGCCTAGGGTAAGGGTCTATTAACCAGAAAGCCCTGAGTTCCAAGAACACAGCAGCTGCGAAGGACTAGCCAAGAAGAGCGCAAAAGTAGCACAACATGCCTGCCTCCACAGCTTTTTCCTTGGGGACATGCCTAATTCCTGGCTGATTTGCCTTTCTCGTCTTAGGGTTGGGGTTCGGCCTAGGGCTAGGATTTTTAAAATCAGGAAGCCCTGAGTTCCAGGCACACTGGAGCTGTGAAAGGCATCCAAAAGGGAGTGCAAAAGTGCCACAACATGGCTGCTTTCACGGCTTTTTCCTTGGCAAGAAGCCTAACAGCAGGCTGATTTACCTTCCCAGGGTTACTGTTAGGCTTAGGCCTAGGGCTAGGATTTTTAAAACTAGGAAGCCCTTAGCTCCAGGCACACTGCAGCTGTTCAAGGCATCCCAAGGGGAGTACAAAAGTGCAACAACATGGCAGCTTTCACAGCTTTTTCCTTGGCACCATCCCTATACCTAGGCTGATTTATCTGCCTAGGGTTAGGGTTAGGGTTCAGCCTAGGGCTTGGATTTCTTTAACCAGGAAGCCCTGAGTTCCAGGCTTACTTCATCTGCCAAAGGCATCCCAAAGGGAGTGCAGAAGTGCCACAACATGGCTGCTTTCACGGCTTTTCCCTTAGGAAGAACCCTAATACCCGGCTGATTTACCTTCCTAGGGTTACTGTTAGGCTTAGGCCTAGGACTTTTAAAACCAGGAAGCCCTGGGCTCCAGGCACACTGCAGCTGCGAAAGGCAGGCATCCCAAGGGGAGCGCAAAAGTGACGCAACTTGGCTGCCACCACTGATATTTCCATGAGAGCATCCCGAACCATAGGCTGATTTTCCTTCCTAGGGTTAAGGTTTGAGTTACGCCTAGGGTAAGGGTCTATTAACCAGAAAGCCCTGAGTTCCAAGAACACAGCAGCTGCGAAGGACTAGCCAAGAAGAGCGCAAAAGTACCACAACATGCCTGCCTCTACAGCTTTTTCCTTGGGGACATGCCTAATTCCTGGCTGATTTGCCTTTCTCGTCTTAGGGTTGGGGTTCGGCCTAGGGCTAGGATTTTTAAAATCAGGAAGCCCTGAGTTCCAGGCACACTGGAGCTGTGAAAGGCATCCAAAAGGGAGTGCAAAAGTGCCACAACATGGCTGCTTTCACGGCTTTTTCCTTGGCAAGACGCCTAACACCAGGCTGATTTGCCTTCCCAGGGTTACTGTTAGGCTTAGGCCTAGGGCTAGGATTTTTAAAACTAGGAAGCCCTGGGCTCCAGGCACACTGCAGCTGTTCAAGGCATCCCAAGGGGAGTACAAAAGTGCAACAACATGGCAGCTTTCACAGCTTTTTCCTTGGCACCATCCCTATACCTAGGCTGATTTATCTGCCTAGGGTTAGGGTTAGGGTTCAGCCTAGGGCTGTGATTTCTTTAACCAGGAAGCCCTGAGTTCCAGGCTTACTTCATCTGCCAAAGGCATCCCAAAGGGAGTGCAGAAGTGCCACAACATGGCTGCTTTCACGGCTTTTCCCTTAGGAAGAACCCTAATACCCGGCTGATTTACCTTCCTAGGGTTACTGTTAGGCTTAGGCCTAGGACTTTTAAAACCAGGAAGCCCTGGGCTCCAGGCACACTGCAGCTGCAAAAGGCATCCCAAGGGGAGCGCAAAAGTGACGCAACTTGGCTGCCACCACTGATATTTCCATGAGACCATCCGGAACCATAGGCTGATTTTCCTTCCTAGGGTTAAGGTTTGAGTTACGCCTAGGGTAAGGGTCTATTAACCAGAAAGCCCTGAGTTCCAAGAACACAGCAGCTGCGAAGGACTAGCCAAGAAGAGCGCAAAAGTACCACAACATGCCTGCCTCCACAGCTTTTTCCTTGGGGACATGCCTAATTCCTGGCTGATTTGCCTTTCTCGTCTTAGGGTTGGGGTTCGGCCTAGGGCTAGGATTTTTAAAAGCAGGAAGCCCTGAGTTCCAGGCACACTGGAGCTGTGAAAGGCATCCAAAAGGGAGTGCAAAAGTGCCACAACATGGCTGCTTTCACGGCTTTTTCCTTGGCAAGAAGCCTAACACCAGGCTGATTTACCTTCCCAGGGTTACTGTTAGGCTTAGGCCTAGGGCTAGGATTTTTAAAACTAGGAAGCCCTTAGCTCCAGGCACACTGCAGCTGTTCAAGGCATCCCAAGGGGAGTACAAAAGTGCAACAACATGGCAGCTTTCACAGCTTTTTCCTTGGCACCATCCCTATACCTAGGCTGATTTATCTGCCTAGGGTTAGGGTTAGGGTTCAGCCTAGGGCTTGGATTTCTTTAACCAGGAAGCCCTGAGTTCCAGGCTTACTTCATCTGCCAAAGGCATCCCAAAGGGAGTGCAGAAGTGCCACAACATGGCTGCTTTCACGGCTTTTCCCTTAGGAAGAACCCTAATACCCGGCTGATTTACCTTCCTAGGGTTACTGTTAGGCTTAGGCCTAGGACTTTTAAAACCAGGAAGCCCTGGGCTCCAGGCACACTGCAGCTGCGAAAGGCAGGCATCCCAAGGGGAGCGCAAAAGTGACGCAACTTGGCTGCCACCACTGATATTTCCATGAGACCATCCCGAACCATAGGCTGATTTTCCTTCCTAGGGTTAAGGTTTGAGTTACGCCTAGGGTAAGGGTCTATTAACCAGAAAGCCCTGAGTTCCAAGAACACAGCAGCTGCGAAGGACTAGCCAAGAAGAGCGCAAAAGTACCACAACATGCCTGCCTCTACAGCTTTTTCCTTGGGGACATGCCTAATTCCTGGCTGATTTGCCTTTCTCGTCTTAGGGTTGGGGTTCGGCCTAGGGCTAGGATTTTTAAAATCAGGAAGCCCTGAGTTCCAGGCACACTGGAGCTGTGAAAGGCATCCAAAGGGGAGTACAAAAGTGCCACAACATGGCTGTTTCACGGCTTTTTCCTTGGCAAGACGCCTAACACCAGGCTGATTTGCCTTCCCAGGGTTACTGTTAGGCTTAGGCCTAGGGCTAGGATTTTTAAAACTAGGAAGCCCTGGGCTCCAGGCACACTGCAGCTGTTCAAGGCATCCCAAGGGGAGTACAAAAGTGCAACAACATGGCAGCTTTCACAGCTTTTTCCTTGGCACCATCCCTATACCTAGGCTGATTTATCTGCCTAGGGTTAGGGTTAGGGTTCAGCCTAGGGCTTGGATTTCTTTAACCAGGAAGCCCTGAGTTCCAGGCTTACTTCATCTGCCAAAGGCATCCCAAAGGGAGTGCAGAAGTGCCACAACATGGCTGCTTTCACGGCTTTTCCCTTAGGAAGAACCCTAATACCCGGCTGATTTACCTTCCTAGGGTTACTGTTAGGCTTAGGCCTAGGACTTTTAAAACCAGGAAGCCCTGGGCTCCAGGCACACTGCAGCTGCGAAAGGCATCCCAAGGGGAGCGCAAAAGTGACGCAACTTGGCTGCCACCACTGATATTTCCATGAGACCATCCCGAACCATAGGCTGATTTTCCTTCCTAGGGTTAAGGTTTGAGTTACGCCTAGGGTAAGGGTCTATTAACCAGAAAGCCCTGAGTTCCAAGAACACAGCAGCTGCGAAGGACTAGCCAAGAAGAGTGCAAAAGTAGCACAACATGCCTGCCTCCACAGCTTTTTCCTTGGGGACATGCCTAATTCCTGGCTGATTTGCCTTTCTCGTCTTAGGGTTGGGGTTCGGCCTAGGGCTAGGATTTTTAAAATCAGGAAGCCCTGAGTTCCAGGCACACTGGAGCTGTGAAAGGCATCCAAAAGGGAGTGCAAAAGTGCCACAACATGGCTGTTTCACGGCTTTTTCCTTGGCAAGACGCCTAGAACCAGGCTGATTTGCCTTCCCAGGGTTACTGTTAGGCTTAGGCCTAGGGCTAGGATTTTTAAAACTAGGAAGCCCTGGGCTCCAGGCACACTGCAGCTGTTTAAGGCATCCCAAGGGGAGTACAAAAGTGCAACAACATGGCAGCTTTCACAGCTTTTTCCTTGGCACCATCCCTATACCTAGGCTGATTTATCTGCCTAGGGTTAGGGTTAGGGTTCAGCCTAGGGCTTGGATTTCTTTAACCAGGAAGCCCTGAGTTCCAGGCTTACTTCATCTGCCAAAGGCATCCCAAAGGGAGTGCAGAAGTGCCACAACATGGCTGCTTTCACGGCTTTTCCCTTAGGAAGAACCCTAATACCCGGCTGATTTACCTTCCTAGGGTTACTGTTAGGCTTAGGCCTAGGACTTTTAAAACCAGGAAGCCCTGGGCTCCAGGCACACTGCAGCTGCGAAAGGCATCCCAAGGGGAGCGCAAAAGTGACGCAACTTGGCTGCCACCACTGATATTTCCATGAGAGCATCCCGAACCATAGGCTGATTTTCCTTCCTAGGGTTAAGGTTTGAGTTACGCCTAGGGTAAGGGTCTATTAACCAGAAAGCCCTGAGTTCCAAGAACACAGCAGCTGCGAAGGACTAGCCAAGAAGAGTGCAAAAGTACCACAACATGCCTGCCTCCACAGCTTTTTCCTTGGGGACATGCCTAATTCCTGGCTGATTTGCCTTTCTCGTCTTAGGGTTGGGGTTCGGCCTAGGGCTAGGATTTTTAAAATCAGGAAGCCCTGAGTTCCAGGCACACTGGAGCTGTGAAAGGCATCCAAAGGGGAGTACAAAAGTGCCACAACATGGCTGTTTCACGGCTTTTTCCTTGGCAAGACGCCTAACACCAGGCTGATTTGCCTTCCCAGGGTTACTGTTAGGCTTAGGCCTAGGGCTAGGATTTTTAAAACTAGGAAGCCCTGGGCTCCAGGCACACTGCAGCTGTTCAAGGCATCCCAAGGGGAGTACAAAAGTGCAACAACATGGCAGCTTTCACAGCTTTTTCCTTGGCACCATCCCTATACCTAGGCTGATTTATCTGCCTAGGGTTAGGGTTAGGGTTCAGCCTAGGGCTTGAATTTTTTTTACCAGGAAGCCCTGAGTTCCAGGCTTACTTCATCTGCCAAAGGCATCCCAAAGGGAGTGCAGAAGTGCCACAACATGGCTGCTTTCACGGCTTTTCCCTTAGGAAGAACCCTAATACCCGGCTGATTTACCTTCCTAGGGTTACTGTTAGGCTTAGGCCTAGGACTTTTAAAACCAGGAAGCCCTGGGCTCCAGGCACACTGCAGCTGCGAAAGGCATCCCAAGGGGAGCGCAAAAGTGACGCAACTTGGCTGCCACCACTGATATTTCCATGAGACCATCCCGAACCATAGGCTGATTTTCCTTCCTAGGCTTAAGGTTTGAGTTACGCCTAGGGTAAGGGTCTATTAACCAGAAAGCCCTGAGTTCCAAGAACACAGCAGCTGCGAAGGACTAGCCAAGAAGAGCGCAAAAGTACCACAACATGCCTGCCTCCACAGCTTTTTCCTTGGGGACATGCCTAATTCCTGGCTGATTTGCCTTTCTCGTCTTAGGGTTGGGGTTCGGCCTAGGGCTAGGATTTTTAAAATCAGGAAGCCCTGAGTTCCAGGCACACTGGAGCTGTGAAAGGCATCCAAAAGGGAGTGCAAAAGTGCCACAACATGGCTGCTTTCACGGCTTTTTCCTTGGCAAGAAGCCTAACAGCAGGCTGATTTACCTTCCCAGGGTTACTGTTAGGCTTAGGCCTAGGGCTAGGATTTTTAAAACTAGGAAGCCCTTAGCTCCAGGCACACTGCAGCTGTTCAAGGCATCCCAAGGGGAGTACAAAAGTGCAACAACATGGCAGCTTTCACAGCTTTTTCCTTGGCACCATCCCTATACCTAGGCTGATTTATCTGCCTAGGGTTAGGGTTAGGGTTCAGCCTAGGGCTTGGATTTCTTTAACCAGGAAGCCCTGAGTTCCAGGCTTACTTCATCTGCCAAAGGCATCCCAAAGGGAGTGCAGAAGTGCCACAACATGGCTGCTTTCACGGCTTTTCCCTTAGGAAGAACCCTAATACCCGGCTGATTTACCTTCCTAGGGTTACTGTTAGGCTTAGGCCTAGGACTTTTAAAACCAGGAAGCCCTGGGCTCCAGGCACACTGCAGCTGCGAAAGGCAGGCATCCCAAGGGGAGCGCAAAAGTGACGCAACTTGGCTGCCACCACTGATATTTCCATGAGACCATCCCGAACCATAGGCTGATTTTCCTTCCTAGGGTTAAGGTTTGAGTTACGCCTAGGGTAAGGGTCTATTAACCAGAAAGCCCTGAGTTCCAAGAACACAGCAGCTGCGAAGGACTAGCCAAGAAGAGCGCAAAAGTACCACAACATGCCTGCCTCTACAGCTTTTTCCTTGGGGACATGCCTAATTCCTGGCTGATTTGCCTTTCTCGTCTTAGGGTTGGGGTTCGGCCTAGGGCTAGGATTTTTAAAATCAGGAAGCCCTGAGTTCCAGGCACACTGGAGCTGTGAAAGGCATCCAAAAGGGAGTGCAAAAGTGCCACAACATGGCTGCTTTCACGGCTTTTTCCTTGGCAAGACGCCTAACACCAGGCTGATTTACCTTCCCAGGGTTACTGTTAGGCTTAGGCCTAGGGCTAGGATTTTTAAAACTAGGAAGCCCTGGGCTCCAGGCACACTGCAGCTGTTCAAGGCATCCCAAGGGGAGTACAAAAGTGCAACAACATGGCAGCTTTCACAGCTTTTTCGTTGGCACCATCCCTATACCTAGGCTGATTTATCTGCCTAGGGTTAGGGTTAGGGTTCAGCCTAGGGCTTGGATTTCTTTAACCAGGAAGCCCTGAGTTCCAGGCTTACTTCATCTGCCAAAGGCATCCCAAAGGGAGTGCAGAAGTGCCACAACATGGCTGCTTTCACGGCTTTTCCCTTAGGAAGAACCCTAATACCCGGCTGATTTACCTTCCTAGGGTTACTGTTAGGCTTAGGCCTAGGACTTTTAAAACCAGGAAGCCCTGGGCTCCAGGCACACTGCAGCTGCGAAAGGCATCCCAAGGGGAGCGCAAAAGTGACGCAACTTGGCTGCCACCACTGATATTTCCATGAGACCATCCCGAACCATAGGCTGATTTTCCTTCCTAGGGTTAAGGTTTGAGTTACGCCTAGGGTAAGGGTCTATTAACCAGAAAGCCCTGAGTTCCAAGAACACAGCAGCTGCGAAGGACTAGCCAAGAAGAGCGCAAAAGTACCACAACATGCCTGCCTCCACAGCTTTTTCCTTGGGGACATGCCTAATTCCTGGCTGATTTGCCTTTCTCGTCTTAGGGTTGGGGTTCGGCCTAGGGCTAGGATTTTTAAAATCAGGAAGCCCTGAGTTCCAGGCACACTGGAGCTGTGAAAGGCATCCAAAGGGGAGTACAAAAGTGCCACAACATGGCTGTTTCACGGCTTTTTCCTTGGCAAGACGCCTAACACCAGGCTGATTTGCCTTCCCAGGGTTACTGTTAGGCTTAGGCCTAGGGCTAGGATTTTTAAAACTAGGAAGCCCTGGGCTCCAGGCACACTGCAGCTGTTCAAGGCATCCCAAGGGGAGTACAAAAGTGCAACAACATGGCAGCTTTCACAGCTTTTTCCTTGGCACCATCCCTATACCTAGGCTGATTTATCTGCCTAGGGTTAGGGTTAGGGTTCAGCCTAGGGCTTGAATTTTTTTTACCAGGAAGCCCTGAGTTCCAGGCTTACTTCATCTGCCAAAGGCATCCCAAAGGGAGTGCAGAAGTGCCACAACATGGCTGCTTTCACGGCTTTTCCCTTAGGAAGAACCCTAATACCCGGCTGATTTACCTTCCTAGGGTTACTGTTAGGCTTAGGCCTAGGACTTTTAAAACCAGGAAGCCCTGGGCTCCAGGCACACTGCAGCTGCGAAAGGCATCCCAAGGGGAGCGCAAAAGTGACGCAACTTGGCTGCCACCACTGATATTTCCATGAGAGCATCCCGAACCATAGGCTGATTTTCCTTCCTAGGGTTAAGGTTTGAGTTACGCCTAGGGTAAGGGTCTATTAACCAGAAAGCCCTGAGTTCCAAGAACACAGCAGCTGCGAAGGACTAGCCAAGAAGAGCGCAAAAGTACCACAACATGCCTGCCTCCACAGCTTTTTCCTTGGGGACATGCCTAATTCCTGGCTGATTTGCCTTTCTCGTCTTAGGGTTGGGGTTCGGCCTAGGGCTAGGATTTTTAAAATCAGGAAGCCCTGAGTTCCAGGCACACTGGAGCTGTGAAAGGCATCCAAAAGGGAGTGCAAAAGTGCCACAACATGGCTGCTTTCACGGCTTTTTCCTTGGCAAGAAGCCTAACACCAGGCTGATTTACCTTCCCAGGGTTACTGTTAGGCTTAGGCCTAGGGCTAGGATTTTTAAAACTAGCAAGCCCTTAGCTCCAGGCACACTGCAGCTGTTCAAGGCATCCCAAGGGGAGTACAAAAGTGCAACAACATGGCAGCTTTCACAGCTTTTTCCTTGGCACCATCCCTATACCTAGGCTGATTTATCTGCCTAGGGTTAGGGTTAGGGTTCAGCCTAGGGCTTGGATTTCTTTAACCAGGAAGCCCTGAGTTCCAGGCTTACTTCATCTGCCAAAGGCATCCCAAAGGGAGTGCAGAAGTGCCACAACATGGCTGCTTTCACGGCTTTTCCCTTAGGAAGAACCCTAATACCCGGCTGATTTACCTTCCTAGGGTTACTGTTAGGCTTAGGCCTAGGACTTTTAAAACCAGGAAGCCCTGGGCTCCAGGCACACTGCAGCTGCGAAAGGCAGCCCAAGGGGAGCGCAAAAGTGACGCAACTTGGCTGCCACCACTGATATTTCCATGAGACCATCCCGAACCATAGGCTGATTTTCCTTCCTAGGCTTAAGGTTTGAGTTACGCCTAGGGTAAGGGTCTATTAACCAGAAAGCCCTGAGTTCCAAGAACACAGCAGCTGCGAAGGACTAGCCAAGAAGAGCGCAAAAGTACCACAACATGCCTGCCTCTACAGCTTTTTCCTTGGGGACATGCCTAATTCCTGGCTGATTTGCCTTTCTCGTCTTAGGGTTGGGGTTCGGCCTAGGGCTAGGATTTTTAAAATCAGGAAGCCCTGAGTTCCAGGCACACTGGAGCTGTGAAAGGCATCCAAAAGGGAGTGCAGAAGTGCCACAACATGGCTGCTTTCACGGCTTTTTCCTTGGCAAGACGACTAACACCAGGCTGATTTACCTTCCCAGGGTTACTGTTAGGCTTAGGCCTAGGGCTAGGATTTTTAAAACTAGGAAGCCCTGGGCTCCAGGCACACTGCAGCTGTTCAAGGCATCCCAAGGGGAGTACAAAAGTGCAACAACATGGCAGCTTTCACAGCTTTTTCCTTGGCACCATCCCTATACCTAGGCTGATTTATCTGCCTAGGGTTAGGGTTAGGGTTCAGCCTAGGGCTTGGATTTCTTTAACCAGGAAGCCCTGAGTTCCAGGCTTACTTCATCTGCCAAAGGCATCCCAAAGGGAGTGCAGAAGTGCCACAACATGGCTGCTTTCACGGCTTTTCCCTTAGGAAGAACCCTAATACCCGGCTGATTTACCTTCCTAGGGTTACTGTTAGGCTTAGGCCTAGGACTTTTAAAACCAGGAAGCCCTGGGCTCCAGGCACACTGCAGCTGCGAAAGGCATCCCAAGGGGAGCGCAAAAGTGACGCAACTTGGCTGCCACCACTGATATTTCCATGAGACCATCCCGAACCATAGGTTGATTTTCCTTCCTAGGGTTAAGGTTTGAGTTACGCCTAGGGTAAGGGTCTATTAACCAGAAAGCCCTGAGTTCCAAGAACACAGCAGCTGCGAAGGACTAGCCAAGAAGAGCGCAAAAGTACCACAACATGCCTGCCTCCACAGCTTTTTCCTTGGGGACATGCCTAATTCCTGGCTGATTTGCCTTTCTCGTCTTAGGGTTGGGGTTCGGCCTAGGGCTAGGATTTTTAAAAGCAGGAAGCCCTGAGTTCCAGGCACACTGGAGCTGTGAAAGGCATCCAAAAGGGAGTGCAAAAGTGCCACAACATGGCTGCTTTCACGGCTTTTTCCTTGGCAAGACACCTAACACCAGGCTGATTTACCTTCCCAGGGTTACTGTTAGGCTTAGGCCTAGGGCTAGGATTTTTAAAACTAGGAAGCCCTTAGCTCCAGGCACACTGCAGCTGTTCAAGGCATCCCAAGGGGAGTACAAAAGTGCAACAACATGGCAGCTTTCACAGCTTTTTCCTTGGCACCATCCCTATACCTAGGCTGATTTATCTGCCTAGGGTTAGGGTTAGGGTTCAGCCTAGGGCTTGGATTTCTTTAACCAGGAAGCCCTGAGTTCCAGGCTTACTTCATCTGCCAAAGGCATCCCAAAGGGAGTGCAGAAGTGCCACAACATGGCTGCTTTCACGGCTTTTCCCTTAGGAAGAACCCTAATACCCGGCTGATTTACCTTCCTAGGGTTACTGTTAGGCTTAGGCCTAGGACTTTTAAAACCAGGAAGCCCTGGGCTCCAGGCACACTGCAGCTGCGAAAGGCAGCCCAAGGGGAGCGCAAAAGTGACGCAACATGGCTGCCACCACTGATATTTCCATGAGACCTTCCTGAACCATAGGCTGATTTTCCTTCCTAGGGTTAAGGTTTGATTTACGCCTAGGGTAAGGGCTCTATTAACCAGAAAGCCCTGAGTTCCAAGAACACAGCAGCTGCGAAGGACTAGCCAAGAAGAGCGCAAAAGTACCACAACATGCCTGCCTCCACAGCTTTTTCCTTGGGGACATGCCTAATTCCTGGCTGATTTGCCTTTCTCGTCTTAGGTTTGAGGTTCGGCCTAGGGCTAGGATTTTTAAAATCAGGAAGCCCTGAGTTCCAGGCACACTGGAGCTGTGAAAGGCATCCTAAAGGGAGTGCAAAAGTGCCACAACATGGCTGCTTTCACGGCTTTTTCCTTGGCAAGACGCCTAACAGCAGGCTGATTTGCCTTCCCAGGGTTACTGTTAGGCTTAGGCCTAGGGCTAGGATTTTTAAAACTAGGAAGCCCTTAGCTCCAGGCACACTGCAGCTGTTCAAGGCATCCCAAGGGGAGTACAAAAGTGCAACAACATGGCAGCTTTCACAGCTTTTTCCTTGGCACCATCCCTATACCTAGGCTGATTTATCTGCCTAGGGTTAGGGTTAGGGTTCAGCCTAGGGCTTGGATTTTTTTAACCAGGAAGCCCTGAGTTCCAGGCTTACTTCATCTGCCAAAGGCATCCCAAAGGGAGTGCAGAAGTGCCACAACATGGCTGCTTTCACGGCTTTTCCCTTAGGAAGAACCCTAATACCCGGCTGATTTACCTTCCTAGGGTTACTGTTAGGCTTAGGCCTAGGACTTTTAAAACCAGGAAGCCCTGGGCTCCAGGCACACTGCAGTTGCGAAAGGCATCCCAAGGGGAGCGCAAAAGTGACGCAACTTGGCTGCCACCACTGATATTTCCATGAGACCATCCCGTACCATAGGCTGATTTTCCTTCCTAGGGTTAAGGTTTGAGTTACGCCTAGGGTAAGGGTCTATTAACCAGAAAGCCCTGAGTTCCAAGAACACAGCAGCTGCGAAGGACTAGCCAAGAAGAGCGCAAAAGTAGCACAACATGCCTGCCTCCACAGCTTTTTCCTTGGGGACATGCCTAATTCCTGGCTGATTTGCCTTTCTCGTCTTAGGTTTGAGGTTCGGCCTAGGGCTAGGATTTTTAAAATCAGGAAGCCCTGAGTTCCAGGCACACTGGAGCTGTGAAAGGCATCCAAAAGGGAGTGCAAAAGTGCCACAACATGGCTGCTTTCACGGCTTTTTCCTTGGCAAGACGCCTAACACCAGGCTGATTTACCTTCCCAGGGTTACTGTTAGGCTTAGGCCTAGGGCTAGGATTTTTAAAACTAGGAAGCCCTTAGCTCCAGGCACACTGCAGCTGTTCAAGGCATCCCAAGGGGAGTACAAAAGTGCAACAACATGGCAGCTTTCACAGCTTTTTCCTTGGCACCATCCCTATACCTAGGCTGATTTATCTGCCTAGGGTTAGGGTTAGGGTTCAGCCTAGGGCTGTGATTTCTTTAACCAGGAAGCCCTGAGTTCCAGGCTTACTTCATCTGCCAAAGGCATCCCAAAGGGAGTGCAGAAGTGCCACAACATGGCTGCTTTCACGGCTTTTCCCTTAGGAAGAACCCTAATACCCGGCTGATTTACCTTCCTAGGGTTACTGTTAGGCTTAGGCCTAGGACTTTTAAAACCAGGAAGCCCTGGGCTCCAGGCACACTGCAGCTGCGAAAGGCATCCCAAGGGGAGCGCAAAAGTGACGCAACTTGGCTGCCACCACTGATATTTCCATGAGACCATCCCGAACCATAGGCTGATTTTCCTTCCTAGGGTTAAGGTTTGAGTTACGCCTAGGGTAAGGGTCTATTAACCAGAAAGCCCTGAGTTCCAAGAACACAGCAGCTGCGAAGGACTAGCCAAGAAGAGCGCAAAAGTACCACAACATGCCTGCCTCCACAGCTTTTTCCTTGGGGACATGCCTAATTCCTGGCTGATTTGCCTTTCTCGTCTTAGGGTTGGGGTTCGGCCTAGGGCTAGGATTTTTAAAAGCAGGAAGCCCTGAGTTCCAGGCACACTGGAGCTGTGAAAGGCATCCAAAAGGGAGTGCAAAAGTGCCACAACATGGCTGCTTTCACGGCTTTTTCCTTGGCAAGACGCCTAACACCAGGCTGATTTGCCTTCCCAGGGTTACTGTTAGGCTTAGGCCTAGCGCTAGGATTTATAAAACTAGGAAGCCCTGGGCTCCAGGCACACTGCAGCTGTTCAAGGCATCCCAAGGGGAGTACAAAAGTGCAACAACATGGCAGCTTTCACAGCTTTTTCCTTGGCACCATCCCTATACCTAGGCTGATTTATCTGCCTAGGGTTAGGGTTAGGGTTCAGCCTAGGGCTGTGATTTCTTTAACCAGGAAGCCCTGAGTTCCAGGCTTACTTCATCTGCCAAAGGCATCCCAAAGGGAGTGCAGAAGTGCCACAACATGGCTGCTTTCACGGCTTTTCCCTTAGGAAGAACCCTAATACCCGGCTGATTTACCTTCCTAGGGTTACTGTTAGGCTTAGGCCTAGGACTTTTAAAACCAGGAAGCCCTGGGCTCCAGGCACACTGCAGCTGCGAAAGGCATCCCAAGGGGAGCGCAAAAGTGACGCAACTTGGCTGCCACCACTGATATTTCCATGAGACCATCCCGAACCATAGGTTGATTTTCCTTCCTAGGGTTAAGGTTTGAGTTACGCCTAGGGTAAGGGTCTATTAACCAGAAAGCCCTGAGTTCCAAGAACACAGCAGCTGCGAAGGACTAGCCAAGAAGAGCGCAAAAGTACCACAACATGCCTGCCTCCACAGCTTTTTCCTTGGGGACATGCCTAATTCCTGGCTGATTTGCCTTTCTCGTCTTAGGGTTGGGGTTCGGCCTAGGGCTAGGATTTTTAAAATCAGGAAGCCCTGAGTTCCAGGCACACTGGAGCTGTGAAAGGCATCCAAAGGGGAGTACAAAAGTGCCACAACATGGCTGTTTCACGGCTTTTTCCTTGGCAAGACGCCTAACACCAGGCTGATTTGCCTTCCCAGGGTTACTGTTAGGCTTAGGCCTAGGGCTAGGATTTTTAAAACTAGGAAGCCCTGGGCTCCAGGCACACTGCAGCTGTTCAAGGCATCCCAAGGGGAGTACAAAAGTGCAACAACATGGCAGCTTTCACAGCTTTTTCCTTGGCACCATCCCTATACCTAGGCTGATTTATCTGCCTAGGGTTAGGGTTAGGGTTCAGCCTAGGGCTTGAATTTTTTTTACCAGGAAGCCCTGAGTTCCAGGCTTACTTCATCTGCCAAAGGCATCCCAAAGGGAGTGCAGAAGTGCCACAACATGGCTGCTTTCACGGCTTTTCCCTTAGGAAGAACCCTAATACCCGGCTGATTTACCTTCCTAGGGTTACTGTTAGGCTTAGGCCTAGGACTTTTAAAACCAGGAAGCCCTGGGCTCCAGGCACACTGCAGCTGCGAAAGGCATCCCAAGGGGAGCGCAAAAGTGACGCAACTTGGCTGCCACCACTGATATTTCCATGAGAGCATCCCGAACCATAGGCTGATTTTCCTTCCTAGGGTTAAGGTTTGAGTTACGCCTAGGGTAAGGGTCTATTAACCAGAAAGCCCTGAGTTCCAAGAACACAGCAGCTGCGAAGGACTAGCCAAGAAGAGCGCAAAAGTAGCACAACATGCCTGCCTCCACAGCTTTTTCCTTGGGGACATGCCTAATTCCTGGCTGATTTGCCTTTCTCGTCTTAGGGTTGGGGTTCGGCCTAGGGCTAGGATTTTTAAAATCAGGAAGCCCTGAGTTCCAGGCACACTGGAGCTGTGAAAGGCATCCAAAAGGGAGTGCAAAAGTGCCACAACATGGCTGCTTTCACGGCTTTTTCCTTGGCAAGAAGCCTAACAGCAGGCTGATTTACCTTCCCAGGGTTACTGTTAGGCTTAGGCCTAGGGCTAGGATTTTTAAAACTAGCAAGCCCTTAGCTCCAGGCACACTGCAGCTGTTCAAGGCATCCCAAGGGGAGTACAAAAGTGCAACAACATGGCAGCTTTCACAGCTTTTTCCTTGGCACCATCCCTATACCTAGGCTGATTTATCTGCCTAGGGTTAGGGTTAGGGTTCAGCCTAGGGCTTGGATTTCTTTAACCAGGAAGCCCTGAGTTCCAGGCTTACTTCATCTGCCAAAGGCATCCCAAAGGGAGTGCAGAAGTGCCACAACATGGCTGCTTTCACGGCTTTTCCCTTAGGAAGAACCCTAATACCCGGCTGATTTACCTTCCTAGGGTTACTGTTAGGCTTAGGCCTAGGACTTTTAAAACCAGGAAGCCCTGGGCTCCAGGCACACTGCAGCTGCGAAAGGCAGCCCAAGGGGAGCGCAAAAGTGACGCAACTTGGCTGCCACCACTGATATTTCCATGAGACCATCCCGAACCATAGGCTGATTTTCCTTCCTAGGCTTAAGGTTTGAGTTACGCCTAGGGTAAGGGTCTATTAACCAGAAAGCCCTGAGTTCCAAGAACACAGCAGCTGCGAAGGACTAGCCAAGAAGAGCGCAAAAGTACCACAACATGCCTGCCTCTACAGCTTTTTCCTTGGGGACATGCCTAATTCCTGGCTGATTTGCCTTTCTCGTCTTAGGGTTGGGGTTCGGCCTAGGGCTAGGATTTTTAAAATCAGGAAGCCCTGAGTTCCAGGCACACTGGAGCTGTGAAAGGCATCCAAAAGGGAGTGCAGAAGTGCCACAACATGGCTGCTTTCACGGCTTTTTCCTTGGCAAGACGACTAACACCAGGCTGATTTACCTTCCCAGGGTTACTGTTAGGCTTAGGCCTAGGGCTAGGATTTTTAAAACTAGGAAGCCCTGGGCTCCAGGCACACTGCAGCTGTTCAAGGCATCCCAAGGGGAGTACAAAAGTGCAACAACATGGCAGCTTTCACAGCTTTTTCGTTGGCACCATCCCTATACCTAGGCTGATTTATCTGCCTAGGGTTAGGGTTAGGGTTCAGCCTAGGGCTTGGATTTCTTTAACCAGGAAGCCCTGAGTTCCAGGCTTACTTCATCTGCCAAAGGCATCCCAAAGGGAGTGCAGAAGTGCCACAACATGGCTGCTTTCACGGCTTTTCCCTTAGGAAGAACCCTAATACCCGGCTGATTTACCTTCCTAGGGTTACTGTTAGGCTTAGGCCTAGGACTTTTAAAACCAGGAAGCCCTGGGCTCCAGGCACACTGCAGCTGCGAAAGGCATCCCAAGGGGAGCGCAAAAGTGACGCAACTTGGCTGCCACCACTGATATTTCCATGAGACCATCCCGAACCATAGGTTGATTTTCCTTCCTAGGGTTAAGGTTTGATTTACGCCTAGGGTAAGGGCTCTATTAACCAGAAAGCCCTGAGTTCCAAGAACACAGCAGCTGCGAAGGACTAGCCAAGAAGAGCGCAAAAGTACCACAACATGCCTGCCTCCACAGCTTTTTCCTTGGGGACATGCCTAATTCCTGGCTGATTTGCCTTTCTCGTCTTAGGTTTGAGGTTCGGCCTAGGGCTAGGATTTTTAAAATCAGGAAGCCCTGAGTTCCAGGCACACTGGAGCTGTGAAAGGCATCCTAAAGGGAGTGCAAAAGTGCCACAACATGGCTGCTTTCACGGCTTTTTCCTTGGCAAGACGCCTAACAGCAGGCTGATTTGCCTTCCCAGGGTTACTGTTAGGCTTAGGCCTAGGGCTAGGATTTTTAAAACTAGGAAGCCCTTAGCTCCAGGCACACTGCAGCTGTTCAAGGCATCCCAAGGGGAGTACAAAAGTGCAACAACATGGCAGCTTTCACAGCTTTTTCCTTGGCACCATCCCTATACCTAGGCTGATTTATCTGCCTAGGGTTAGGGTTAGGGTTCAGCCTAGGGCTTGGATTTTTTTAACCAGGAAGCCCTGAGTTCCAGGCTTACTTCATCTGCCAAAGGCATCCCAAAGGGAGTGCAGAAGTGCCACAACATGGCTGCTTTCACGGCTTTTCCCTTAGGAAGAACCCTAATACCCGGCTGATTTACCTTCCTAGGGTTACTGTTAGGCTTAGGCCTAGGACTTTTAAAACCAGGAAGCCCTGGGCTCCAGGCACACTGCAGTTGCGAAAGGCATCCCAAGGGGAGCGCAAAAGTGACGCAACTTGGCTGCCACCACTGATATTTCCATGAGACCATCCCGTACCATAGGCTGATTTTCCTTCCTAGGGTTAAGGTTTGAGTTACGCCTAGGGTAAGGGTCTATTAACCAGAAAGCCCTGAGTTCCAAGAACACAGCAGCTGCGAAGGACTAGCCAAGAAGAGCGCAAAAGTAGCACAACATGCCTGCCTCCACAGCTTTTTCCTTGGGGACATGCCTAATTCCTGGCTGATTTGCCTTTCTCGTCTTAGGTTTGAGGTTCGGCCTAGGGCTAGGATTTTTAAAATCAGGAAGCCCTGAGTTCCAGGCACACTGGAGCTGTGAAAGGCATCCAAAAGGGAGTGCAAAAGTGCCACAACATGGCTGCTTTCACGGCTTTTTCCTTGGCAAGACGCCTAACACCAGGCTGATTTACCTTCCCAGGGTTACTGTTAGGCTTAGGCCTAGGGCTAGGATTTTTAAAACTAGGAAGCCCTTAGCTCCAGGCACACTGCAGCTGTTCAAGGCATCCCAAGGGGAGTACAAAAGTGCAACAACATGGCAGCTTTCACAGCTTTTTCCTTGGCACCATCCCTATACCTAGGCTGATTTATCTGCCTAGGGTTAGGGTTAGGGTTCAGCCTAGGGCTGTGATTTCTTTAACCAGGAAGCCCTGAGTTCCAGGCTTACTTCATCTGCCAAAGGCATCCCAAAGGGAGTGCAGAAGTGCCACAACATGGCTGCTTTCACGGCTTTTCCCTTAGGAAGAACCCTAATACCCGGCTGATTTACCTTCCTAGGGTTACTGTTAGGCTTAGGCCTAGGACTTTTAAAACCAGGAAGCCCTGGGCTCCAGGCACACTGCAGCTGCGAAAGGCATCCCAAGGGGAGCGCAAAAGTGACGCAACTTGGCTGCCACCACTGATATTTCCATGAGACCATCCCGAACCATAGGCTGATTTTCCTTCCTAGGGTTAAGGTTTGAGTTACGCCTAGGGTAAGGGTCTATTAACCAGAAAGCCCTGAGTTCCAAGAACACAGCAGCTGCGAAGGACTACCCAAGAAGAGCGCAAAAGTACCACAACATGCCTGCCTCCACAGCTTTTTCCTTGGGGACATGCCTAATTCCTGGCTGATTTGCCTTTCTCGTCTTAGGGTTGGGGTTCGGCCTAGGGCTAGGATTTTTAAAAGCAGGAAGCCCTGAGTTCCAGGCACACTGGAGCTGTGAAAGGCATCCAAAAGGGAGTGCAAAAGTGCCACAACATGGCTGCTTTCACGGCTTTTTCCTTGGCAAGACGCCTAACACCAGGCTGATTTGCCTTCCCAGGGTTACTGTTAGGCTTAGGCCTAGCGCTAGGATTTATAAAACTAGGAAGCCCTGGGCTCCAGGCACACTGCAGCTGTTCAAGGCATCCCAAGGGGAGTACAAAAGTGCAACAACATGGCAGCTTTCACAGCTTTTTCGTTGGCACCATCCCTATACCTAGGCTGATTTATCTGCCTAGGGTTAGGGTTAGGGTTCAGCCTAGGGCTGTGATTTCTTTAACCAGGAAGCCCTGAGTTCCAGGCTTACTTCATCTGCCAAAGGCATCCCAAAGGGAGTGCAGAAGTGCCACAACATGGCTGCTTTCACGGCTTTTCCCTTAGGAAGAACCCTAATACCCGGCTGATTTACCTTCCTAGGGTTACTGTTAGGCTTAGGCCTAGGACTTTTAAAACCAGGAAGCCCTGGGCTCCAGGCACACTGCAGCTGCGAAAGGCAGCCCAAGGGGAGCGCAAAAGTGACGCAACATGGCTGCCACCACTGATATTTCCATGAGACCTTCCTGAACCATAGGCTGATTTTCCTTCCTAGGGTTAAGGTTTGAGTTACGCCTAGGGTAAGGGTTCTATTAACCAGAAAGCCCTGAGTTCCAAGAACACAGCAGCTGCGAAGGACTACCCAAGAAGAGCGCAAAAGTACCACAACATGCCTGCCTCCACAGCTTTTTCCTTGGGGACATGCCTAATTCCTGGCTGATTTGCCTTTCTCGTCTTAGGTTTGAGGTTCGGCCTAGGGCTAGGATTTTTAAAATCAGGAAGCCCTGAGTTCCAGGCACACTGGAGCTGTGAAAGGCATCCTAAAGGGAGTGCAAAAGTGCCACAACATGGCTGCTTTCACGGCTTTTTCCTTGGCAAGACGCCTAACACCAGGCTGATTTGCCTTCCCAGGGTTACTGTTAGGCTTAGGCCTAGGGCTAGGATTTTTAAAACTAGGAAGCCCTTAGCTCCAGGCACACTGCAGCTGTTCAAGGCATCCCAAGGGGAGTACAAAAGTGCAACAACATGGCAGCTTTCACAGCTTTTTCCTTGGCACCATCCCTATACCTAGGCTGATTTATCTGCCTAGGGTTAGGGTTAGGGTTCAGCCTAGGGCTTGGATTTCTTTAACCAGGAAGCCCTGAGTTCCAGGCTTACTTCATCTGCCAAAGGCATCCCAAAGGGAGTGCAGAAGTGCCACAACATGGCTGCTTTCACGGCTTTTCCCTTAGGAAGAACCCTAATACCCGGCTGATTTACCTTCCTAGGGTTACTGTTAGGCTTAGGCCTAGGACTTTTAAAACCAGGAAGCCCTGGGCTCCAGGCACACTGCAGTTGCGAAAGGCATCCCAAGGGGAGCGCAAAAGTGACGCAACTTGGCTGCCACCACTGATATTTCCATGAGAGCATCCCGAACCATAGGCTGATTTTCCTTCCTAGGGTTAAGGTTTGAGTTACGCCTAGGGTAAGGGTCTATTAACCAGAAAGCCCTGAGTTCCAAGAACACAGCAGCTGCGAAGGACTAGCCAAGAAGAGCGCAAAAGTACCACAACATGCCTGCCTCCACAGCTTTTTCCTTGGGGACATGCCTAATTCCTGGCTGATTTGCCTTTCTCGTCTTAGGTTTGAGGTTCGGCCTAGGGCTAGGATTTTTAAAATCAGGAAGCCCTGAGTTCCAGGCACACTGGAGCTGTGAAAGGCATCCAAAAGGGAGTGCAAAAGTGCCACAACATGGCTGCTTTCACGGCTTTTTCCTTGGCAAGACGCCTAACACCAGGCTGATTTACCTTCCCAGGGTTACTGTTAGGCTTAGGCCTAGGGCTAGGATTTTTAAAACTAGGAAGCCCTTAGCTCCAGGCACACTGCAGCTGTTCAAGGCATCCCAAGGGGAGTACAAAAGTGCAACAACATGGCAGCTTTCACAGCTTTTTCCTTGGCACCATCCCTATACCTAGGCTGATTTATCTGCCTAGGGTTAGGGTTAGGGTTCAGCCTAGGGCTTGGATTTCTTTAACCAGGAAGCCCTGAGTTCCAGGCTTACTTCATCTGCCAAAGGCATCCCAAAGGGAGTGCAGAAGTGCCACAACATGGCTGCTTTCACGGCTTTTCCCTTAGGAAGAACCCTAATACCCGGCTGATTTACCTTCCTAGGGTTACTGTTAGGCTTAGGCCTAGGACTTTTAAAACCAGGAAGCCCTGGGCTCCAGGCACACTGCAGCTGCGAAAGGCATCCCAAGGGGAGCGCAAAAGTGACGCAACTTGGCTGCCACCACTGATATTTCCATGAGACCATCCCGAACCATAGGCTGATTTTCCTTCCTAGGGTTAAGGTTTGAGTTACGCCTAGGGTAAGGTTTCTATTTACCAGAAAGCCCTGAGTTCCAAGAACACAGCAGCTGCGAAGGACTAGCCAAGAAGAGCGCAAAAGTACCACAACATGCCTGCCTCCACAGCTTTTTCCTTGGGGACATGCCTAATTCCTGGCTGATTTGCCTTTCTCGTCTTAGGGTTGGGGTTCGGCCTAGGGCTAGGATTTTTAAAATCAGGAAGCCCTGAGTTCCAGGCACACTGGAGCTGTGAAAGGCATCCAAAAGGGAGTGCAAAAGTGCCACAACATGGCTGCTTTCACGGCTTTTTCCTTGGCAAGACGCCTAACACCAGGCTGATTTACCTTCCCAGGGTTACTGTTAGGCTTAGGCCTAGGGCTAGGATTTTTAAAACTAGGAAGCCCTTAGCTCCAGGCACACTGCAGCTGTTCAAGGCATCCCAAGGGGAGTACAAAAGTGCAACAACATGGCAGCTTTCACAGCTTTTTCCTTGGCACCATCCCTATACCTAGGCTGATTTATCTGCCTAGGGTTAGGGTTAGGGTTCAGCCTAGGGCTTGGATTTCTTTAACCAGGAAGCCCTGAGTTCCAGGCACACTGCAGCTGTGAAAAGCATCCCAAAGGGAGTGCAGAAGTGCCACAACATGGCTGCTTTCACGGCTTTTCCCTTAGGAAGAACCCTAATACCCGGCTGATTTACCTTCCTAGGGTTACTGTTAGGCTTAGGCCTAGGACTTTTAAAACCAGGAAGCCCTGGGCTCCAGGCACACTGCAGCTGCGAAAGGCATCCCAAGGGGAGCGCAAAAGTGACGCAACTTGGCTGCCACCACTGATATTTCCATGAGACCATCCCGAACCATAGGCTGATTTTCCTTCCTAGGCTTAAGGTTTGAGTTACGCCTAGGGTAAGGTTTCTATTTACCAGAAAGCCCTGAGTTCCAAGAACACAGCAGCTGCGAAGGACTAGCCAAGAAGAGCGCAAAAGTAGCACAACATGCCTGCCTCCACAGCTTTTTCCTTGGGGACATGCCTAATTCCTGGCTGATTTGCCTTTCTCGTCTTAGGGTTGGGGTTCGGCCTAGGGCTAGGATTTTTAAAATCAGGAAGCCCTGAGTTCCAGGCACACTGGAGCTGTGAAAGGCATCCAAAAGGGAGTGCAAAAGTGCCACAACATGGCTGCTTTCACGGCTTTTTCCTTGGCAAGACGCCTAACACCAGGCTGATTTACCTTCCCAGGGTTACTGTTAGGCTTAGGCCTAGGGCTAGGATTTTTAAAACTAGGAAGCCCTTAGCTCCAGGCACACTGCAGCTGTTCAAGGCATCCCAAGGGGAGTACAAAAGTGCAACAACATGGCAGCTTTCACAGCTTTTTCCTTGGCACCATCCCTATACCTAGGCTGATTTATCTGCCTAGGGTTAGGGTTAGGGTTCAGCCTAGGGCTTGGATTTCTTTAACCAGGAAGCCCTGAGTTCCAGGCTTACTTCATCTGCCAAAGGCATCCCAAAGGGAGTGCAGAAGTGCCACAACATGGCTGCTTTCACGGCTTTTCCCTTAGGAAGAACCCTAATACCCGGCTGATTTACCTTCCTAGGGTTACTGTTAGGCTTAGGCCTAGGACTTTTAAAACCAGGAAGCCCTGGGCTCCAGGCACACTGCAGCTGCGAAAGGCATCCCAAGGGGAGCGCAAAAGTGACGCAACTTGGCTGCCACCACTGATATTTCCATGAGACCATCCCGAACCATAGGCTGATTTTCCTTCCTAGGGTTAAGGTTTGAGTTACGCCTAGGGTAAGGTTTCTATTTACCAGAAAGCCCTGAGTTCCAAGAACACAGCAGCTGCGAAGGACTAGCCAAGAAGAGCGCAAAAGTAGCACAACATGCCTGCCTCCACAGCTTTTTCCTTGGGGACATGCCTAATTCCTGGCTGATTTGCCTTTCTCGTCTTAGGGTTGGGGTTCGGCCTAGGGCTAGGATTTTTAAAATCAGGAAGCCCTGAGTTCCAGGCACACTGGAGCTGTGAAAGGCATCCAAAAGGGAGTGCAAAAGTGCCACAACATGGCTGCTTTCACGGCTTTTTCCTTGGCAAGACGCCTAACACCAGGCTGATTTACCTTCCCAGGGTTACTGTTAGGCTTAGGCCTAGGGCTAGGATTTTTAAAACTAGGAAGCCCTTAGCTCCAGGCACACTGCAGCTGTTCAAGGCATCCCAAGGGGAGTACAAAAGTGCAACAACATGGCAGCTTTCACAGCTTTTTCCTTGGCACCATCCCTATACCTAGGCTGATTTATCTGCCTAGGGTTAGGGTTAGGGTTCAGCCTAGGGCTGTGATTTCTTTAACCAGGAAGCCCTGAGTTCCAGGCTTACTTCATCTGCCAAAGGCATCCCAAAGGGAGTGCAGAAGTGCCACAACATGGCTGCTTTCACGGCTTTTCCCTTAGGAAGAACCCTAATACCCGGCTGATTTACCTTCCTAGGGTTACTGTTAGGCTTAGGCCTAGGACTTTTAAAACCAGGAAGCCCTGGGCTCCAGGCACACTGCAGCTGCGAAAGGCATCCCAAGGGGAGCGCAAAAGTGACGCAACTTGGCTGCCACCACTGATATTTCCATGAGACCATCCCGAACCATAGGCTGATTTTCCTTCCTAGGGTTAAGGTTTGAGTTACGCCTAGGGTAAGGGTCTATTAACCAGAAAGCCCTGAGTTCCAAGAACACAGCAGCTGCGAAGGACTAGCCAAGAAGAGCGCAAAAGTAGCACAACATGCCTGCCTCCACAGCTTTTTCCTTGGGGACATGCCTAATTCCTGGCTGATTTGCCTTTCTCGTCTTAGGGTTGGGGTTCGGCCTAGGGCTAGGATTTTTAAAATCAGGAAGCCCTGAGTTCCAGGCACACTGGAGCTGTGAAAGGCATCCAAAAGGGAGTGCAAAAGTGCCACAACATGGCTGCTTTCACGGCTTTTTCCTTGGCAAGACGCCTAACACCAGGCTGATTTGCCTTCCCAGGGTTACTGTTAGGCTTAGGCCTAGGGCTAGGATTTTTAAAACTAGGAAGCCCTGGGCTCCAGGCACACTGCAGCTGTTTAAGGCATCCCAAGGGGAGTACAAAAGTGCAACAACATGGCAGCTTTCTCAGCTTTTTCCTTGGCACCATCCCTATACCTAGGTTGATTTATCTGCCTAGGGTTAGGGTTAGGGTTCAGCCTAGGGCTTGGATTTCTTTAACCAGGAAGCCCTGAGTTCCAGGCTTACTTCATCTGCCAAAGGCATCCCAAAGGGAGTGCAGAAGTGCCACAACATGGCTGCTTTCACGGCTTTTCCCTTAGGAAGAACCCTAATACCCGGCTGATTTACCTTCCTAGGGTTACTGTTAGGCTTAGGCCTAGGACTTTTAAAACCAGGAAGCCCTGGGCTCCAGGCACACTGCAGCTGCGAAAGGCAGGCATCCCAAGGGGAGTGCAAAAGTGACGCAACTTGGCTGCCACCACTGATATTTCCATGAGACCATCCCGAACCATAGGCTGATTTTCCTTCCTAGGGTTAAGGTTTGAGTTATGCCTAGGGTAAGGGTCTATTAACCAGAAAGCCCTGAGTTCCAAGAACACAGCAGCTGTGAAGGACTAGCCAAGAAGAGCGCAAAAGTACCACAACATGCCTGCCTCCACAGCTTTTTCCTTGGGGACATGCCTAATTCCTGGCTGATTTGCCTTTCTCATCTTAGGGTTGGGGTTCGGCCTAGGACTAGGATTTTTAAAATCAGGAAGCCCTGAGTTCCAGGCACACTGGAGCTGTGAAAGGCATCCAAAAGGGAGTGCAAAAGTGCCACAACATGGCTGCTTTCACTGCTTTTTCCTTGGCAAGACGCCTAACACCAGGCTGATTTACCTTCCCAGGGTTACTGTTAGGCTTAGGCCTAGGGCTAGGATTTTTAAAACTAGGAAGCCCTGGGCTCCAGGCACACTGCAGCTGTTCAAGGCATCCCAAGGGGAGTACAAAAGTGCAACAACATGGCAGCTTTCACAGCTTTTTCCTTGGCACCATCCCTATACCTAGGCTGATTTATCTGCCTAGGGTTAGGGTTAGGGTTCAGCCTAGGGCTTGGATTTTTTTAACCAGGAAGCCCTGAGTTCCAGGCTTACTTCATCTGCCAAAGGCATCCCAAAGGGAGTGCAGAAGTGCCACAACATGGCTGCTTTCACGGCTTTTCCCTTAGGAAGAACCCTAATACCCGGCTGATTTACCTTCCTAGGGTTACTGTTAGGCTTAGGCCTAGGACTTTTAAAACCAGGAAGCCCTGGGCTCCAGGCACACTGCAGCTGCGAAAGGCATCCCAAGGGGAGCGCAAAAGTGACGCAACTTGGCTGCCACCACTGATATTTCCATGAGACCATCCCGAACCATAGGCTGATTTTCCTTCCTAGGGTTAAGGTTTGAGTTACGCCTAGGGTAAGGTTTCTATTTACCAGAAAGCCCTGAGTTCCAAGAACACAGCAGCTGCGAAGGACTAGCCAAGAAGAGCGCAAAAGTAGCACAACATGCCTGCCTCCACAGCTTTTTCCTTGGGGACATGCCTAATTCCTGGCTGATTTGCCTTTCTCGTCTTAGGGTTGGGGTTCGGCCTAGGGCTAGGATTTTTAAAATCAGGAAGCCCTGAGTTCCAGGCACACTGGAGCTGTGAAAGGCATCCAAAAGGGAGTGCAAAAGTGCCACAACATGGCTGCTTTCACGGCTTTTTCCTTGGCAAGACGCCTAACACCAGGCTGATTTGCCTTCCCAGGGTTACTGTTAGGCTTAGGCCTAGGGCTAGGATTTTTAAAACTAGGAAGCCCTGGGCTCCAGGCACACTGCAGCTGTTTAAGGCATCCCAAGGGGAGTACAAAAGTGCAACAACATGGCAGCTTTCTCAGCTTTTTCCTTGGCACCATCCCTATACCTAGGTTGATTTATCTGCCTAGGGTTAGGGTTAGGGTTCAGCCTAGGGCTTGGATTTCTTTAACCAGGAAGCCCTGAGTTCCAGGCTTACTTCATCTGCCAAAGGCATCCCAAAGGGAGTGCAGAAGTGCCACAACATGGCTGCTTTCACGGCTTTTCCCTTAGGAAGAACCCTAATACCCGGCTGATTTACCTTCCTAGGGTTACTGTTAGGCTTAGGCCTAGGACTTTTAAAACCAGGAAGCCCTGGGCTCCAGGCACACTGCAGCTGCGAAAGGCATCCCAAGGGGAGCGCAAAAGTGACGCAACTTGGCTGCCACCACTGATATTTCCATGAGACCATCCCGAACCATAGGCTGATTTTCCTTCCTAGGGTTAAGGTTTGAGTTACGCCTAGGGTAAGGTTTCTATTTACCAGAAAGCCCTGAGTTCCAAGAACACAGCAGCTGCGAAGGACTAGCCAAGAAGAGCGCAAAAGTAGCACAACATGCCTGCCTCCACAGCTTTTTCCTTGGGGACATGCCTAATTCCTGGCTGATTTGCCTTTCTCGTCTTAGGGTTGGGGTTCGGCCTAGGGCTAGGATTTTTAAAATCAGGAAGCCCTGAGTTCCAGGCACACTGGAGCTGTGAAAGGCATCCAAAAGGGAGTGCAAAAGTGCCACAACATGGCTGCTTTCACGGCTTTTTCCTTGGCAAGACGCCTAACACCAGGCTGATTTACCTTCCCAGGGTTACTGTTAGGCTTAGGCCTAGGGCTAGGATTTTTAAAACTAGGAAGCCCTTAGCTCCAGGCACACTGCAGCTGTTCAAGGCATCCCAAGGGGAGTACAAAAGTGCAACAACATGGCAGCTTTCACAGCTTTTTCCTTGGCACCATCCCTATACCTAGGCTGATTTATCTGCCTAGGGTTAGGGTTAGGGTTCAGCCTAGGGCTGTGATTTCTTTAACCAGGAAGCCCTGAGTTCCAGGCTTACTTCATCTGCCAAAGGCATCCCAAAGGGAGTGCAGAAGTGCCACAACATGGCTGCTTTCACGGCTTTTCCCTTAGGAAGAACCCTAATACCCGGCTGATTTACCTTCCTAGGGTTACTGTTAGGCTTAGGCCTAGGACTTTTAAAACCAGGAAGCCCTGGGCTCCAGGCACACTGCAGCTGCGAAAGGCATCCCAAGGGGAGCGCAAAAGTGACGCAACTTGGCTGCCACCACTGATATTTCCATGAGACCATCCCGAACCATAGGCTGATTTTCCTTCCTAGGGTTAAGGTTTGAGTTACGCCTAGGGTAAGGGTCTATTAACCAGAAAGCCCTGAGTTCCAAGAACACAGCAGCTGCGAAGGACTACCCAAGAAGAGCGCAAAAGTAGCACAACATGCCTGCCTCCACAGCTTTTTCCTTGGGGACATGCCTAATTCCTGGCTGATTTGCCTTTCTCGTCTTAGGGTTGGGGTTCGGCCTAGGGCTAGGATTTTTAAAATCAGGAAGCCCTGAGTTCCAGGCACACTGGAGCTGTGAAAGGCATCCAAAAGGGAGTGCAAAAGTGCCACAACATGGCTGCTTTCACGGCTTTTTCCTTGGCAAGACGCCTAACACCAGGCTGGTTTGCCTTCCCAGGGTTACTGTTAGGCTTAGGCCTAGGGCTAGGATTTTTAAAACTAGGAAGCCCTGGGCTCCAGGCACACTGCAGCTGTTCAAGGCATCCCAAGGGGAGTACAAAAGTGCAACAACATGGCAGCTTTCTCAGCTTTTTCCTTGGCACCATCCCTATACCTAGGTTGATTTATCTGCCTAGGGTTAGGGTTAGGGTTCAGCCTAGGGCTTGGATTTCTTTAACCAGGAAGCCCTGAGTTCCAGGCTTACTTCATCTGCCAAAGGCATCCCAAAGGGAGTGCAGAAGTGCCACAACATGGCTGCTTTCACGGCTTTTCCCTTAGGAAGAACCCTAATACCCGGCTGATTTACCTTCCTAGGGTTACTGTTAGGCTTAGGCCTAGGACTTTTAAAACCAGGAAGCCCTGGGCTCCAGGCACACTGCAGCTGCGAAAGGCATCCCAAGGGGAGCGCAAAAGTGACGCAACTTGGCTGCCACCACTGATATTTCCATGAGACCATCCCGAACCATAGGCTGATTTTCCTTCCTAGGGTTAAGGTTTGAGTTACGCCTAGGGTAAGGGTCTATTAACCAGAAAGCCCTGAGTTCCAAGAACACAGCAGCTGCGAAGGACTAGCCAAGAAGAGCGCAAAAGTACCACAACATGCCTGCCTCCACAGCTTTTTCCTTGGGGACATGCCTAATTCCTGGCTGATTTGCCTTTCTCGTCTTAGGGTTGGGGTTCGGCCTAGGGCTAGGATTTTTAAAATCAGGAAGCCCTGAGTTCCAGGCACACTGGAGCTGTGAAAGGCATCCAAAAGGGAGTGCAAAAGTGCCACAACATGGCTGCTTTCACGGCTTTTTCCTTGGCAAGACGCCTAACACCAGGCTGATTTACCTTCCCAGGGTTACTGTCAGGCTTAGGCCTAGGGCTAGGATTTTTAAAACTAGGAAGCCCTTAGCTCCAGGCACACTGCAGCTGTTTAAGGCATCCCAAGGGGAGTACAAAAGTGCAACAACATGGCAGCTTTCACAGCTTTTTCCTTGGCACCATCCCTATACCTAGGTTGATTTATCTGCCTAGGGTTAGGGTTAGGGTTCAGCCTAGGGCTTGGATTTTTTTAACCAGGAAGCCCTGAGTTCCAGGCACACTGCAGCTGTGAAAAGCATCCCAAAGGGAGTGCAGAAGTGCCACAACATGGCTGCTTTCACGGCTTTTCCCTTAGGAAGAACCCTAATACCCGGCTGATTTACCTTCCTAGGGTTACTGTTAGGCTTAGGCCTAGGACTTTTAAAACCAGGAAGCCCTGGGCTCCAGGCACACTGCAGTTGCGAAAGGCATCCCAAGGGGAGCGCAAAAGTGACGCAACTTGGCTGCCACCACTGATATTTCCATGAGACCATCCCGAACCATAGGCTGATTTTCCTTCCTAGGGTTAAGGTTTGAGTTACGCCTAGGGTAAGGGTCTATTAACCAGAAAGCCCTGAGTTCCAAGAACACAGCAGCTGCGAAGGACTACCCAAGAAGAGCGCAAAAGTAGCACAACATGCCTGCCTCCACAGCTTTTTCCTTGGGGACATGCCTAATTCCTGGCTGATTTGCCTTTCTCGTCTTAGGGTTGGGGTTCGGCCTAGGGCTAGGATTTTTAAAAGCAGGAAGCCCTGAGTTCCAGGCACACTGGAGCTGTGAAAGGCATCCAAAAGGGAGTGCAAAAGTGCCACAACATGGCTGCTTTCACGGCTTTTTCCTTGGCAAGACGCCTAACACCAGGCTGATTTGCCTTCCCAGGGTTACTGTTAGGCTTAGGCCTAGGGCTAGGATTTTTAAAACTAGGAAGCCCTTAGCTCCAGGCACACTGCAGCTGTTTAAGGCATCCCAAGGGGAGTACAAAAGTGCAACAACATGGCAGCTTTCACAGCTTTTTCCTTGGCACCATCCCTATACCTAGGTTGATTTATCTGCCTAGGGTTAGGGTTAGGGTTCAGCCTAGGGCTTGGATTTCTTTAACCAGGAAGCCCTGAGTTCCAGGCTTACTTCATCTGCCAAAGGCATCCCAAAGGGAGTGCAGAAGTGCCACAACATGGCTGCTTTCACGGCTTTTCCCTTAGGAAGAACCCTAATACCCGGCTGATTTACCTTCCTAGGGTTACTGTTAGGCTTAGGCCTAGGACTTTTAAAACCAGGAAGCCCTGGGCTCCAGGCACACTGCAGCTGCGAAAGGCATCCCAAGGGGAGCGCAAAAGTGACGCAACTTGGCTGCCACCACTGATATTTCCATGAGACCATCCCGAACCATAGGCTGATTTTCCTTCCTAGGGTTAAGGTTTGAGTTACGCCTAGGGTAAGGGTCTATTAACCAGAAAGCCCTGAGTTCCAAGAACACAGCAGCTGCGAAGGACTAGCCAAGAAGAGCGCAAAAGTACCACAACATGCCTGCCTCCACAGCTTTTTCCTTGGGGACATGCCTAATTCCTGGCTGATTTGCCTTTCTCGTCTTAGGGTTGGGGTTCGGCCTAGGGCTAGGATTTTTAAAAGCAGGAAGCCCTGAGTTCCAGGCACACTGCAGCTGTGAAAGGCATCCAAAAGGGAGTGCAAAAGTGCCACAACATGGCTGCTTTCACGGCTTTTTCCTTGGCAAGACGCCTAACACCAGGCTGATTTACCTTCCCAGGGTTACTGTCAGGCTTAGGCCTAGGGCTAGGATTTTTAAAACTAGGAAGCCCTTAGCTCCAGGCACACTGCAGCTGTTTAAGGCATCCCAAGGGGAGTACAAAAGTGCAACAACATGGCAGCTTTCACAGCTTTTTCCTTGGCACCATCCCTATACCTAGGTTGATTTATCTGCCTAGGGTTAGGGTTAGGGTTCAGCCTAGGGCTTGGATTTTTTTAACCAGGAAGCCCTGAGTTCCAGGCACACTGCAGCTGTGAAAAGCATCCCAAAGGGAGTGCAGAAGTGCCACAACATGGCTGCTTTCACGGCTTTTCCCTTAGGAAGAACCCTAATACCCGGCTGATTTACCTTCCTAGGGTTACTGTTAGGCTTAGGCCTAGGACTTTTAAAACCAGGAAGCCCTGGGCTCCAGGCACACTGCAGTTGCGAAAGGCATCCCAAGGGGAGCGCAAAAGTGACGCAACTTGGCTGCCACCACTGATATTTCCATGAGACCATCCCGAACCATAGGCTGATTTTCCTTCCTAGGGTTAAGGTTTGAGTTACGCCTAGGGTAAGGGTCTATTAACCAGAAAGCCCTGAGTTCCAAGAACACAGCAGCTGCGAAGGACTAGCCAAGAAGAGCGCAAAAGTACCACAACATGCCTGCCTCCACAGCTTTTTCCTTGGGGACATGCCTAATTCCTGGCTGATTTGCCTTTCTCGTCTTAGGTTTGAGGTTCGGCCTAGGGCTAGGATTTTTAAAATCAGGAAGCCCTGAGTTCCAGGCACACTGGAGCTGTGAAAGGCATCCAAAAGGGAGTGCAAAAGTGCCACAACATGGCTGCTTTCACGGCTTTTTCCTTGGCAAGACGCCTAACACCAGGCTGATTTACCTTCCCAGGGTTACTGTTAGGCTTAGGCCTAGGGCTAGGATTTTTAAAACTAGGAAGCCCTTAGCTCCAGGCACACTGCAGCTGTTCAAGGCATCCCAAGGGGAGTACAAAAGTGCAACAACATGGCAGCTTTCACAGCTTTTTCCTTGGCACCATCCCTATACCTAGGCTGATTTATCTGCCTAGGGTTAGGGTTAGGGTTCAGCCTAGGGCTTGGATTTCTTTAACCAGGAAGCCCTGAGTTCCAGGCTTACTTCATCTGCCAAAGGCATCCCAAAGGGAGTGCAGAAGTGCCACAACATGGCTGCTTTCACGGCTTTTCCCTTAGGAAGAACCCTAATACCCGGCTGATTTACCTTCCTAGGGTTACTGTTAGGCTTAGGCCTAGGACTTTTAAAACCAGGAAGCCCTGGGCTCCAGGCACACTGCAGCTGCGAAAGGCATCCCAAGGGGAGCGCAAAAGTGACGCAACTTGGCTGCCACCACTGATATTTCCATGAGACCATCCCGAACCATAGGCTGATTTTCCTTCCTAGGGTTAAGGTTTGAGTTACGCCTAGGGTAAGGGTCTATTAACCAGAAAGCCCTGAGTTCCAAGAACACAGCAGCTGCGAAGGACTAGCCAAGAAGAGCGCAAAAGTACCACAACATGCCTGCCTCCACAGCTTTTTCCTTGGGGACATGCCTAATTCCTGGCTGATTTGCCTTTCTCGTCTTAGGTTTGAGGTTCGGCCTAGGGCTAGGATTTTTAAAATCAGGAAGCCCTGAGTTCCAGGCACACTGGAGCTGTGAAAGGCATCCAAAAGGGAGTGCAAAAGTGCCACAACATGGCTGCTTTCACGGCTTTTTCCTTGGCAAGAAGCCTAACACCAGGCTGATTTGCCTTCCCAGGGTTACTGTTAGGCTTAGGCCTAGGGCTAGGATTTTTAAAACTAGGAAGCCCTTAGCTCCAGGCACACTGCAGCTGTTCAAGGCATCCCAAGGGGAGTACAAAAGTGCAACAACATGGCAGCTTTCACAGCTTTTTCCTTGGCACCATCCCTATACCTAGGCTGATTTATCTGCCTAGGGTTAGGGTTAGGGTTCAGCCTAGGGCTTGGATTTCTTTAACCAGGAAGCCCTGAGTTCCAGGCTTACTTCATCTGCCAAAGGCATCCCAAAGGGAGTGCAGAAGTGCCACAACATGGCTGCTTTCACGGCTTTTCCCTTAGGAAGAACCCTAATACCCGGCTGATTTACCTTCCTAGGGTTACTGTTAGGCTTAGGCCTAGGACTTTTAAAACCAGGAAGCCCTGGGCTCCAGGCACACTGCAGCTGTTCAAGGCATCCCAAGGGGAGTACAAAAGTGCAACAACATGGCAGCTTTCACAGCTTTTTCCTTGGCACCATCCCTATACCTAGGCTGATTTATCTGCCTAGGGTTAGGGTTAGGGTTCAGCCTAGGGCTTGGATTTCTTTAACCAGGAAGCCCTGAGTTCCAGGCTTACTTCATCTGCCAAAGGCATCCCAAAGGGAGTGCAGAAGTGCCACAACATGGCTGCTTTCACGGCTTTTCCCTTAGGAAGAACCCTAATACCCGGCTGATTTACCTTCCTAGGGTTACTGTTAGGCTTAGGCCTAGGACTTTTAAAACCAGGAAGCCCTGGGCTCCAGGCACACTGCAGCTGCGAAAGGCATCCCAAGGGGAGCGCAAAAGTGACGCAACTTGGCTGCCACCACTGATATTTCCATGAGACCATCCCGAACCATAGGCTGATTTTCCTTCCTAGGGTTAAGGTTTGAGTTACGCCTAGGGTAAGGTTTCTATTTACCAGAAAGCCCTGAGTTCCAAGAACACAGCAGCTGCGAAGGACTAGCCAAGAAGAGCGCAAAAGTAGCACAACATG